>NC_080046.1:55652999-55964635 GCF_012489685.1 Lotus japonicus
TTAGATGATGTAGGGTTCCCGCGATATAGTGACTCACACCAAGCTATCCAAATCGCTCGCTCACCCTCGTGCATGGCTCACACAACGATATAGTAAGAGCGTTCGAATCCTAATTTAACTTTTTTTTTATAAGATCAACCTTATGTCACCTACTTAAAAAACTGCGAAAGTTAGCTTATAAAAAAAAAATTATAAAAATAAAACTTCCAAAGTTTGGATTTGAACCTTGGACCCATAGCTAAATTGGTGTGGCATTAACCACTTTGACAGTTATCGACTTTTGTGATCTGTTCGATTTAATAGGTATAAGTCTAACAATTTAACACAATAATCATAAAACAAGAAAGCAAATGAAAGGAAAAAAAAAATTGAGACATGAACTCGAACACGGGACCAGCACGGGACCACCACGCGGATTTTTTAAACTAGTATAATGAAAGTACCAACGAACCAGCACGGGGACCAATGCGATTTTGTTTTCATCATTGCTTCTTTTACCACCTTTCCGTCTTCAAACTGCACCTGTTACATCAACTTACATGACCAGATATCAATGTCTATTCAACGAATGCTTCATATCTCATTGAATCTTCCATGAATGCTTTTTTCTCCTTCTCCTTGATTTTAATTTCAAAGGTGGTTTAAAAGTGGAACACGTGTAAACATCTCATTTTGCATGGAACTCCAACCATCATGTCTTTTAATTCTTCCCCTCTATAAACTCTTCCGTTCTTTAGTTTGGATTTCACATATATCATATTTTATTCGGTTATAATGGATCATGATCTTAGCTTTTCAGGTGTGAAGTTGATCCGAATGGGAGTCCTTCGTATAACCCTCCTACTCCTTCTGAGCCTCCTATTTTGTCTGACGATGAGCAGAGTTCTATTCAAGAAGGTGGGCAAGTTGATGTTGCTGATCAACAAAATGTTGTTCATGAAGTGTTATTTGAATGTGAATTTGACACACAAATCACTTCAGAGTTTTTTTCTTTTAATGAAGTTGTAAGTTTCTTTATGATTATCTTTTGCTATATATGAATTTGTGATATTTATGTCTTCTAATCCATATTCAATATTTTTTATTTATGCAGCCCGTGCCCAAATCTGGTGCTTCGTTCCTGAAAGGAGTTGGGGTTGACAAGTGGATTTTTATCGGTCCTCAGGAATATCCGAGGGAATTTTCCATGCACCTTCTTCCCAACTCCAGCATTGCTAGATGGGGGATGGATGGAGTAGTTTTTGCGATGTTAACGATATATGCCTTCTGATCTTCTCCGATTCCGTTTTACCAATGCAGTGAATCGAATTGCTTATATTCACAGGGTGTAGGGCTTCAAGAGCATATTTAGGAGCGTTTTGGGTATGGGGATTTCTGAATCAATGTGTTGTATAAATTTCTTCTCTGATAGTGCATGTAATTTTATCAAGTAAAATTTGCAAGAAATTTCTTTGAAACATGTGTTCAATTGATTTTCCCCCTTCATCCTTATAATTTAAATTTTTGTCATCATAGTCTCTTAATTAATTCTACCAGTAGTGCTTCAAAAGCATATTGGTTTTGGATCATTGGAAAATTAAAAAAATTAAAAAAATAAGTTTAAGAAACCTCATAATCAATCAGCCAATTTGAGTTATTTTTAAAATTCGTTAATTTAATCTCCATAAATATTTGGAAATGTTAACTAAATAAACCTTGATCTTCTCCATTCCAGTTCACTCTAAGCAGGCCGAAAACAAATTAATAATTTCATTCATTTCAACCTTCCACCTTCCAAAGTTGCAACCATTTCAACCTACACAAACATTTCTGCCATAGTCATATATCTTCCCAAAGTACCCATTTTCAGGAGAACATGTTAAATAAATCAATTTACTTTGTTCAGGTTTAAATAAAATATGGTGTTATTGAGTAAACATTTTAATGAAATATATATCTTATGTGAAAATAAATCAATTTATCTATTAATGAAAAAATAAATTTGATATTTTAATTTTAGTATTTTAACACTAGTTTCTAGAGAGAAACAAAGATGCAGACATTGTTGTTTGGGGCTGCGAAGTGGATGAGATTGAACTTTATGAAAATTGTAATTTTATATACATCTATTTATTTATAATTGTCATTTAAGTATAACAATTTTGAATATAACCCAGTTATTATCATTACTCTTTAAGTATATACTCTGTAACTCTGTTGTCCAAGTTCCGCCACTTGATGCATTAGGGTTCATGTGCTAGAATGTATTAGACATTTAGACTATATAGTACGAGTACAGTACGAGTCATGGCCTAACACCATTTAGACTATATAGTGCATTAGGTTAGCGTTACGTTCATTGGCCTAACACCATTAGTCCCACCGAACGACGAATCAATGCTTCTTAGGTTATGTTAGATGATTTAGGGTTCCCGCGATATAGTGGCTCACACCAAGCTATCCAACGTGCATGGCTCACACAACGATATAGTGCGACTCATGCGTAACACTTATTAGGGTTAGCGTTACGGTTCATTGGCCTAACCCCATTATCCCACGCAACGACGAATCAATGCTTCTTAGGTTATGTTAGATGCTCTAGGGTTCCAGCCACACCAATTTATTCATGAGCGTAACACCATGATTAAGGTTAATTAATCTATGACAAAAGAAAATATATTAATTGCCAAAAATAAAATAAATTATTTTTATATATAACTAAGTTTAAAAATGTTAACATATTAGTAAAAATAAAAAAAAATGTCCAAGTTTAGGTTTGAACCTTGGACCTAAGGTTAAATAAGTGTAGCATTAACCACTTTGACAATGATTGTTTTTAGTTATACGGTCAACTCACACTTATATGTCCCAATTACTAAACAGAACTTATAAAAAACCAAGAAAACAAGTTTTCGTCTTTCCCACTGGTCTGTTACGATCATTTAATAATTAGGTTAAATTTCTTTCTTTGATACATACTATTTATAGAATAAAAGCCATATAAATTCATAACGTCTCCCTTGTCCCAGTGGTTTGCACACTATTTATTCAACCTTGTTTGGTAGGGTTCGATCCACCCAACCTTTTTTATTTTTTAACATTGTCGTATTATTTGCTCCATCTCGTTAAATATTTACTTTGGGATTTTGTTTACATCTAATTATTGTCATTAAACTTCAAGTATAACAATTTTAAACAGAAACTTTAAATATTTTTATTGGGATTTTATTTACATCTATTTATTTATCATTAGTATTTAAGTATATCAATTCTAAATATTATCTTTAAATACTAATTTTGAGATTTTATATACATCTATTTATTTATAATTGTCATTTAAGTATAACAATTTAAATATAACCCAATTTATTTATCATTACTGTTTAAGTATATACTCTGTAACTCTGTTGTCCAAGTTCCGCCACTTGATGCATTAGGGTTCATGTGCTAGAGTGTATTAGACATTTAGACTATATAGTGGCTCACACCAAGCTATCCAAATCGCTCGCTCACCCTCGTGCATGGCTCACACAACGATATAGTGCGAGTCATGCGTAACACTTATTAGGGTTAGCTTTACGGTTCATTGCCTAACACGATTAGTCCCACCAAACGACGAATCAATGCTTCTTAGGTTATGTTAGATGATGTAGGGTTCCCGCGATATAGTGGCTCACACCAAGCTATCCAAATCGCTCGCTCACCCTCGTGCATGGCTCACACAACGATATAGTGCGAGTCATGCGTAACACTTATTAGGGTTAGCTTTACGGTTCATTGGCCTAACACGATTAGTCCCACCAAACGACGAATCAATGCTTCTTAGGTTATGTTAGATGATTTAGGGTTCCCGCGATATAGTGGCTCACACCAAGCTATCCAACGTGCATGGCTCACACAACGATATAGTGCGAGTCATGCGTAACACTTATTAGGGTTAGCGTTACGGTTCATTGGCCTAACACGATTAGTCCCACCAAACGACGAATCAATGCTTCTTAGGTTATGTTAGATGATGTAGGGTTCCCGCGATATAGTGGCTCACACCAAGCTATCCAAATCGCTCGCTCACCCTCGTGCATGGCTCACACAACGATATAGTGCGAGTCATGCGTAACACTTATTAGGGTTAGCGTTACGGTTAATTGGCCTAACCCCATTAGTCCCACGCAACGACGAATCAATGCTTCTTAGGTATGTTAGATGCTCTAGGGTTCCAGCCATGATTAAGGTTAATTAATCTATGACAAAAAAAAATGATTTTTCGCAAAAAATAAAATATATTATTTTTTTTATATAACTAAATATAAAAAATTTAACATATTAGTAAAAATGAAAAACTGTCCAAGTTTAGATTTGAACCTTGGACCTATTGCTAAATAAGAGTAGTATTAACCACTTAGACAGTGATTGTTTTTTTGTTTTTTATAAGACTCAAAATTTATATATTCAGTAAAAAAGAAACTTTTCACCAACTTTTTATATTTCCCATATGATCGGTTACGATCATTCAATGCTTATTCGATTATTCGATTATCAAGAACAAAAAACCATCACAACCCACTCATAGGAGAAATCGAGAGGGTAGACATTCTTCCAAGCAGTGGACGGCGATTTTAGGGTTTTTTTGCACGGACATTTGAGACGCTTGCAGGCACTCATCTCTGGTAAGATTCTTTCAATTTTACAGAATTTTCACTCCATTTTGATACTTGATATTCCTGATTTCTTTTTGATATTCATGAAATTTGGGTCGCCGATTTAGTTGTGCATGGAAAACATTGAGTTCACAAGTTTTTGTCAGATTGAATCGCTTTCCGTTTCCCTTTCCCCCCTGATGTTCATGCATGTTCTATTTCTAATGGGTATTGATTTCTTTATGTAACTTGTCATTACGAATTTTCCACCCTTCTTCGGTATGATAGTGACCTTTGCCTGCAGTACAAAAGAACTAATTAAAGTTATATGCCATGGTCCATCACAAATTTTTCATCTTTGTTCAGACTGACAGCGACCTTTGACCATCTGATTATGTCTTTATGGTATATGCCATATTCATGTTCAAAGTTTCCACCTTTCTCAATACTGATAGTCTCTTTTCCATTTTTTACCAAACATTTGTTTATGACAAATTTTTACTTAAATTACATAGTTCCAATTGTAACTCATTTCCTGTCAAATTTAATACTTTGCCTTTTTTCACTTACTGTCAGATTGAATATTTTTCCATTCTCCCTTTCCCCTGATTTTTCATGCATGTTATACATCTAATATATTGCTCTTATCTTACTTTCCCTCTTCATTGTGATGAAAATCATATTGAATAATCTCTGTCCAATAGAATACTTTGTGTGTGTTTGTCCTTTACCCTGATTTTCATGCATGTGCTACTTGTAAACGATTTATTATGTGCTCTTTTCTTACTTTTCCTCTTCATTGTGTTGAAAATCATATGATTTACTTCATGTTTTTTTGTGCAAACATGTTTATAGAAGCAAGTACTGTGTTCTACTATGGCACCCAGTCAAAAAAGGATCCCCGAGCACGATTTCGTTGCATGTCATGAACAAGCTATGGTAATAGTCTGCATTCTAACTAGATACTATCTGTTCATACACATACATGTATATTTTAGTCTGATGATTTCTTACTTGGATTTCCTCTTTGTAGACTCACTTAGAAGTCCCTGAGACATTGGTCAAGATGGGCAATTACCGGGTGGACTGCACTTGGTATCTGACTGACCCTCTAGGTGTAACACACAAAGTTAGGTATGAAAGATTGCATGGAAAAGGGTACTTGACAACAGGATGGTCACGGCTACGCAATGTCTTTTGTTTCACTGGTGTGTGCTGGTTCCTCTTCAAATGTGTGGGCAGGTCAAGATTTAAGATTGTTATTTTCAATTCTAAGCATAAGCAAATCAAATATCATGGCTGGCCCGTGAAGACAGAGGAAGATGATGTTAATAAGCTTCGTGAATACCTGTCTGTTCCACCACCTACAGTAACACCCCCTTTCAAGCGTATTCCCAACTCCACCTTTGTGCTATTTAACCATGAATCTGAAAATCCCTCCTTCACTGTTACCCTCAAAGACCATCATGCCAAAGGAAGCCAACTGGTAACTTGCTGTTCTTTCTATATTTATTTTCATCAGCATTTTTAATTCTTGTACCATGTAAGCAAGCATATAACCCATGTTTTATGCAATTTCTTAGGACCTACCTGTGAAAATTGGGAAGCACTTAAAGAAGTTTGGATTTGATCCAGTGTTTCTGAAAGGTCCATATGAGGGTCTAAATGATAAACTGGTGGAATGCAAACTCATTCATGGCCAGGCGAAGAGCAAGTTTGGTAGTGGCTGGAGGGAATTCGTTAGAAAGTATCAGCTTGCAGAAGGGGATGTCTGTGCTTTCAAGTTTCATTACATGAATCAGAGAATTGTGGACATCATGATTGCCTTTGCTGATTAGGGTGGAGTGGAGATGGAAACTGGACTGGCTGTGTTTTTTTTTTTTTGCTGAAATTTATAATTTGAACCTAAGCTATACTGTTTGGTAACCGTACTTTTATGTTCACCGACATGTTCGGTGACGTTTTGGAACAATTTCGGTAGCTATTGCTAATAATCTTTGTTACTGTTCTTAATTATTAGCGATAATTTTACGTTTTGCTAGTTTAATTTGTCATGTTTGAAGTTGATTTCTACTGATGAAATGTGCTAACTGGACCAAAATGAAAACCTTTGGGACTATAAAAGGATCTAAAACGCAGTTTATATTGATCAATGGGCTAACAGACCAAAAACAAAAACTTCATTGCTGGTCTTCACAACAAAAGGCCAAATCAAAAAAAATTTTGGGTTCAGCCAATTCTTATTGTGAACAAAGGCAGCTTTAATGCAATCAGTGATCAGCTATTTTTTTTTGGTTGTTGTAATTTTATTGTTTGATCATTTTATTTTGAACCTCACTTGTAACAGGCTCCTGGTTTTTGGGCTTGACCCTTTTGTGAGATGAACAACACTCTGACCCAAAAAAAAAATGCATGAAATAAGTGGTTCACACTTCACATATTGTAAAGTCTGCACTTATATTGTTTTTTCAGAAGATGTTTTTAAAATATAATTTAATAATTTTTTTCCTTCACACAAATACATAATTTGTTCCAATATCAAAATCAAACTGACTTAAAATGAAATGCTTTCAATTATTTCCTAAACTTGAATTTCTATTGTGTCTCCTATCGACTGCCGCCAACGTCGATGAAAATGTCGGGAGTAAGCCAGAAGGTCCAGCTTGAAATAGAGTTTGCATCTGAACTCCTTGGTAAGGAACCTGGACGTTTTGGTGCTGTATAAACTGTGGAAACACCTGAACTCCATTAGTCATATTCACGGCATAAGTAGGTTGCAAAAATGGAAGTCCAGCTGAAGCACGAACAACAGGATAGTGGACTTGTTGTACAATAGGCTCCATGTTATAAACATGTACCTACCCAGATTATGTCCACGAGAAAACAATTTAATGAGAAACTTGAGTAAACACCACTGAAGGGAAAATAAATAAATTATACAACCATCCTAATTACCTGATTCACAGATTCTTGGGTCAAAGGTATTTCCTGTGGATGCTGGGGCAACAAAGTAACTCTGTTGTTATCCACATCACCGCGACCTACATTATTCGGTGAACTCTGAGTCTGCACAGGTTATGACCAGGAATCAGAGACTCACACATTGATGCATTTAAGTAAACTTAAAAATAAGAAGATAATGAAAAATACTCACCACTTCATTCACAGATACTTGGCTTGAATGAATCATGACTGGGACTTCTCGCTGCTTAGATTTACGCTTATTTTGTTTTGTCGACACCGTGTTCTGATTTGAACGCTTGTTCTGCAAAATTTGTAAGCACAAATCACTCTAAAAAGAAAACTTGAGCACAATGCAAGAAAATTTAAGATGAATGACAAGCATTTCATTTACACATACTTGGGTGGATGAGGAGTCATTTCCCTTCTTCCGTTGCTGCGATTTAAGTTTACTTGCCACCGAAGCCCCCTTATTCTGCCGATCTACGCTGCCAACGTTTGTCTGTAAATCATTTCAATTTTAACAATTATATATCCAAATGCACAAGCAACATGATTATGATCAGACCAGGCAATAAATATGGTGAATATCAGAATCACCTCGTCGTCTGTGCTGTCCTCAATTCCTTCACTTGCAGATTCACCTGTTTCACTGTTATTGACTTGATCAGGATAAAGCAAAACCGGGCACGTACGAATCGTGTGTCCAATACCCCTGCAATTTGAGCAATGCCTTCTCTTGGTGACAGTTCTGGTCTTCTTGGGGGCACCTCTACCCTGTACAACAGTTGGATCACCCACATTAAAGGCTGCACTCTTTGTTGTACAACCCGGTTTGCGACTCTTCTGAACATCCCTCAACAGCTTATAAATGTCTTCCATTACACTTGAAAAATCATCATCCTTTTCGCATGCTATTTCTGCGAGATAGTTGCATGCGGCAGACATAGCTCCTTTTCGCAACAATTTCATATTCTGTGAATGAATACTAGGCTCTGAAATTGAATACACATGAGCAGACTTGGCTGTTTTCAACCACCTCTTAGAAACTAGATTGCTTGGAAATTCATCAATATACTCACTTCTCATCCCAGCTATTATATGAGAACAAGGGATGCCATAAAATTCAAAATAACCACATTCACATACAAACTTTTTTCTGGTTCTTATCATAAACAACAATATATTCTTTTCTGCGATTGCTAATTTTTCTCATTTTCATCATCACAATATTGGCCACCTCAGAACGCTCCACATTTAGCCCCAGGGCATCCTCAATTTGACCCTTGACTTCCCAAAACATGCTCCTTGTTAATATTTTGGCAGCTCCATACTCAATGCCACTAAGTGCTGTTGTCATAACAGGCTCACCATAAGAAGACTTAAAATCAGATTCCAACTCATTGTGCCTGTATTTCTTCATAGCCCGCTCAAAATTGAAAAGAAAATCCAACAAGGAACACTTACAATGCAGATAATTCTTTATGAATGAGTTAATACCTTCACATAAGGATGTCGTCCTAATACCGGCAAAAAATTTGTCTTGCATGAAGGTGCTTGCCCAAGAAGCTCTTGTCTCATACATCGTATCAATCCATGGATTGTTGGCTATACCATATTTCTCAACCAGTTTATCCCACTTCTCTCCAAACTTGTCAGGGTTTAAGTTAGCGTACACAAATAACTTGAATTCATCTGCAAAATCAAGATTTCTAATATTTTTCAAAGCATTCTGGTGAATGTGCCATGCACATTGACGATGCGTGGTATTCGACCACACAACTCTAATAGCTTCCTTCATTGCTAGATCTCCATCTGTAACCACCACCTTAGGATGCCTGTTAAACATTGCTTCAGTCAAGGTTTCCAAAACCCATATGAAAGTCTCAGTTTTCTCATCATGAACAAGTGCAGCAGCAAAGATAGTTGTTTGCTTGTGGTGGTTGTATCCACAAAAAATCACAAGAGGTTTGTTATACTTGTTCTTCTTGTATGTGCTATCAAAGGCAACCACATCTCCAAACACGTTATAATCCATTCTACTGGTTCCATCACACCATAGCAAGTTAAGGAGATTACCTTGTTCCGATTTGTTGTACTTGAAGAAAAATAGTGGGTCATTGTCAAGTTTTCCTTGTAAATAGGACAGCGCCGCAACTGCATCACCATCTTTGACTCTTTTCCTTTTTTGCTTGTCTAGGTGGTTGGCCAAGTCCTTGCCGGTAAAGCCTACCGACTCAGCCCCACCTTTTTGGCCCATCATCACCTCCATAATATTGCGGGTCCTCACACCAAATAGGTTCATACCTTCTGCTTGAGCTTTGTCCCCTTCACTCAATTGCCGAAATTTTGGAATCAAATGAACATGCTTATATGGTGTTAATGGGTGATTGTGTTCATCGCAAAAAAAAACCACTTTCCACCTTTTACTGCTAGAAAAACAACGAAATCGAATTCTAGCAAGGCAACCCACTCTAGTAATAGGCTTAGGTTGTTTTCTTCTGCCACTATTATGCATATGCTTCTGATGCCTTTGTCCAGCCCTATTGCACACCACCTGTCGTGAGATAATCTTGCCATCATCATCCTTGTATACATCATCTTTTCTTGGAGAGAATCCACGGATACGAGCATATTTAGAATAGAATTCACATGCTTCCTCCTCAGAAGAGAAATCCATCCCTCTAATGTCGTCTGCAGACAATTAAGTAATCCTTTTCATGACTTTAACTTCTACATCAGAGTTTTTTTGACTGTCATTTCCAGTTTCAAACATCTCATCGACATCCACAAAATTTCCCCCATCATTATCCCCTTCATTCACACCCTGCTTCAAACCGTTGGCAGGGCTAGAATTCAGACTATCATCCTCATCGATGATATAAAGCTCGTCATCAAACAGATTAAGCCAGTTATCTCCTGAAGAATCATTCATTTTCCCAACTCTGAAATAAAATCAAAACCGAGGATTCAAGACATTGCTACCTAATAAAACCATACTTAGGGTAAAAATAATTAAAAACCATACCAGTTCAGGTAGCCGCAACTTCGATCCCTGCTCAATAGAGTGGTGTACAAGTCGAAACACCCGTATCAAAATCTTACAGCGACACAGACGAGCACAACCAAATTCATCAGTGAAAGCACAGTCGAAGAAGAATCACCTTAGAAACCCTCGAAATCACACAAACCAAAGGCTACCGAAGACGACAGTTCAAATAGATGAAATGAAATCAAGAAATCAATCTAGGTGACTTCAGGAACAAAACCTATCTCATGAACCCTAATCTAATCTTTCACGAACCCAGAATGTAAATTACCCAGAATGTAAATTACCTCCAAGATCTTTTTAACTTAGCTTTTGTTTTCTTTTACCTTAGCTAAGGGACCAACTTATAAATAAATGAAGTTAGGGGGTAAATTCATGATTTACGAAAGGCTACTGCTATTATTCCGGATTTAAAAAAATCGAAACAAAAGAAATAATGTTATTGGTCCAAGCAATTCCTGTACGTACCCATAAAAAAGTTGCGGGTACCACAGAAAATGCCAATATTGTATACAATTGATCATGTCATTGATTAAAGAAAATGGAGTACATAATGCAAGTTTTTCGGATTCATCATAATATGAAGCATAGACGCATAGGAAGTGAACTTGTTCCAATTAAGTATCTTCTCCATAATCTCAGTGTGGTTTAGAGATTAAGTAACCTCTCTAGGCATCGTTTTCTTGTTCAGGCCGAGGCTGTCGTGCTGACTCATCATTGCCAACTTTCATTTCATTTCACTCCGTCTGGACTTGGAAATTTTGACTCCTGAGACACTCGACACTTTTGACGCGTTATTGAACCATTGTTCCCCTTATGCCCCTTTGTCGCTTGCTAAGTTTCTAGAATGATGTGACTTGAACATGCGGGTGCGAATGTGCGACGCACTTAATTGGCACGTAAATCTTTCTTTCTCTTACAAAGATAGATTCCATCATGGAAAAACACAATGTAAAGAACGATTGGAGTGACTCAATGAAAATATTATATTATTCACAGTTTTGTGTATCTGAATTTTAATTTGTTACAATAATTAACAAAGTGGGTTAATCTAACTAGAGTTAATTAATCTAGAGTAAAGTACACTCACCCCCTTAAGGTTTGTTAGAATTACACTTCACCCCATTCTTATCTAAAATCTACACACACCCCATTTTATATAGAGGCAAATTTAGTGACGAAAAATATTCTTCATTAATAATTAGTTATTATTTAAATTGTTAATCAATAATTTTAAAAAATATTTTCAATATAATCCAATATATTTAAAAATGAAAACATCACAATCCTCCTCATTCTCTCAATCGCGTTCTTCCTCCGTAAATTCACAATGCAAATTCTGCAATAGCACACCTGCCCGATTTACAAACTATATCTAACTAGAGTTAATTTCACTACGAGGGGTAATATCCCCTCAAGTTGGAGCAGACATATCTAAAAGACCCAACTTGGATAAGGCTTCATGAAAGGGCCTATAGGATGCCCCCAATTTGAGAGGATGAAGAAACAGGAAGCATATGAAGAATGAGAATCTGAGAATGCCTTGAAGGCACAATCTCCATTAGAGGGGACAAATAGACCTGAATCTCAGAAGCATTATTCCCAGTTAATTAAAACCACATCATCCATGTATATCAATAGAGCAGTAAAAGAAGTGGTCGTGACCTTAACAAAGAGAATAATCTGGAGAACTTTAATTTGCTCATAACCAAGAGATAATAGAGAAGAAGTTAGTTTAGAGTTCCATTGCCTTCAGGCCTGCTTGAGGCCATATAGAGACTTGTGAAGTCTGCACACCTTGTGAGGATGGGAGGAACCTGAACCGGGAGGCAATACCATATAGGCATATACATCTAACTGCTTTGCTTGGGAAATTAGTGTGGGATATGTTACATGCTAAACGCAAAATGTGGGTTCAGCTCTTGGCTGGTTGTTATTGTTCTGCAACTGACTTCCAACATGTTAGTGCGAAGAGAGATTCCTATATGTTTGGAATGTTATTTCGAAGGCTTGGAGTTTGTTATCTTCTGGTTTCTCTTGGAGAGTTGGTTGTGGGGGTTTAATTCCTTTGATTTTCAAAATTTGTCGTAGTAATGTTAAGGCATTGCTCCATTTCCTTAGGGGATTGTATGGGGGCGCTGGAGGTCTGGGGTTGCCTCAGGTTAGTATTCTATTTCACTTTCTTCGGATGGAACCATCAACCAAACACAACCTATGTCTAAACAAACTTAATAGTATTAGAATTACTTTCAACTTAGAAGTTTTTTAACAAGGAAAATACTTAAATACAGTACCATTTATCGTGATTTTTTCTATAATAAACTTTTATAATTTACAATTTATTCATTTATACTATAAATAATGAATTGAAGGACTCTTACACTCTCATTAGAATAAACCTTGAAAAAAAATATGAAAATTGAAGAAAGAGGAGGAAGAGTGGTGGTTGAAGGAGACCTAAAGTGCAAACTCCCTAACATTATTTAATTAAAAATAATATTTAATCGAAATGTTACATCATCATTTCCCTTAGTTTCTCGATAGAAATGAGATGGAAAACTAAACCCTAAACCCTAAACCCTAAAACTGCAAACAAAGCTTTAAGTGAAAACTGCAGTTTTTTTTAGGAATCACTTTAGTACAAGAGATATAGTGTGTGTTTAGTTTTCAGTTCACACACGTTTCAAGACAGTTTCAACTGAAAAACACAAATTTAAATGTGCGAATTTGAAAGTAACTCCTAAGTTTCGTTAGGTTGAAAGTGCTTTCGAGTTGATCTCAGCTGAAATCCAAAGTCCAAACACATCCAGTGACCAAATGTGCAATTAAATTATTAAAAAAATAGATAGTGAGGCATAAACAAAGCTTATCAAAAAATCATGCTTAATTAAATATACTAGTTCCCTGAAATAAATAAAGCTTAATTGCACTTTTCGTCCCTGATTTATACCCCTTGTGCAATTTTGGTCCCCTTTATTTAAAACGAGCAATTTTGGTACACCAAAAATTAGAATGTGACAATTAGGTCCACCGTCAGCCTCCATCCAATTTTAAACGGAATATTCTTATTTTGATTCCTTTTTTTGCTTATTACACCACCATGAATGACACATCATCAAATAAATAAAGTAAAATAAATTAAATACAGAATAAAATTAAAAATATAGAACCCTAATCTCAATTTCTCCCTGCCACCGTCATCCTAACTCCCCTGTATCCTCCATTGTGCATCTTCATCCTCCCCCCTCCTCATCTTATCAACATTTTCACTTTTTTCTTCATTTTTCACATTACCCAGTTCAATTTGCTGCTAAAAATTTTCACATCTCCACCAGCTAATTATTCACACCGCACCACAGCCCCCATCCCCAACCTCACACCCCCAACCCCATCTTCACCCTCTGGTTATTAACTTCAGGATCTGCAACTTTTTGTTCCCGTTTTGCTTGTCTTGGGGAACCAGATCCAACAGGGAAACGAACTTGCTCGGCGAGTACGACAAGGAGCTGCTCAGATCCTTCAATTCGTCCTCATCTCCGCCGCAAGCTTCCCCTATTTTCTTTCTCAATCCCACAATCTCTTTATGGGTTTGCATAGGGTGGATGGGAGATGAGGGTTTAATTTTTTGATTTGGCAACGATGCTCCACGACCCCTCAACATGGCGTGGCTCGGCAGGGCATGAGGTAGCAGCGTGGTGGAGGTCTGATGGTGATGCAGCGACCGGCGGAGATCGGAGCGGTGGTGAGAAGGGGTTTTCGGGGTGGTTTTCTGGGTAATGGGAAAAGATTTTTGATGTTTTCCAGATGAACATGAAGATGAAGATAATGGTTGATGTTAGATTTGTTGTTCTTTCTAGATAATTTTTTTGGTTTTTTCACTTGGGTGTATGTTCCTGGAATTCCTATAGCTTGTTGGTGTTGCTTCTAAATTTGTTTCCAGACTTTTTTGATGTTGTTAATTGACTTAATTCATTGCAGATGAAGATGGAGGTCAATTAGAGATCAAGAATTTGATTAGAATTAAAGTTAAATAATTTTTAAATTTTAATTAATTTTACTTTTTATTACGTGGAGTCCTAGTAGCATCTAAGTGGTAAAATGTGTCAGGGCCACGTCATGAATGAATGCCACGTATGAAAAATCTGTTTGGAATTGGACGGAAACTGATTGAAGGACCCAATTGTCACAAATTGATCTTTAGTGTACCAAAATTGCTCGTTTTAAATAAAGAGGACCAAAATTACACAAGGAGTATAGATCAGGGACGAAAAGTGCAATTAAGCCAATAAATAAATAACCTTGTAGTAGAGTATAAGCAAACCCTGGGAGAAAAGATCGGGGAATCAATTCAATCTGTGTTTGAAGTTGAGAAAATCGAAACAGTGCTTGTTTAGCAATGGCGCGCGAGCAACACTCATTGATTGCTGAACCCTAAATTCATCTTCTATGAAATTCACAGTCAAGGTAACCCTTTATGCCTTTTACCTTCCTCACACTTCCCACTTGAATTGAAACACACTTCCTCACAAAACCCACAATTTGATTTCTGTTTCTTCCCTTTTTGTTTTTGATTTTCAGTATAAACTTTGCACTTTTGGAATAATCAATCGATGGTTTTTGACATGGAGAAGAGTATATACACATTTCTCACTGTACACCGTTGGGAATCTCTGAATTGCATGAACTATAGACTAGGTTCCCTCAGGCCTGTCCATGGAAGGTTAGCTCTGAACTTTCTCAAATGGTTCATGAAGCAACCCAATTTGGAGCTCAATCATGTGACTCATATAATTTCCACTACCACTCATGTACTTGTTAGAGCTAGAATGTACAACTTTGCCAAAACAACATTGGCACATTTGTTACATATGCCAATTGGTTTGAACTCTGTTTTTGGTGCTTTGATGGAGACATACCCCATTTGCAACTCCAACCCTGCTGTTTTTGATCTCCTGATTAGAGTTTGTTTGAGGGAAAAGATGGTTGGCGATGCTGTGCAGGTTTTTTACTTGATGGGTTTTCGAGGGTTTAAGCCGTCTGTGTATACTTGTAACATGGTGTTGGATTCCTTGGTGAAGGATCGGAAGAGTGAGTTGTTTTGGTCGTTTTTCAAAGGAATGCTTGCGAATAGAGTTAGTCCGAATGTTGCTACGTTCAACATATTGTTGAATGCTTTATGCGAACGTGGGCGGTTTAAGAGTGCTGGCTTTCTTCTGAGGAAAATGGAAGAAAGTGGTCATTTTCCGACTGCAGTTACTTATAATACTTTGCTTAATTGGTATTGCAAGAAAGGAAGGTATAAGGCTGCATCTGAGCTGATTGATTGTATGGCTTCGAAGGGTATTGCGGCAGATGTTTGTACATATAATGTGTTGATAGATAATTTGTGCAGGGAAAGTAGGAGTGCAAAGGCTTATTTAATATTGAGAAGGATGAGAAAGAATATGGTGTATCCTAATGAGATAACTTATAATACTCTTATCAATGGATTTGTTAAGGAGGGGAAGATTGGAGTTGCTGCTAAAGTTTTTGATGAGATGTTATCCTTTAATTTGTTACCGAACTGTATCACTTACAATACTTTGATTGATGGGCACTGTAGTAAGGGAAACATAGAGGAAGCTTTCAGACTTTTGGATGAAATGGTATCTCATGGTTTGAGACCCAATGAAGTAACATATGGGGCTCTTTTAAATGGGTTGTCCAAGCATTCTGAATTTGGATTGGTTTCCAGTATTCTTGAGAGAATGAGGATGAATGGGGTGAGAGTCGGTCATATTAGTTATACAGCAATGATTGATGGGTTGTGTAAGAATGGCTTGCTTGAAGAAGCTGTGCACTTTCTGGATGATATGTTAAAAGCTTCTATCAATCCTGATGTTGTTACGTTTTCTGTGCTCATAAATGGTTTTCTCAGGGCTGGGAAGATAAATAATGCAAAGGAGATAATGTGTAAAATGTATAAGAATGCAGTTGTACCAAACAGCATTTTGTACTCAACATTAATCTACAACTACTGCAAGATGCGAAACCTAAAAGAGGCGTTGAATACTTACGCAGTTATGAACCACAGTGGTCATGTTTCAGATCACTTTACTTGTAATGTCTTGGTTGCCACTTTCTGTAGAAGTGGGAGACTTAAAGAGGCTGAGTATTTTATGGATCACATGAGCAGGATGGGTCTTGATCCTAGTACTTCTGCATTTGATTGCATTATAAATAGTTATGGAAATTCTGGTGATGCATCAAAAGCATTTTCTATGTTTGATCAAATGAAAAGTGTCGGTCATTTCCCAAGTCAGTTCACATATGGGGGTCTATTGAAAGGTCTTTTTTCTGGTGGGTATATTAAGGAAGCCAAAGCATTTTTGGATAGACTTAGTTGCATTCCCTATGCCATTGATAGTGTTATCTACAACACAATACTTACTTGGACATGCAGATCAGGAAACATATCGGCTGCGGTTGCCCTTATTAATGAAATGGTCATGAAGAATTTTGTGCCTGACAGTTATACGTACACCAATCTTATTGGAATGCTATGCAAGAAGGGTAGAGTGGTTGCTGCACTCCTTTTGTCAGGAAAGGCAATGGAGAAAGGATTATTATCTCCAAATCCTGCCATGTACACTAGTTTAGTTGATGCTCTTCTTAAGGAAGGACATTCAAAAGCCGCTTTGTATATTTTTGAAGATATGCTGAACAAAGATGTTGGCCCTGATACTATAGCATTTAATGTGCTTATGGATCAATACTCAAGGAAAGGGAAAATGTCGAAGGTAAACGATATCCTATTAGCAATGAGGAGTCGAAGTCTGTGCTTCAACTTGGCTACTTACAACATTCTCCTGCATGGATATTCAAAGAGGCTGAATGTGGAAAGATGTTCTATGCTGTACAAGGACATGATCAGACATGGTTTTGCACCAGATAGGTTAACATGGCATGCTCTTATTCTTGGATTTTGTAAGTCGGGATCATTTGATGTTGCTGTCAAAATTTTAAGATGGATAACACTTGAAGGTTCTGTAGCTGATTGTTCTACATTTAACATGCTGATTACCGAGTTATGTGAAAGGAATGAGATAAAAATGGCCATTGATCTGGTAAAACAAATGAATCTGTTAGGAGTTATTCCTAATGTAGATACATACAACGCCCTTTTTAATGGACGCATTAGAACTTGTGCTTTTGAGGAAGCCCATTGTGTTTTGCAAGCCTTGGTGGAAAGGGGTTATGTTCCTACATGTAAACAATATATTACTTTAATTAATGGCATGTGTAGGGTGGGAAACGTAAAAGGAGCCATGGAGGTACAAGATGAGATGAAAACACTTGGTGTCAGCTCCCAAGAGGTTTCTATGAGTGCTATTATAAGAGGGCTTGCACGTTCAAAGAAGAGTGAAAATGCTATTTGGGTTCTTGATTTCATGCTTGAGAAGCAAATCATTCCAACTGTAGCTACTTTCACTACTTTAATGCACATCTATTGCCATGAAGCTAATGTTGCAAAGGCTTTAGAATTGAGGACTGTTATGGAAAAATGCCATGTGAAGCTTGATGTTGCTGCATACAATGTTCTTATATCTGGCCTTTGTGCTGATGGTGATATTCCAGCTGCCTTTAAACTTTATGAAGAGATGAAGCAAAGAGATCTTTGGCCTAATACCTCCATATACATAGTTCTTATTGATTCTTTATGTACTGGAAACTACCATATTCAAAGTGAAAAGCTTTTGATGGATTTACAGGCCAGGGAATTGGTTTCTTTAGATTTGACTGAAGGCACCGAAAGATTGCATGAATTATTGATGATTGCCAGGAAAGAATTAATTCACTTGAGGTCCAAAAGAAGAAGAAAATTTGGTTGATCACAGTGTGCTTTTTCCTTGTCCAGAATGTGAGCTGGCAGATGAGTCTGACACGGCTACTAGTTCTATTGGACAGCTTGGTTAGTATCTTGCAGGGTCAGATGGGGGATGATTTAATGACTGCAAAGTTGGGTTTGTTAGGGAATATACCCATGAAGAAACCGCAGCACGCGCCTATGACTTGGCAGCATTGTAGGCCAGGACTCCATTCTCAAATTTCCAGTATGTTTCCTGATTCTTGAATTAAAATGATGATTTAGTAGTTTTTTATTTATTTTTAAATCCACATATGATCATCTTAGTATATATGTAAACATCTGCTTTTGGTTGTAGTTATCAAATTATCAAGAGGAGCTCAAAGAGATGGAGGACCAATCAGAAGAAGAATGCATGGGATCCTTAATAAGGTTTAATTGTTAAATCCTGAATTTTTTACTGATAAATCACATATGTAGATCACTTCTGAAGCCTTTTCTTTATTATTTTTTTTTTTTTGAGCTATTGAAATATGTTCTTATGGTTTATAGTTATACAACTTTCATGAATCATTCTCCATTCTCCAATATGCAGAAACAGCAATGGGTTGCAAGGTACAGAGGATTTATTGCAAATTGCAATTTTATTTTGCAAAACCAAAAACCCAAGGATATTATTCCACGCTTATCTCTTGCCCTGCAAAATCAGGAGGACAGATACCAGATCCAAAAAAAAAAACCCAAAACAAGAGAGCGCTTAACGTGACTATAGACGAAGTGTGTAGAACACTGTTACAAGGTATTTTTCCTTGGTTATAGGCTTGAAGTAATGACATAGATTTCTCAAGTTTGTGGTCATTGAACAAACAACTTTTTGTGTAGGTGTTGTGGTCATTCTGTTTAAAATTCTTGCTCGTTTTTTGCTAGTAGCCCTTGTGCATAATTTTTATTACTTGGATACTAATTATTAACTAAATCATTCCCCTGTTAATAGGTGTTACTGGAACTGAACTAGTTAAAAATGGCATCAAGCATTCGAGCAAGGAAGCAGAAAGTAAAGTGAAGGAACATAAACCCGATGGATGGTCACATTTTTTTTTGACAAGCCTGATGGATGGTCACATGTAGTTCTCAGTAGGTTCTCATGTACAACACATGAGCTCTAGTTTCTTTTGCATTTCCTGATTGATACATTTGCAGGTTCATGTGAAGAGCTGCGAAACAGGACAATGTTTCTTAAGCTTCTAGAGGCTGTGCTGAACTAGGGAACCACATGATTGTGGGGACAAACAGTGGTGGTGGTCGTGCATTGAAGCTTGATAGACTTGTATTTGAAAATTTGATAATTTGAGCTGCTCAAAATGCATTTTCTTAATGAAAAGTCAGCATGTTATTTTGCAGACCAGGACATAAATTTTGCAATGGAGGCTTCTGAAAATGTCAGAGCACTTTTATGGCTGCTTATTTGATCATGGAGGAGGCTCAGAATAGTGATTATATTACTTGTATTAGGAAGGTTTTTGATTTCAGGATGTAGAGGAGTTTATACTTATCTGGTTTTGATTACAGCAAAAGCAATAACTTGTACTGGCCTGGTGTGATGTTGCTAGAGATTAACTCAATGCTGTAATATAATTCTCTTATTTCTCTGATATCTATTCACAACCTGTGACCCTTATGTACACCTGTACGAAGTTGTTGAAGAGCAAACTAGTTCAGTAAGATGAAATGAGCTGAATCAAACACCTGAAATTGGTTTTTTTATATGAGAATCATCAAAAACAGGTTTTGAAACGAGCTGGGATCCTCTTAGCAATTGGATGGTCAAGCAAGGAATCAAGGATAGTGAAAACTTTTTGAATACATCCAACCAATTGTTGTGTCCAACATTAATTGAAGAAGTACCTTGAATTAATTTATCTTTTAATTCAAATTAAAACAAACTTGAAACTTGGACTTCTTCCATGACCTGGTTTCTGCCACTTAAAGAATTGATTTTTTCCCAATGAAGAGCATGATCTTTCCCTAAGAACAAAATTATGAAAGTGATTAATAAAAATATTTATTATTAGCCTGATTATAGTGGCTTACTATTCAACTTATCAAACTCATCCTGACAAATAAAAATCTCTAATGTCGTGTCCGTTTGGATTTCCGTTGAATTCAATGTAGATCTATGTTGAAGCTAACGCGTCAAAATTATATTTCTTTAATTCACGTTAAACTCAACGTGACAAATTATAACTTCTCCGTTGGTACTTTAAGTTACGTGAAATCATGTTTGCGTTATCTTTAACGCTAAACCAAACATGCACATAATTATATATAATGTTTTGTTCTTATTACTTGAGTTCCAAAATCTCACTAATATTATGCACCATTTATAACTTTGAGGTGTAGCGTGGTGGTTGTTCAGATCATACTTAACCATAAAATTGGTGGTTTGATCCAAAACCAGAATATAGCAAATTTCATAGTCTACTATTTACAGCTTATTACAAGGAG
Source organism: Lotus japonicus (assembly GCF_012489685.1). Taxonomy (NCBI): domain Eukaryota; kingdom Viridiplantae; phylum Streptophyta; class Magnoliopsida; order Fabales; family Fabaceae; genus Lotus; species Lotus japonicus. The sequence continues at coordinate 55,673,977 of NC_080046.1, forward strand.
TCGCAAAGAGATAATTAGTCACCACACGTAAAATATATGTTTAATTATTTGAGTTGCAAAACTCACTTATAATATGCATTATTTATGTGGGGAGGTTGTTTACCTTATTCATTAACCATAAGATCGGGGTTGAATCGTCACTCATGAGAATTTAACAATTTCATTGTAAATTATTGATCACTTAATACGAGCCGTCACGTTTGAGATGATTAGTCGCTATCGATAATCGTATTTCATTGATATTCTATTTTATGCAACTTATATATGACCCGGTGACGGACTCGGACACCAACTCGGCAGCTGAGTGAGTGTGACCGAGTTTGATAAAGGTCAAAATGGTTGAGTGACTGTCGACTCAGTGAGTGAAGAAGCAGCAGCAACTTTTTGGTGCGTGAGAGAGAGAGAGAGAGGGTGAGGAAGAGGGAGAGTGGTGATGAGGAAGCTAAGATGGGTAATGGATGGAGGAGCGTTTTGGGATTTGGACGTTTCAACTCCAAAAACGCTTGATGGATTGGCATGTCCTGTGCCAGAAGACCCTCTCCCATTGGGTTTGTCACGAGGAACCAGGCTTTCCAGACCCAAACAACTCCATTTCATGCACACTTTCATGCATGCCCTTCTTCTTCCTTCCTATGCCAAACCCCATGGCCTCACTCTCCAGCGTGTTCTCTCCCTACCCTTTTCTGAAAATTGGTAAATTCATCACCCTTCTCTCAATTTTTCAATTTTTATATGCATTTGGCTTTATTAATTAATGGGGTGCAAACAAGTTTTTTTTTTTTTTTTTTTTTTTTTGATAATTGGGTTGTAGTTTGGATTAGATGGTAGTGTTGCTGTTTTGATACTGAAAAAATAGGATTGGAATTGAAAATGGGTGATTAGTCATGAGTTTATTGATGGTGAATTTATGAATAGGACTATATGAAATGACAATGGCTAACCAAGTTAAAAACTGTTTGCTTTAGTGTAACTTGTAGTGCTAATAATCAGCTGTGTCTTCATCATTATGGAACTGTGTTGTCATGTGAGGAAGATGACTTTATTTTAATAATTGGGTTGTAGTTTAGATGATAGTTCTGCTGTTCTGGTACTCAAACAACTGGATTGGAATTGAATATGGTTTGGTTACATTTGGTTTCGACTCTTGTAGCATTGTGCAATTTGCTACCTCTTATGATGTGGTGGATTAGTCATAAGTTTATTGAGGGTGGATTTATGAATAGGACTAAATGACAATGGGTAACTAAGGCTTTGTTTGGGTACCTGTTCAAGATAAAAGTGAATGGAATTCTTATGAGTTAAGATGAAAGTCTGTTTGCATTACACTCAGCTGGTATTCAAACACATACTAAATCAATAACTGTTTGCTTTAATATAATGTGTGATTTTAATTATTGGCTGTGTCTATTGATTCTCATGGAAATTATATTGGCTGATATTCAAATCTGTAAGTTTTGCAGGATTGTATATTTACTGGGTCAGTTCAATTTGCAGAGATTTGTTTCCTCTGTCAAGAGCAGTAAGGAAACACCAGAGGGGTTTTCCTCTTGGTTAAAAAACATTGGGAAACACCTACAGCAGAAGTCCTTGTATGCCTTGGGTTTCTGTTCAGAGTTCCAGTTGACACCGAATGATACTTTGCTTTTTGGCTTAGATGGATATGATTATGCTGATAAGCCTCGTGGGAAAGCAGTCCTTCATCATGAGGTGAGGGTTCGACTGTATCCTCTCATGAATTTCTAAGTGTCTTGCAATGCTTTTATGCTTAATGATTTTTAGTATTTGCTGCAAATATACTGTTTCAGAATTCTATGGCAATGGTGCAAATGACGAGTCCATCTGAAAAATGGGCCATTCCATTTATACTATTATGTATTTTTCATATATTGTTGAAGACAATAAGGATGTGCTTATCATGAATTGCTCTATTTGGGGGCATATAGACCATTAGACCCAATGTGTTCTGCAAGAAGTACTTCATGAGTTCCCTGAGATCTGCCAAAACAAGTAGATGGGTGAAACACAAAGTATGAATTGTGTTTGGAAAATTCACTGAGTATTGAGTTTGTGGAAAAGTAAATGAACTAACTGAAAGAATTAACAGACCTTGGCCATTCCCCTTTAGGATGTGATCCTAAATCCTAATAGACCACCATATCTTAGTAGCTGACTTGGACATCTGTGTCTTTCCACTGATGGTGCTGACTCTCTGCTCCCTCCGGCCTTTGTCGTCGGCAGAGTTCCATCATGGTTTGATGTTTGTACTCAGTCGGCTCTATTGGGGTTCTGATTTGTGTCCCCTCAGTTCTGTCATGGTTTTGATTTGTTCTCTGTCGTGAAAACTAAAAAATCAGACCACCGTTAAACTTCTTTCTCATCACCATCGTGGCTGGTATTGGTTTGTTTTTTCAGGTTTTTTTTGTTACTTTTTTGTGAAATTCATTTTCCAATAATAATATAGGCTAATTTGGTATACAGTTACATTGAAGTTTAGTTCATCTTATCTCAATGTTTAGTTCTTACATAGTTATATTTGATGTTGTTATACAGTTGGACTACCAGACTTTGAACAGCTAACAGTAACAAACAATTATAAAAGAAGCTAACAATTTTTGTAACTGAACTAGAGACTACTAGCCTACTGAGCTACGCGATCATATCTGTAACACTTAATTTATAATTTCTGCATTAGCTAACCATGTGGACTTGGATACTAATATAAACTGCATTAACTATCTCTTTTTTATTTTCTGTTATTTGTTCACTTTTTGACTTGAATTGAACTAGATTGTTTTTTTCTTTTACTAATGCAAAATTTTAACCGTGAATGGTTGTAGTTTCCACATCATGATCTGAAAGTGGAGGCAGTTTATCCTGGTCTTTTTGTTGATAAGACTGGTAATTACTGGGATGTACCATTTTCAATGGCAATTGATCTTGCTTCCGTGACTACATGTGACTCTTCCATGGGTTATCATTTGTCTGCGCAATACACTTCAGGGGCACCTGAGCAGTTTGAAAGTAATCAAAATCAAACTGTTAGAGTACCACCTACTCTACTTCCTGGTTTGGCTTTCAAAAGTGTCTTCTCTTACCGGATGAACACTGATATTTGGAGAAGTGAAGGTCGTAAGTTAAAATTGGTGCAACCATATGACATATTTCTTTCAAGTCCTCATGTCTCTGCCTCAGGGATTATTGGTAAGTTGTTTCCTTGTTTGTATCTTTTTCACAAACACATTATATAGTTTAGAGTCTAGACCAAAAAGGACACCAATCTTTAGATAGGTACACTCAGTAAAGAAATGAGGAAACTGTTAGATATTTTCTTCGCATTTCAAATACTTGCTTTTTCTATCAATAGAGGGAAAGAATTAGGGATCCTTTGGGATGTATTACTCGTGGTAGTAGATGCAAAAAAAGTGTAATAGCAGCAGGTTTAGTATCAGATTGTGGATTGAACTAGAATAATAAAAAAAACTAATAAAAGACATTAGCACTGATCCTATGTATCTTTTAGCGCTTGAGCAATGAGCATTTCCATGATAATGAAAGTTATGGGTGCTTTTATAATGTGCTTAGTTTTTCCTTGCATTATTTTATGTTAAGGCGCTGCTGCAACCGCCGCTTTTGGAGATAATTCGGCAAGAGCGCAAGTAGATGATGATAGACAAGGTTCTCCAGGATTTTTTATCCAGGCTGCTGGGATAAAGTCTTCCTTTGTAGCAGATATGTTTGCATCCATAACATTGACAGCCCAACATGGAAACTTCCAAAGGCTTTTTCTGGATCTTACACGATTTCAGGCCCGGCTAGATTTTCCTCGTGGTTCTAAATTTCTTTCAGGCGCAACAAATCTAGCACAAGATCTTCTCAATTCTCAAAAGCCCAACATGGACGATGTTCAGGCAATTTGCCCCAATGCTACCTTATCTCTTCAGCAGCAGGTAACTCCAGTTCTTACATATTCTTACATGTTTACAGTGTTTTAAAAGTTTTGCCTGACTAGTGACTAGTAAGCTTCATTTTGAGAAGATAAATTTTGCTTGGCCTTGCCTTGATTCTCTTGCATCTTCTGATCTCATGATTCTCATGCATCCTATCACTGCAAATAGTTCAAGCAGTTGGTACTTAATGCTACTGTAATTTTAACCAAGACTTATTTTATGCAGATTGTTGGTCCTGTCAGTTTTAGAGTTGATTCAGGAGTTACAATTGATGTGAAGAACCCTGACTGGCTTGTACATGCCCAAGAACCTGTATTTGCTGTTGAATATGCATTGGAAGTACTTGGTTCGGCGAAAGCAGTTGCTTGGTATTGCCCCAAGCGCCAAGAGTTTATGGCAGAACTTCGTTTCTATGAGACATAAGCCATAGCCAAGAGGCACTGTAGAAATATCTTATGTTCCTTGAATTGCAAAATACTATGGTCATTGATTCATTAATTTAACAATTTTCATGCTGCCTAATGACTTACAATAGATTTACTTTCATTGGTGCTCGAGAGCTTAAGGGAAATCAAACATCCATAAAATAAGATTAAGGCAATGATTAAATTTGTATGACTTTCCATTGAATGACAATGTTATGAAAAACTTTTCAAGTAGTATATGTTTGATTTTTTTAAGTGAAATTTTGAGTATTGTGTATTGAGAAGAATTCTCATTGAGAGAGATTTCATCAGGATATGGGTATTCCTAATTCGAATCAGATGATGTTACATATGTTAGACAAAAAAGTAATTCAAACATATTAATAAATTCAGTGCAGTAATAACCGAATCACACTTTTTAGAAAGAAACCCAAAGTTGTGAAGGTTAAAACACACATGTTATCTTTGATCTTTTACTTGCCCTTTCTTATCTTTCTATTTTTTCTTTATCTTCATTACATAATTGATTATCTTTATGCAGAAGTTCTAGCAATCGTTATCACTTATCACAATTAATAATGACAACTTGTGTACTAACTAGGTTACACGTATCTAATGCAAAGTTTTCACGAAACTAAACACAATCAAATTACATTGAGAAAGTGACATGAATTAATTAATTTTACTTACATTTTTTACCAATGGTATCTCCAAATCAATCATCTGACTCTGAGATTACATTAAATAGCAGACATCTCCCGACAAATGTTTCTCTGTACGCATCGTAAAGAAATTGATGCTTAAGGAACTTAATTATTTGTTAGTTATGCTCAACTTGTTGGTATTTTTTTTAACATCAGAACGATAAATTGCACCCACCAGGTATCGGTCCTCGAACATATGCTATTTCTCAATTGCACATGAGAAAGATAAATTGTGTCATATCTTAAAATGGAAAAATATTTTGTAGTCTAATGATATTTTATTAATGCACCATGCCACGTGTAATGCAACAGATGCTACTTTTCTTTTCTTCCAACTTCTGAATCTGATTTTCCCTGTTGAGATTTGAAACAAAACAAACTTGAGACACAACATATATTCATAGTCCTCAGGAATTACAATCATAGATTGATACATATCCAACACAAACACCAACATACAAGTTGAATTGAAGGGAAGAAGAAGACAGTGATGGCAACAGGTACCCAAGCCTACGGTGAATCATGGTACTGGGACAACCGCTACACCAACGAACCTGGTCCCTTTGATTGGTACCAAAAGTACATCACTTTGGCTCCAATCATCAACCTCTATGTCCCTCAAAACCACTCCATCCTCGTTGTCGGTTCTGGCAACTCAGGCATGTTTTGTTGATCTCTCAGATCTCTATATGCAATTCAATCACAACCCCACCTACCCATTTTGCTTTGATTCAATAAAAATAAAATTTTTATGCTTTTTATAATCTTTTTCTTTGGTTGGTTCCTATATTCCATGACCCTTTTGTGAAATGTGTGTTTGTCAATATCAAGTTTTGTGTTGTTTGCAGCTTTCAGTGAAGGGTTGGTTGATGAGGGTGGTTACTCAGATGTTGTCAATGTTGATATATCTTCTGTTGTCATTGAAGCTATGCAGAATAAATACAAAGATCGTCCTCAATTGAAGTGTATCCTTTTGATATATTCATGTTATAATGTCATGGTTTTCATTTTGTGGGTGTAACTTGTAATTATGGAACCATGAAACTATTGATTTTTTTGGTATTATGTTATTGAGGGAGTGAACTATCCTTAATCAATAGGCAGATGTGAAAATGGATGTCAGAGACATGAGTGCTTTTGAATCAGGATCTTTTGGTTCTGTTATTGACAAAGGTGTGCTTATTTTTCATAGATTTTGATTTCTCTATTTTGTAATAATTATAGTATCTATTGGGCAATGAATTCTGATGATACTGTTTGATTTTTTTTTTCAGGGACTCTTGACTCTATCTTGGTGAGTGATGATGCTCATTCAAATACTTGTATGTTTAACAAGACTTACTGTGTTACAGGTTGCTCATTGCATATATTTTGTTTGTAGTGTGGAAGTAATTCAAGACAAAATGCTACTGAGATGCTTGAGGAAGTTTGGAGGTAAAATAAAACCATGAACAGAAGTCTATAGTTATTTACGCTTCTGTTTTGTTTAGGATCTTTTTTATTCTTGATCTGTTCACCATTATTGAAGCAGTTGATGACACACTATAGGGTCCTTAAGGATAAAGGAGTCTATATTCTGGTAATTGCACTTCATTCTCTTAGTTTTACTATCAATCTGCATTGAGATTTGCTCTCCAATAAAGGAAACTTGTCTTGGAATTTCACTTGATCAGCCTTGATTACCGCAGGTGACATATGGAGCTCCGCTATATCGCCTGCGCTTGCTAAAGGAATCATGCTCTTGGTCAATAAAACTCCATGTGATAGGTTGGCTAAATTCTAATGTCGATGTCAATTTGTATGCCATGTTTTATGAAGCTATTACAATTATGATGTTCTCTCATGCATATTTCCAGGTTTTTAGTTTTTGCCTGATTTCCAGTTCTGTCATTTACTTTTGGGATTAAGAAAGTCTCATATAACAAATAAGTTGGAATACACCTGAACTCCGTATTAGCAGTGCTTGTAAACTAAAATGGATTATTGTTGTGGGAATTGGGGATTGCTGAATATATGGTTCCTGCCTTGCTGGTTAGATGTATGAGGCACCATCATGTGGCTTTAGATATTATCAAATTATCCAACAGCTTAAGTTGTTAGGTGAAAACAATATGCCAGACGATACAGATACCCATTTATCTTGTGTTCAAATTCAACTTTTTTAAAGCCACTATCTCAAAAGCTTTGATATCATGTCATGAACTTTAGACCAACAATCCCAAAAGCTTTAGACTACTTGGTCATAGAGGTTATGATACCATGTTATAAATCAATTATTTCAAAAGTTTAAACTATTGAGTGAAAACACATGGATAACTTTTGTATTATAGCTTTATTTAACAATATGCTAGACAATGCACAAACCTATTTACCTTGTGTTGAAATTCAACTTTTTATCAAACCACTCTCTGAGAAGCTTTGATATTATGTCATAAACTTTAGACCAAGTATCCCCAAAGCTTTAGATTACTTGGCCATAGAGGTTGTGATCAATGTTGTCAGGATCGAGATCGTACTCAGGATCGGAAAAGGGGGGTGAAAGATTGTAGATCGTAGGATCGGGATCAGATCATAAGATCCTACTAGAAATGCAAAAACATACTTAATTAAATAACATATATAGAAAATTCCATAAATGATGAAAATAACCTGATTCACATGAACTTAGACTAGAAAGAGGGCTAAACAGCCGCACGCGATGATCGATGGCAGAGGTCAGGCGTGGAGGTCGATGGGGAAGAAGATGGGAAGCAGTCATGGAGTTTAAAAGTTTGAGCGGGTCTCTCTTTTGGGGCTGAAACCCAGAAGCTCATTTCCAAAACCCTGGTCCTTGAATCGGATCGGGATCTTGATCTTACTATCCTGTCCACAAAGATTGGGGTCCTGGACAGATCATGCTCCCATGAGATCCTATGTGGGGTCCAGATCGTAAAGCACCAGAAAGATCGCAAGATTGTGGGATCCTAAGATCCGGATCAGGATCTTGACAACACTGGTTATGATACCATGTTATGTATATTTAAAATAAAGGGAAGAGCTGAATATTATTTTCCAATGTTTCAAAACAATATACAAGGTCTAGGAGATGCGATGCTTGCTATGTTAGTTGATGGTGCAAACAAGCAAATTTTCAGTGGTAGGTGGTGGTGGCTGAGTGCGATGGACGGTGCGATTAATACACAAATCAAGATATGTATCAGCAGGAATGAAGGCTGCTGTAGGAAGCTGCAATGAAAACAGCCTCTGGTGTCGGCAATGAAGGCGGCTAGGTTTGACACAGAAGCAGAGTCTCCCAGATTGGAGCTTTGATAAGAAGTTCAAATAAAGGGAAGAAAACTGAATATTATTTTCTGAATCTTTCTTAACTAAACATGGTAAAAATCTGTGCAAATCAAAATAAACCAAATATGCCCTAAAAATAAAATTATACTAGTTACAGTATATTATACAACATGAGTCCATTATCCCAAAAGTTTAAACCCTTAACTGAAGACACATGAATGGTTTTTATACTGTGGCTTTAGCAATATGTACTTTTTTTTTTTAAATGTCCCCCCTTAAAGCATCCTATTTAACTGTTCCTTTATAAATTGTTAATTTGCTACTCTTTAATTGGGTATATATGCATTTTTAGCATTCAAATTTGGATTTTTTTTATAAGCCCTCGTCAATAACAGTTGGCATGCTATATTCAGAAAAACTTGCATCAGAAGAGAAATCTGATCATCCACTTTGGGAGCTGACAAAACCTGTTCCGCTGAATGACGATGGTAGCTCTGTGGAGGAAGCCCTTGGCCGGAATGCTGATGTCCATTACATATATATATGCACTAAGGTAATCGTATGTTTTGTGGTACCTATTGCTATATGTCCTTGGTCAATAGTACATGTTATAATATACCTCTCTCTTGAATAATTAATCGTCATGTTGTCAAAATCATATGCCTAGGTGATGTTGAGTGTAGCTTTCTATACCCTTTTCCCATTTGGACTAATCATTTTTATTATGATTTTTCTGCCAGGAAAGTTCTGCTAACGAACATTAAAGCATGAGCGGGCAATTTGGCGAGGAAGGCACCCATTTTCACTCTAGAAGTTTCTGTTACTACTTACTGTAGTTGATCCTAGCATCCGTAATGGTAAATCCAAAGTTAATGAGCTTAATTTTCTTTGCAACACAATGTATTATGATATTCTGAACGTTTGTGTGATCTAAAGACAGTAACATTTCTTCAATTTTTAATTTGATTGATTCCAAGAGTTGTCTGTTAACTCCGCCATTTTCTGCCATTTATAATGTCACAATATATTTTCTTCAGGAATCTCCAGAATTGTAATATTTAACCTTTTGTGATTATTCTCTTCTGCTTTAAGCTTTTCAAGATGTCTTTTTCTTTGAGTATAGAGAAGATGAGGGAAAGAATGAATTCTCATTAGTTTTGAATGTACAAGTGCAGGTCTATATACATGTTGTTGACTTGTATGAAATTGCAACTGAATACAATTGACTCACTAATCTATCAAGATGATGCAAATAACTTGACTAACTTGAACTCAATATTGGGAAGTATAGGTCTTTGGTTCTCCACATGTAGAATGGAAATTTGATCTATGCAGAGGAGTTTTGTGAGGATGTCTGCTAGAGGGTGATGAGTATTAACATGAATGAGCTTTGGTGAACCAACTTGTACCTTGGATAAAATGACAATCAACTTTTTAGTTAATGATCTTTCTTTTATTTGATTTTTCATCTCTTATGCTAATATTATATCAGCATTTATGGTTTACTAGATGATAAAAATGCATTACGGCAAGTTTAAGTTAACAAGTTTGATAATGAGTTTAGAATAGGTATCTAGTGTCAAAGAGTGAGAATACGAGTATTTAAGTTGCTACTCGCGTAAATATCAAATGAAGTTGTGGGGATGGGGACACACACTATGTACGTTACTCGATCCCACTCATCCTCATCTCTACCGACACTCGACGCCTTCCACCACGCTATTTGGTACCCTCTAGGATCACTGCCTTAGCACCTAACTCGTCTCCCTCCACCATCATGTATGGGCACCAACCACCACTGGCATTCAATACTCTCCACTACCACCACCCCTCAACCCAACTAATGTCCTCATTGTCAAATATCCTTTACCATCATTGGCACCCAGCAACCTCCACCACTGCCATCCAACACATCTACTTTCTTCAATTGAAAAAATTGAATTATTATTACCATAGAAAATATTGAGCAAGTATAGCTATTACTGGATCTGGATTCAGAATCAATCCCATTCCTTCCCATCCATATATCTTACACATGCAATTTCTTAAAGTTTTCCTCACTGATAGCCAAAGTGTCCTTTCAAAATGAAAATATCATAAGAGTAGGCATCACTTCTACCAACAAATATTTTTCTCATACACACAACCAATATTCAAACCCTTAATAATATAATTAAGGAGTTTAGATATCTACCAATTTTATAAGATGTTGTGTATTTTCAAGTTTATTCCACGCCGCACATTTAAAAAAAATTAAAAGAAAAATCCACAATCCACAGCACAATTTATTGGGACCCATGTTTCACAATTAAAAAGCATGAGTCATGAGTATGACATCTCAATCAGTAAGGGTGAGTCGGTGGATGACAATATACAAATTGAAGACCAAAAGAAAAAGAAAACAATTTTTTTTTGGAAAAAAAAAATTTTAATCAAAACAAATTGTTTTAATCTCTTAAAATTTTTAGCAGCAATCTATTTGTTTTTTTTATCTGACTTCATATCCATTGAAAATTTAAACCAACACAAGATAGTCCAATCTTTCAAGTACAATTTTATTTATTAGTTTTGCTTCTACTAATCCTCTCATCATCATATTAAATTCAAAATACCAAATTGATGGTCCCAGTCATGATCAAAAGTAATTTATAACTTTATTGAAAAATTAGAAAAACAAAATAAACTCCAAATGCAATTATTATTATTATTATTATTATTATTATTATTATTATTATTATTATTATTATTATTATTATTATTATTATTATGCATAATAAAACAGAATCTGAAAAATGGGAATATAAAAGGTGCAGTTTCTGGGTTTTGACTCTGCAACATCACAAGCACTCTTCATTCCTTCACACTTCACACACAGTGAGAGAGATTGAAGAAGAAGTGATGGAAGATCAAGTGCAGTGTGAAGTTGGCAAAAAGGAAAACCCTGTTCGAGTATATGCTGATGGAATCTATGATCTCTTTCACTTCGGCCATGCCCGTTGTCTCGAACAAGCCAAGAAATCGTAATTTCAATATTTCATCGTTTTTTGTCTTTTTCTCTCCTACCCATGTCCCAATTTTTCATTTTTCATCTGAAAAGATTCCGTTTTTATGCTTTTGAGTTCAATTCCATGTTTTTGGGTTGTACTTGTTACATGCCATGGTCTAAACTTGACTTACTACACTAACCCTCAGTTTAGTTCATGCTTGGAAATTATTCTAGAATTGATTCTGAAGGCAAAATTGATTTTGGTGTGAAACTGATTTGAGTACCTGATTCTGTTGAAAGAGAAATTAATAGTTTAATACAAGCATGCTATTAGTTAATTTCTCATGGTTTTGTGTGGCATGTTGAATTAGTCTACTATGTTTTTGGCTTTGTGCTGAGTCTATGAAATCTGCAAATTACTGTACTTGTTGTTTGAGGGAATTTCTTCATGTTATTGGAATGATTTGGTGTTTACTTTTAATTGAAGGTTTCCAAACACTTATCTCCTTGTTGGATGCTGCAATGATGAGACAACCCACAAGTATAAGGGCAAAACTGTTATGACCGAGAAGGAACGATATGAGTCTCTTCGCCACTGCAAGTTGGTTTTTTTCTTTCTCTTTTGGTCTTTTAATTTGGAGTCATTATTGATGATGTTACAATTCAGTTACAAGCTTTTATGTTTTAAGAGATTAGTGATTGCATCAGGCACGGTAATAAGATTGAAGTCGGATGACTTGGATAGTTGGATTTGAAATTTAGTTGCTTTCTCTTTTAATTACTACACTCTGTTAGGCAAATAATTGCATGGTCTCCTATCATGATACTCTCATCTCTAGTACCATGATACTTCTCTCGACTAATTTCAGTAATAGGTCGATGCATTGTGTGACTCAACCATGAAAGTATACGAGTGAGATTATTATTTAGATAAGTCATGAATGTAAGCTTAGTTTCCATTTTTAAATCTAGTGTTTGTGGACTGAGATAGCTATTGGTTAACTAAGTACAATTATGCTACTTTGTAATGTCTAAGTTCTTTGATGCCTTTGTGGTTATAGAAATCTATGTTAATTTTTTCATCTTCTGTTGCTGATAATATTTTGTACTAGTTTCACACTGTAGCCATTTTCAAGTTTATTCTGAGCTAGTGTGAACAAAATATTAGTTTTTGATACCCTTATTTTATTTGTATATATGGCTGTGAACCTGTGTTGGGTTTTACTTAAAAACAAAATTAACTACAAAATGCTAAAAACATTATTTTTAATCATTTAAAAGCCCCAAGTTCTGTTTGATTTTGTTTACTCCTAAAATCTTACAAGTGGTTGAAATCTTCCATTGAACATATATAAATCGCGTCCGTTTCTTTGGCCTATTTAAATAACAATAATAAAAGTCTTATCTCACTAAGTGAGGTCGGCTATATGGATCACACCATGCCATGGAGCTCAATCATGAACCAGATTGTGAGGTCGGCTATATTATTGATAGTGAGATCATTTTTTTAACAGTATCTTCCCAAGTTCTTTTTGGCCTCCCTCTACCTCTCTTAATATGACTAAATATCATGTTATCAACCCTTCTCACAGTGCCTCCAGAGGTCTTCTTTGTAAATGCCCATACCACCTTGAGCGATTTTCCATCAGCTACTCCACAATAGGTGACACCTCAATATGTCCTCTTATCCGCTCATTGTTTATCTTATTCTTTCTAGTGTGACCACCTATCCATCTTAACATTCTCATTTCTGCTACTCCAACTGTTTGGCCTATTTAAATTGCATTTTCTATTCACCTAATTTTCACTGTGGCATACTTGTATTAGAATGCTTGAAGCAGTTCAATTCTTACTGCAGGTGGGTTGATGAAGTTATTCCAGATGCGCCATGGGTAATCACTATGGAGTTCCTTGACAAGCATCAGATTGACTATGTCGCACATGATTCTCTTCCGTAAGGTTAACCAGTCCCAGGCTAGCTGTTTTTTATTGTTTATTTCCTGTATTTGATCAAGGCTCAAAACTAGTGAAGTCTTTGATGAAAAACTATCAACACCAGAATATAGTAACATTAAGTCAAGTGGACTCAGTGACTTGCTTGCAGCTGCTGTATGATAAGTTTAGGATTCTTAATCTGTAAGTATGGATATGAATATGATACAGGACATGGATTCAACATGGACCTAAGGGTATGGCATATAGGAGTACGGGACATGACAGGCCTGGGACATGTTACATAAGGAAACCCCAGAATTATGTATTGTGTTCATTATACTCTTATTTCCTAAAATAAATAAAACTAACCCTTAAAAGTGCTATTGAATTTTTTTGTGTGGAAAATGTAGCTGTTTAGAAGGAAAAGCAGATGACGAGTTCTATTTTTTCGTTAAAAAGAAACTTACATAAAATATATGGGTATTATGTGATAAGGGTAGGAGGAGATTGTCTGTGGCAGCTTAAGAGATAAAGGAGAAAAGTTCTGTGCAATTTTTTTATTGAGGTTGTTAGAGTATAAAAATGTCTTATACATATTGGTCATACATATCTTAAGAGTAATCCAGGATAATATATTTAATCTATCTAAAGGATTTTGCAATATGGATGGGTTTCTTTGCTTCACTACTTATACTATTCTGTTAGGACCCCATTGCAAGGTATGGGACTTGAGTCCCACATGGGAAGTATGGGATTCTAATGTGGGGTTTATAAGGCCTTGGGCTCTCCAACTACAACAGCTAGCTTTTGTGGTGTGGTTCTCCCAAGGTTCTTATCAATGGTATCAGAGCCTTCCACCATGTCTCTGAGCTGCAAACGAGCGGCGCGGGTGGTGACGCCGGCATTGCCGTGTTCACCCGGGACTAGTCGTGGGGCTAGTGCACAGCCAGCCCGCGTGGGCGCCGGGGCTGCGGAGCGTGGTGGGATGTTAGGACCCCATTGCAAGGTATGGGACTTGAGTCCCACATTGGAAGTATGGGATTCTAATGTGGGGTTTATAAGGCCTTGGGCTCTCCAACTACAACAGCTAGCTTTTGTGGTGTGGTTCTCCCAAGGTTCTTATCATATTCTCTTTTCTCTTGGTTGCTTAATAACTCCCCTATTTCTGTGTGACGCCGTTCTCCTTGTGTTCTAACTGAACTTATTCTGGCTGATGCTTTCTTCATTCATGTTCTTATATATTGTCATATACATTAATACTTCCTTCCTTATTCTATTATCATAGCTATGCTGATACAAGTGGAGCTGGAAATGATGTCTATGAATTTGTAAGTACGAGAAATAGCACTATCTTGCAATTTAGTTTCATATAATTTAATGTGCCCCCTGGTCGTGGCATAACTCCAAGTCTCCAACTCTGATTTGCCTTAGCTTGATGAATTTTTGTCATTTAATTTTCCCCCTCACTTTCCGCTTTATCCTTTGGCTATGTCATTCTATATTTTGACTTAACACTACTTGTAAATATCTCAAAATTTTCAGCTTCCATTGATGATATGTGTATTAATTTTTTTATATAGGTTAAGTCTGTTGGAAAATTTAAGGAAACCAAGCGGACTGAAGGAATTTCTACTTCTGATATCATAATGAGAATTATCAAAGATTATAACCAGTATGTAATGCGTAATTTGGACCGTGGTTATTCAAGAAAGGATCTAGGTGTCAGCTATGTCAAGGTTTGTTCTTTTGATCAGCAACTTAGTTCTGCATGCTCTCATTTTTCGTGTTTTATTAATTACTTTCCTTATTTGTTTGCTCTCTTGCTTAGTGGTAGGACTTATCTTTGTTACATTATCTCTTATCCACAGGAGAAGAGATTGAGAATGAACATGGGACTTAAAAAATTGCGTGAGAGAGTAAAGAAACAACAAGAGGTGGTGGGAAAGAAGGTAACAATGATGCTCCTGAACTATCCTATTAGATATTATCCTTTGTTTTGTATTTGCATAAGTAGCTGCTTGTTCAAGAGTCTTTGAGCAAGGTGGCAATTTGATTACCAAGAATACACTTTTTCAAATTCGATTCTATGTAGGAGTCATTGTCAATTTCTCAAATGATAACAAGAATTTGTTATTGAACTTCGCAGATAGAAACGGTAGGAAAAATTGCTGGAATGAACCGTACTGAATGGGTAGAAAATGCGGACCGCTTGGTTGCTGGATTTCTTGAGATGTTTGAAGAAGGCTGCCACAAAATGGTTGGATCTCTATTACCTCTGGTTACATAAACTTAACATGCAAATCACTAACTTTTGCATGTGATCTTATTCTTAATTCCTGGGATATTGCTTTTCTGTGAATCTTTCTGACTGATTGATTTGATTGGTTTATACACCAGGGAACAGCAATTAGAGACAGAATTCAAGAACGACTGAAGACACAGCAGCTTAAATCTCTACTTTATGATGAGTGGGATGATGATGATGACGTATACGATGATGAATCTGTAGAATACTACAGCGACTAAAGGAACAAATATGCTTGTATATTCCTGGATTCAGAATACTTCTATCATTAAGTGTTAAGATACCAGATAAGTCATGCATGCAAGATGGTTTGGATATTTTTTACTTTTTGTACATAGCATTGTAAACGTTGGTTATTTAGCATTTGGTTGTTGATTTTCTATGAGAAGTAGACTTTTTTGTTGGAAAGGAATTTTTTCTTCCTTAGGAAGGTCAGGTGACTCTTGATAATTTGGTGCTGCCATGTTTTCTTTGTGCCTGTTTTCCTTCTTTGAAATGTCAAATTAATTAGCTTGTTTTCTAGTGAAGGTTTTTTGGTAGCGATCACAGTAATAAAATTGCTTGTGCATGTTGTGTAAAGATATGTCAACTGAAGAAAGAGTTTGGGAGTCAGGAACTTGGAATTATTCAATTTAAGTCATTCATATATAAGATTGGTGATTAGCTCAATGAATATTAACTTTCCTTTCTTTCTGAATCACAAAATTTTACATATCAGATAGATAGACAATGCTGAAAACCCCCTCATAATAACTCATTGTTCAATAAAGAATGAAACAACCCCTTGAACTTGTTTCTCACTTTCCACCACCACAACATTATTTGACACATTGGTCACTGAATGTGCCAAGAACTTAGGCTCCCCCTGAGAGTAAAATGAATACTGAAAATGACTAATCCGATTAGGAAACACCAAAACATTTGAAAAATCAGCCACCCATTTTGAGCCATTTCCAGCCACAGTCAACTTGGAAACCGTTGATCTCAAACTCATGCTACCATACACATTGTTCCTATCAATCACCACTTGGTCAATGCTACTGAATTGCCCATCAAGAGCAACAATCGGTACCTGGTTCCACTTCCCACTGAACATGTTATCTACAATGTTTAAACCAGAAACTTTTCCCTTAATGGACTTCAAAACAATATTAGCACCCCCTAAGAAGAATCCATTGGTAACATGAACTTGAACAGGATCTTCCATGACAATACCTGTATAATCCATGTAACAATTGTCAATTCTGGTTTGTGAATACCCTGCTAATTTCACCAAAATCCCAATGCCACCAAAGGCTGTTGCCTTGTTGTAACAGTGCACCCCTGTGATCATGTTGGCTTGTCCCCTTAACACAATCCCAATGGCAGCAGAGAAAATTGACACATCAGTGATTGCGTTGTCATTGCTAGCAAGATCAATGGCAGTGCCTGAGAATTCTCTCTCCCCTTTATCTCCACCAACTGTTGAGTGTTGCCCGAGGAAAGTGCTTGATATGTAGGTCTCGTGACCGCGTTGAACTTGAATCCCTTCTGTGGTGAAGTGGAGGAAGAAGCAGTTGGTGATTCTTACTCTAGCAGAATCAACAATGAGGATCCCTCCTCCCCTGTAGCTCGAATCGAAGAAGATGTCACGAAATGTTATGTCTTCATAGTAAATCCCTATGTTTTGCTGAAGTTTCTTGCTGTTGAAACCATGATGATGATGGCGGTGGATGGATGCTGCCGGTTCTTGGAGGTTATGGGAATTTGATGCTGATAACTCAACAAGATGGCGATCAGGAGGAAATTTATCAGAAGCTCTTAAGGTTCCTCCTTGTACCTGATCGATCATTCATGTATTTTTTTAGTACAAGAAGATGAGGGGCATTGGAGTGCAACTTGCCAAGAAAAAAACATTGATCATGGTACAAAAGAAGTCAATTTGAACTATATAGTTAGACGTTCAATCTAATATATGAATATAATTAAATTATCATATTATCTGTCTTTAATACAAAGAAATGACCAGTCTCACATTACTAGAGATATGGTCAAGAACTTAAGATAACTCTTATACATGGAAAGATAATCATCATCTCTAAGTTAGGCCTACCGAAATTTTAAATTATTTTTTTATAGGCAAATGTTAGTTGTTAGTAGTGTTAGTAAATTAATGTTCAAGAATAATGTTAGTAAATTAGTTCTCCTCAGGTTCAAATCCTGAACCCTTCACCCTTCATCCCACCCAATCCAAATTTTAATATGACACCGGAGTCTATTCTAGATTGCTTATTAGAGACCATTCATATATTTTCGTCACCTAGATGTTCATTCATGCAAACCTCACACTCTAGATGTCCTCCTTGAGGAGTGTGTGTTGAAGATCTCATTGATTAAAGAAATGACCAAGATAACTCATATATCGGAAGGTGATCGTCACCTTAAACTAGTTTTTGGGTAGAGTTAGGTTTAACTCAAATTCTAATAAGCACTACTTTAGCTCACTTTTAATTCTTCCCGAATCACTTCTCCCTTTAGCTACTCTTATTACATGTTTGGATACACATTAGAATGGAATAAAACCTTTCTCTTTTATTAATTAATGAGTTTGTTGTGAGTAAGTTGTGAAAAATTGGAAAAGACTGTAATCTAATTAATGGTATTTTAGGCGAGTTATATATCAATATATAACCTTTTAAATTGTGTGTATCATCTTAAACTACACATTTTGGAAAGGTAGCAAAACTCCCTTACACAATCATATAAACTAAACTCTTATTTATTGTATCCAAGGTTTTCTCTCTCGATTTTTAACAAAAATGTTTATTTAACAGTTAATGAAGTAACCTAAACGTTAGTAATGTTACTCATTTAACAAAAACTCTCTATTAGTAACGTTAGAAATCAAAACCTGACCACTGTTTTGGCTTCATCCATCTAAACGTTTGTAGTACACAAATGTAGGTGCAATGCATGAGATTTGCCAAATTGGCATGCGGCTCTATGCGTTGCTTTTACTGCGGTTATCTACAAATTACTATTGACCATTATTTTACATTGGACTAAAAACATTTGTGATAGAATTATTCTTAAAATTTATTTAATCGTTTGCATATTTTTTTTTCACTAATATCACATCTATCATGAATTGAAATCAATATATACATCAACCCCACAACTAGAATTATCAATACACAAAATTAGGGATGAAAATAAGGTAAGATGGCTCCTCAAGGGACTAAAAACCTATAATCTAACCTACATTCCAAACCTAGTTATTAAATAAATCAAATCATGTTTTCAAAACGTCAATTTTATTTAATTAACACTCATGCTTAATTAGATCATTCAATAATAACATTCTTAATATGACATCTTAAAATTAAATATTTACTAACATATTAAAATATGTTAGCTTATATAAAATTTAGCAAGTAAACCTATTTAATGTTTAAATATGAAAAATACTTTTTAATAGGTTTCCATGTTAGACTCTAAAAAATGGCATTAGTTAGAAAAATAGACTAGATTCAAAGTTAAAGAACACATTTCAATGTAACTTGTTTCCATATAGTTTATGAAAATTGAACATTTTCGCGTAGAAGATGTAAAACACATATTAGACATTTTAGAAATTGAAAAGCATTTTCCATAAAATGTAAACCCGTTGAATTTTTTTCATCTTTCTTTTTTCGAAAATAGAAAAAAGAAAGGGTGAAAATATGTGATTTCAATCTTTAGCGCAAATCCATGTACTCTCTTAATTTACTTAAGACTTGTTTATATACATGTTAGAAAATATGAAACGGAAAAATAATTCTAAGGTGTTTTTTTAAAGAAAACTTATTATTTAAGAAGGAACTAGACATATAATTATTTTTTAAACGGGTGACGACATCCGTCAAAAATTAAAAAAAAGGCCATTACATCATGCTAAATGAAAAAAGAGAAAATATTCTAGAGAAATTTTCTAAATCTAAACAGAATTCAATAAAAAAAATGTCTTAGAATATGTTTATTTTGCCGTTTTCATATTTTCTAACTGGTATTCAAATGCGGCGAGCATTTTTACAAGCATGGAACTAATTTTATTAATGTAATGTAGAAACTGTTCAGTTGCAGCAAAGGAAAAAAGAAGTTGCAATATCAAATCAAAGAAGCAATGGATTGTTAAAAGAGGGAAAGAGATGCTGACCACAACATTGCCTACATAGGAAGGAAAAGTGATGGGTTTGCTGATTTTGTAGTTTCCACCTTGCAAATCAATCACAACCCCTCCAAGGTCTCTCACTCCTGCCACCAGCTCATGAAACTCATCACTCCTCCCTATTGCAAAACCTTCTGCTATAGCTTTCAGAATAGCATCACTGCTGTCATCTGCCCCTGTAGGATCTGCACCATACCCAATTGGGTTCACCACTCTGCCTCTCTAATTCAAAACCAAAACCATGCAAAAAAAAATGAAGATATTTTTGTTTGATTTCATTATCAAAAACATGGCAGAAAATTTTAAAAAGACAAAAGGTGGAAAAAAAAAATGAAACATTGCAATTGTGCTCATAACATAACATAACATACCCTTGCTGTCTCTGAAGGTGAAGGTGCTGATGTAAAAGGTGCTTGGGACAAGGGAATTCCCACTCTGTGCCTTATAAGTTTGTTCCTGAAATGAGACAGGTCTATGTGTTCTTCACTGAGGCAAGTTGAATCTTGTACCACCATTGATAAGAGAAATGCTAAGATCATTGAGAAACTAATCATGGTTTTAGGCAGTGATGATAACATAACTATGTTGTTTTGATGGTTTCTCAATACACAGAGTGACAGGGGCAGAGGGAGAGGGATTGAAGGAAATTGTAACAGCTTCCTTTTCCCCTCTTCCTCCTCCTTTTAGGCCACTGAATTGGTTTTCTCTCTGCATGTTTCCCATGACCCTTTATAAAGACACACATGACCAAAGCTATTAATTGCATATATTGTCTCACTTGTAACTTACTTGTAAAGGTGTCCTTCTACTTTCCTTTTTTCTTCAATTTATTCACACGTTAAAATGGAATGGAACATATTTATTTTTAGTAAAATTTATATTTTTAAAATCTCGTGTCTCATTCTATTTTATTATTAAATTGCATCAAATCAAATGTAAAGTATAATATTTATTTCGCTATTTATTTTACATGTATATAATTAAAAAATTAAATTAGAATTATTAATTGAAAGAAAAAAATCTTAATTATGAATGTTCTATAGTGTTCATTAATATTCTTGAGTTTTTATCTTCATCAAACTCAAGAACCATAAACCCAGAACCAATTCCAGTTCACTGACCTCCTCCCCCAGAACCCTCTATTCCTCTATTTCTTTCTTCACTTTTTCTGGGTTTATTTGGGTCTGTAGTTGATTTTAAGTGCTACTAGCACTTAAATAGATAAGAATTGATGACAGTAAAATCAGGATTCTGTTCTGTTTTGGTGATTGTTGTTTTGTGGTTAATTTATTTTTAAATTCCCCTCTTGCATTTCTGTGTGGTGTATTTCCTTATGTATCATGCTAAAAAACATAAGCATGCATGCTTAATTGTTGTGATATTCAATATGGTGTTGCTTTACTTTTGTCCTGGTTCTGATGATGGTCTTGTAGATAAGTGTTGCTGTGTTGCTGCACTTCACTGTCCTTTCTCTCCTTCTTTACCATGACCAGAAGAGGTACCAAATATGAGATTATCAAAATATGTTCCAGTTGAATTTCAGTCTTATTAGAAAAGATGTTTCTTTTACTTTTCTTTTCACCAACGGATAATGACATCGAAGAAACAAATTCAGAATACAAGCACTAAACAACTTCAGAAACTGTATTTTGTGACTTCTCCCTATATATGATAATGATAGAGCTCCTAACAGAACTAAACAATCTTACAGTATTAGTACTATAAAATGCAAATAAGATCTTGTTTTTCACCTTCTGCAGCAAACATGAAGCTGGCAAAGTTGTCTTATTTTCAAGAATCAAGCTCTATCACATGAAAAATAATCTAGAGGCATCAAAACTCTGCATATGTTTTCCCAAACAGTGACAAAGGCTGCAACATAAGATTTATTTGAATGTATCTTGAGATGAACATATTCCAATCAGACTTAAATTTCTTCTTTAAGCCTATATACACTGGTAACTCTTCTCAGAAAGGCAAAAGCTCAATAGCAGTATCAATAAAAAAAAATTGCACAAGTCTCATTAATCATCAAAAGACTCCAGAAGAAACAATTCATCAACTCTATGCCACTCCATAGTCTCAGCATTCCACCCCACATTGTTTGAGAACTGGACCAGTTTGCTTGGGCAAGAAAGGATCAATCCTGACCCAAATCAATGAGAAAATTGAGGCCAAGAGGATTGACCACAGGACCACAATGGTAGGAGTCCTGTTTTGCTTTCCCATGAGACCTTTGAGGAAAGGATATAAATGAACAATGACCCAGAAGGCAAAAAATAGCTTCCCAAATAAAGGTCCCCATGAGCCATAACCATTGTTAATAGCATCAGAGACTCCAGCAACAACTCCTACAATGTTCAAGATAATAAGAGTGGTTGGTGGGATGAGAAGAGTGGTCCACTTGAAGAGATAGAGCTCTCCAAATTCAGCATCTTCTGCTGCTTTTGCTGTGACTGTGAAATTGGTGTCTACTCCAGCAAGGACTTTGAGGAGACCTTGAAACACAGCAAAAAGATGAGCAGAAACACCTCCAATGACCCAGAATTGCTCATTGCGCCACCAGTCTTCAATCAAAACCCCACTCCACCGGAGCTCAAGCACACCGGTCAAGATGATGGAGATAAATAGAGCCATGAACCAAACACTAGCAAGGTTTGTCAGCTGCACAGGAAAAACAAAAAACAAACTCACATTCAGAAGACATGTCTCTCATAGAAGTATTATAGGTTTCCTTCCCAATGTCTTCTCTTTTAACAACTATGTGAAAGCAAATCACTGGAGAATTTTTTATTACTGATTTGGAAAACAGTTTTCAGTTTTTATAAACAGAAAGAGCAAAAAAAAAAAAAAACTCGTTTGATATAAACAGTTTTAAAAAATTGTTCTGAAAACATACTGAAATCTCAAAACATCTCAAAGACCTGTATCTAAATCACAGGATTTTTAGCTTTGAAAAACATATGCTCAAACAGTTTTTTCCTTACTAATTGTTTCTGAAAATAGTTTTTAAATTCAGAAAGCTGATAAGGGAATCAAATATGATCACAAGAAATTTATAGTTGTGTACATACTGTGGGGATGATGAATTTTCCAGTGAGGAGACACACAGCTGGAATTGTGCAGTATGCAAGGAGAGGGATGGAAGTGAATGGATAAACAATGGTGTTAATGTAAGCCATCCTCTCTAGGTACTTGAGCTTCCCTGCATAGCCATACCACAATGGACAATGACGACTGAGGAAAATCTCAATAGAACCAAGGGCCCATCTCAGAACTTGGTGCAACCGATCTGATAGATTTATTGGAGCAGATCCCTTGAAAGCTGGTCTCTTTGGCATGCAATACACTGATTTCCATCCTCTGCAGTGCATCTTAAATCCAGTCAAAATATCTTCTGTGACCGAACCATAAATCCATCCAATCTGTAATTGAAACAAATTTGTCAAAAGGAGTCATAGATATAACTCTATGTACCTTGCTTAATGTTGTAAAACAATTTCTAATAAGTAATCATAGCCTATTTGATATAAAAAGCATTTAAGAAGATGCAAATATTTCTTCGTTGTTTTGGAATTAATGGCTTTACCTCTTTTCCCCATTCAGTTTTCTCCTCATAGCCACAGCTTATAACATGAATAGCTTCCTTGACTAGTGATTGAGTATTTGTGCCTTCAGGAAGTCCTCCATTTTCCACCAAAGTGGAAGCAATGAAAACCGGTGATTGACCGAATCGCTTCTCGAAATTTTTCTGAGACATGAGGGTTGATTTCTCTAGCTCCTCATAGCCTTCAAGCCCTTCTTCAATCTCTTCAAGATCAAACATGGTACCAGACCCTTTCCTAACATAATCTTTCCCCATCATTTTCTTCTTCTTGGTGTACAATCCACTGAAGAGACCTTTTCTTCCTGATTTCTTTTTTGACTTGGACTTCCTTGAACCACCACAACAGAAGCAACACCATGATGGCCAGCAGTCACATGTCATCTTTGGTCTTTTCTCAGACACTGGTGGATCATAGCCATATAATGCCTGCCTGTTGAACACAGTTCCAGTACCAACATACACTGGACCTTGAATCCCATCAAGCCCTTTCATATTGATCTATGATGAAAGCAACATTGAAGTCAAATTGTTAAAGGTCAGTTATTGTAATGAAAATTTTCACAAGTTTGTTATGTTGGAGTTTAGAAGAATGGCACTTACATCAAAGAACACAGTGTTGCGGTTAGCATATCTATCATGGCGATCAATCCCATCAAATCTTTGTGGAAATTGGACATAGCAGAGCTTCTTCCCAAGCTGGGGATCCATTAAAAAGCACATAGCCTCTCTTATGGCCTTGCTATTATTGATGTAGTGGTCACAATCCAGATTCAACATGAATGGTGCATTTGTAAGCACAGCAGAAACTCGAACCTTAGGGGATAGACAACAGCAAAAGAGTTAAAAGCAGGTTTCTAGTATCCTTGTCCTGTAGGAATTACACAATACAAAAGTTTTTGAACATACCAAAGCATTCATGGCACCAGCTTTTTTGTGATGTGGATATCCAGGACGTTTCTCACGCGAAATATACACAAGTCGGGGCAGTTCCTTGCCTTCCACGTCTAATGCACCAGCACTTCCTAAATATACCTGCAAAGGCACATCACTTGAGATCAACTATTGCTCTCATTAATGTCTTTTGTTGACGCAAACTTGGTTTTTTCAAATAGGAAAATTTAACTTATAAACTATTAACATTATCCTGAGATTTGAAGCAAAGATGGAAAGAATGGGAACCATCTTTTCCTTCCTTTCCCACTAACTAAAGGGGGAGGGGGTCTAATTCATTGGCTATGCACATTCCAAAAATGCAAGGTGTTTCTCATTTTCTTTTCTGTTGTGGTTGTTCCTTAATGATAAGATAATGATAAGTACACAAAACTACAAAAAAAAAACCTAATAGCATGTTTGGAAATTCTTCTATGATTGATTCTAAAGCCAGAATCAATTCTTTTGAGAAGTTTCTGTGAGTAACTTCTGGTTTTCAAAATTGATTCTGAGAAGAAATAAGCTGATCAAAACATGCTATAACTAGAGGATTCAATAACCAAACCTGAATCATTCCTGGATGATCACGAGTATTGTTACCAGGCCATGGAGTTCCATCCTGCATAACCCACCCCTCCTCTGGTTTCTTCAGAGCCTTTGCCACCAAAGCATTAATCTTCACCTTAAATTCTTCATATTCTCTCTGCCATGGAGAAAACACACAAGAATTACTACAAGTCTTGCATGGATATTGAGATAACAACAAAGAAAAACTTAAAACATAAGATCATATTTCTTATTCTATCTTTTTTCTCCCACCTTCATAGCCCTTCTTTCCTTCACAAATGTAGGCTGCACCTTATCCTTCAAGTAATCAATTTTCTCAGAGAAGTAGTACTCAGGAGCCCTTGGCTCTATGTTATACTTCTTGGAAAAAGGAACCCATCTTCTTGCAAACTCAGCAGTTTCTGCCAGTGAATCAAACAGAAGCATTGAAGCACCATCATCTGAGACATAGCAGCTGACCTTGTCCACAGGGTAATCAACAGAGAGGATTGACAGAACAGTGTTTGCTGTTATAATTGGTGGTTCCTTCAAAGGGTCCACAGTACTCACATAGACATCAACTGGGGAAAGCTGGTTTGGCTCGCCTTCGCGCTCAAACCTTATGGACAAACGGTCCAGGTAAGTTTCGCGGGTGATGGGGAGCCACTTGGGGAACTGATCAAGTATCCATGACAGTGCAAACCATATCTCACATATCACAGAGATAAGCCACAAGGGATATGCATCATATGCTGGTGTTAAGATACGGAATCGAAAGAAGAAAGCTAGGATAACCAGCCTCATCACAATTACTATGCGGTATGGATTGATTAAGCTTGAAGATATTGGAACCTTTCGCCACAGTGGTTGCCTAGCTTCAGCCAAACTGTGAAGTGCCAAAAAGAAAAATCAGTACCAGTTAAATTACATTGTGCCTTGTGGTATACTTTAAATTAGACAAGCTCTGAAGAGTTCACTTACAGATAATCATCATCTTCACCTGGATCTTCTTTCCCCTCCTCTTTGTTTAGTAGACCTTTCTTTTCTTGCCTGACTTTCCATTTCTCTACTCTTTCTTGCCATTCTGCATTACTGTTGAGATCTTTCTCCCCTTCAAAATCCTTGCCAGTGACTATAAAACAGTACACCAATACATTAATAAAAGAGAATTTCTCAGAAAGACAATCATTATCATGGATACTTAGCAAAATTAAATAAGTTTCTTACCACTTCCTGCTGAAGAGAAAACTTGGCCATTGGAATGCAATTTCTGTTGATTGTAGTCCCCATTTTCCTGTAAAAGTCACAACAGACCCATAGCTTCTTTAATGATTCATATTCAATTAATTAGCACTAGTCATAGTGCGAATTTTCTGATTCATTTTAGTGAAACCCCATTCATGGAAAAGCATCTAAGATTAACAACTTTTGCCTTGCATGAATTTTTTAAGAGAAGCTGATTTCTCATTTATGATTCTTCTATCTTATGATTAGAACAAATTACCACATGACTTCCATCACGGTGCTGATCTAGATCATCATGACGATTCTTAAGCTGAAATTCATCCTCAAAATCATCTGCATCAAAGTTATCCTCTTCATCTCCAGCCACTCTAGGACAACCTGCAGGGGAAGCCACCATCACCATATCTATATAAGTTATCAAGCCTACATTTTTTTACTAACAAAACCAAGTCCTTATAAATAACACAATTTCATACAGTGACAGAGAGCTATATATGCCAACCTTTGTGACGCTTATAGCGAGTGCTGCATTGAGGGCAGCACTGGTTCCCTTCACTCCTCTCATACTCATAACAAGGTCGGCAAACAGGAAATCCACACACATGACAAGCCACAAAAAGCTCCCCATCTTCCTTAATTCCAACCTCATCACCACAAACTCGACATGTTTTCGATGAAGGTTGATGAGAAGGAGGAGGAGGCTGATGCTGAAAAAAACCAAAAAGAGAAAAAAAAAATGGAAAAATGAATATAGTAGACATGCATGAGAAACTAACATGGAATATATTAATGTTAAGTGCGTGTTTGGAAGTCCTTTTGAGTAGTTTCTAAGAGACATAACTAACAACGATAAAAGAAAAGCTAATCCAAACATGCTATGATATTAAAGCTTCAATTAAATTGACAAAAAAACATGAACATGCTAATTTGTAACAGTGCAACATGAAAGGAGGAGAAGGTGTATACCTCATCAGAATCAAGTGAGAGTTGGGAATGAGAATGAGAACCAGTGATGAAGCCAGCCATGGAGTTTGAGGCCATGGCAAAGCAATGTTAGAGGTGACAGAGCAGGTATGAAGAGTATAAGAGAAGAGGGATATATAAGAAATGGTGGGTTGAGAGTAAAACATCATGGATGCAAGAGTGTGCACCAAACTGTGAGTTGAGGTGTCGTGGGTTTGAGTCTAGGAGACGTCAGTGATAGATAGGTGTGAAGGGCTTTTCTTATTTAACCTTGCTTAGACTCAAAGGAGGGTGGGTGTTTTTGTTATGGTTTGAGGAAGAGATACTTCAACTTTTTTTAACAATATTTGCCAAGTATTCATTAAAAAAAATATCTAGGAAAATGAAGGAATAGGGTGGATGATAGGATAAGCAGGCGAAGCCGTGACCGTGACCGTTCTGTTCCACCATGACCACGGCTTGTACGGACTTTACCTATCGTCTACCTCACATCTTTCATCTAAAATCTTAAACCATGGAGTGTATGAGACATTTTATTTATATATTATTCATTGCTTCTTATTTCATCCAATGTGAGACTTCTTTATTTATTTATCTTATTTCTTACTCATAAATTCTCAAAGTCTTTTTCTAGTTCTTCATAGTTGATACATAACATGATAAATAAGATATATACATGTTATTTGATATTTCACACCAACTGGTTATAATGTCACATCCCCCACATTTATCAGTTCATAATACCAAACAGAAAATGGAAGACCAACCATGGAAGCGTCTTTTCTAGTTCTTAATGCATCCATCAACGTTATACACAAGGGAGTTACAATGTCACATCACATTTCTCAGCTGATCACAACCTAATGGAAGATGCTATTTGTAGGAGGATGGGAAAGAGTTGTGCTTGTGCAATGCTCTCATGCAAGATCTGCAAAGTTCCACAATGGAACATACAGAGCATGTCTAGGAATTTGAATTCCTAATATGATTCAGTAATGTAGACTTTCTTAGTTTTATCTTTTCTACTTTTAATTCTAGAAATATGGCCCAAATTGTAGTCCTGTGAGGTGTGGCTGTTTTGGATTGAATAGGCCACATCTCATTTTCTTCTTCTTCTTTTTGGGTCTGCCTTCCATTTTGAAAGATAGGCTTTGCAACTCTTCCCCAAATCAAGTAGTCAAATCCAAAAGGAAGTTTAATTTCCAATATGGCCCAAAGAAAAATATTCTAGTTAGTTGTTATGTATTGGTCTATTGATAAATATAGGAGGTTCAAGATCACACATCTTGATAGCTCCCTTGGTAAATGAACAAACATGTGTATATAGTAGTGTATATATGTGCCCAATTAACAATTTGATACTCCATTAAATGTGAGTATCGTTGGCTACCTTAGGCGTTTCAAATTTGAGATCCATTAAAAAAATCACACACCTCAGCTTGAATCTTGGCTAACAACTTGCCATCACATAGCCTTCTTTTTGGGATTTTTTTGGAGTTAAATTAAGGAATAAGGATAATCAAGTTGTAGCATTTACATTCACAATATCTCAGGAAGCTTTTGTTGGAGTTGCTAGATTTGCACTGTAAATTATTAAATTTGGCTCTGAAAATTCTAATTTTAACTTAGATCATATTTTTCAAATTGAGTATGATTGAACAACATGTAAGAATCTAAGAAAGTAACGCAGCCAAGCCTAGAAACTCAAAATAGAGAAGAGTAGTTATACTTGCTCTTTCAAACCTGTAGATCTCAGCTGCTTCAACTAACCTATTCAACTACCATGTGGAAGTTATGGCCCTAGCACAATTTTATCTTAGCGGTCTAGATTATCTTCTATACTCAATTACTACTTCTGGTCCAACAAATGTGTTTTGAAAAATAAAAAATGCATTACATTATAATGATGAAGTTGAAAGAAAAGCATTTGAAATTTTTGGCACATGAGTTTTGAGACTTTGACTACTCAATTTTATGAACTAAACTCTTGAAAAAGTACTTATTTTTTCTATCAATTACACCATTACTTAAATACTATTATAATATATGGTGAATAAAAATTGCTTGACATCCTTTAGGGATGTATACACCTTGGTAAGTAAGAAGAGAGATAGGAATGAAAGAGAAAGAAAAAAGTAAAAGATCTAATAGAAAATATGATAAAAGAAAAGAGAAACTGAAAAATGAAGTATAAAAATATGTGAGAGAATGCATAATTCTTTCATAAGGTATGCACAATTCCCTCTACAATCTGAACTAATGAGTCAGGACTTGTTAAACAAACATTTATGCCGCCAGCTTCAAACCTCTTCAACTTGCCATGCTTTGATCCACAGTGATAAAAACATTTGCAGATACTGCTTCATTTGTTTCAATCACAACGCGATTCTCGGACACATTCCTGAGAGCATGGTTTGGAAAGGTACTGCCTGTGGAGCTTAAAGAGTACTGAACATTTTTTATAAGGTTAGGGAAAAGAAGAACATCGTTAAAATCAACACTCCATGAGGTTCCATTCCCTTGCATAGACTTTTTCGCAACTGTGGCCTTTAATTTCATTCCTCTCACAATGTTCCTGTTAACAATAACCTGATCAACTTGATTGAAACCACTATTTGATTGGTCCAGATGAACAATTTCAACTTCCTTGTTTGAGCCTGAGAACATGTTATCAACAATAGTAACACCATTCACAACCCCCTTCATAGATTTCAGAACAATATTGGCATCACCAAGGAAGAAACTGCTAGAGATATGGAGTTGAACCGGGTCTTCGGCAACAATACTGGTGTAATCCATGTAAGAATTCACGATCCGGGTTTGCGTCAAACCGGGAAGTTTCAAATAAATTCCAGTACCTCCAAAGCCAGTGGCCTTATTGTAACAATGCACACCAGAAAA
The DNA here is from genome assembly GCF_012489685.1 of Lotus japonicus. Classification (NCBI taxonomy): domain Eukaryota; kingdom Viridiplantae; phylum Streptophyta; class Magnoliopsida; order Fabales; family Fabaceae; genus Lotus; species Lotus japonicus. The sequence continues at coordinate 55,703,939 of NC_080046.1, forward strand.
AGTGTTGGCTTGACCAGTAACCATTATTCCTATAGCAGCTGAGAAAATTACAACATCTGTGACAGCATTATCATTACCTTGGATGTTTATTCCAGTTCCTGAGAAGTTCCTTTCATGTTTATCGCCACCGGCAGTTATGTGTTGGCCAAGGAAGGAGTTCCTGATGTAGGTTTCATGGCCACTTTGTACTAAAATTCCATTGGTGGTGAAATGTGTGATGTAACAGTTGTCTATGCTTGTTCTTAGTGAGTTTATGACTGAAATGCCTCCTCCCCTGAAGTTAGAGTCCAACAATAGGTCCTTGAGAGTTATGTACTCAAAATTGTAGGATGATGAAGGTGATGCTGACAAATCAATGATATAGCCATCTGCTGGAAAATTATTTGAGGCTCTTATGGTTCCCCCATGTATCTGTTTTTTCACCAATTTACAAACAAAAATCAAAGTTAGATGTCAAAAATTGAGACCTTTTGGATTCCCTATTGGGAGTAAACAAATAAAAAAATGTGTAGTTGTTTGACTTTCTTCCACTTTATGTCATGAGAATTGTCAAAAGAATAAAACTCTTCCATTCATAAAAGAACAAAAAGTAGTGACCAAAAAGAAAGTAGGAGAATATTTTTCTAAAATCTCAACAGCAATCCTTATTCAATATTTTCTTGGTCTAGTTAGACCAAAGTTTCACCATCACAACTAAAATATTCTAAAATCTTAACATGTTTGAATCACCAATACTGAAATTCAGAAGCTACTCACAATCCCTTTTAACAAAATCAATTTCGAAATTCAAAAGCTACTCACAGAACATCCTCAAAATTGATTTTGTCTTCAAAATTGATTGTAGAGGAGTTTCCAAACACGGACTCAAACCACCTAGCCTAAAGTCTTATAACACCATGCAAATTGTCAAATATTGATGAATAGCTAACTTTGGTACATACTTTTCACATTGTACATTTACAAACGATTTACACAAAGTCATATGTTCCATAGAAAAAATAATTCATGGATGAAATTAGAAACACAAAGAATAATTCATATTTGTCATACCATGAGGTTCCCCACCCCAGCTACCGGTAACTGCAGTGACTTGCTGATCAGGTAATTTCCACCCTCAAGATTAACCTGTGCACCTCCAAGGTTTTTGATACCTTCTATCAAACGTCCTTCACTTGGACCCTTGGCTGCATCTGCTATGGCTGCAAGGAGTGCTTCAGTGCTGTCTGAATTGCCTGAAGGGTCTGCCCCATAAGATGTCACATGGTACACCCTTGGATTGTTCACACCCTGCATGACAAAAAAATAATATCAAATATTTGATATTTTCCCAGGAACCAAAAATAGACTAAACCAAAGGCTGTGTGCAAGATTGAATTACCTGAAATGGCTGAGGAGATGGAGAAGGAGAAGGGCTAGAAGAGGCTGAGAATGAAGATGGTGCTGAAGCAATGGAATCATGTCTAGTTAGAGAGGCCTTAAATGACTGAAGTCTTTGTATTGCTACATGATGTTTGCCACCAGAAATTGTCATATGAGGCAAGTTCTTCTCCCCATAAGCACCAATCACAATGAAACAAGACACCCACAGAAACAAGGACAAGACCAGAGAAGGTTTTCTTGCCATTGTTGGTGTAGTTGGTGAGAGGTTTGAGGTTCTGATCAGGTTAGTATGAAACAGTTGGGGAAAAGGATTCAAGTTCTGTGGTCCTTTAAATAAGGTAAATGAAAAGAGGGAATAGGGAGACATAAAAGAAGTAGGGGTAACTAAGATTTGATAGGAAAATGTAAAGGGACATTTTCATATTGGATCATACATACAACACCCTCATCATTTGGAGTAAGATATTAGTGAAGGTTGCTTTGTAACTTTTTTTCATGAAATCTTTTAATTTTCCCTGACATCATAGAAAAGAAAGCAAGTTACCAACTCCTTACTTTTGAGATCTCTACAAGTTTGACATGGTGTAAAAGGTATTCTTGATTAGGAAGCAAGCACACCTCTAGGTAATCTTGAAACCTATGGTGGAGTTATTGGGTAGAGGGGTTCCACCATATAATCATGTGTCACAGGGTTAATCATGACAAAAAATTGTTAGGCATGTATTTATTGTTTAAGAGGGAATTTTAGCCTTTGATGGAAGGTTTATTAGTGGAACCCGTTGGCTATTGCTGACAAATATCGTTAAGATACTAGTTAAGGAATACTTAATACACTATATTAATTTTGATCACATACTTAATAACGGATATTGGTATTCAGGCTTGAATCTTCACAAAAACCTCATTTCCGTTATAGGAATATAGGGAGAAAAAATAAGCAAACATTTGGTCTGCACAATATTAGCAATACACAGTATATAACCATCATTTGGATTTTGGACTTAGGAGTATGATATATATTAGTGAAAGTTGCTATGTATAGTCTTTTTACTGAAAATTCTAAGTTTCCCTGACCTGACCAACTCCTTAATTGGGACCATTAAAATTACAAGTTTGACATCATAAACTGATAAAAGATTGCATTTGGATACTCTTTTCTTTTTTAGTATGTGGTCCAGTTAGAGAGAAAAAAATATATACAATTATACTATGAGAGTAACAAGATATTGGTGAAAATTGATAAAATTCTAATTATTTTACAAGATATTTTTTGGTGATCAATATCAATTTTTTGGTGAATATTTTACAAGACATGAAGCTAGAGTATAAAGAGTAAGGGAAATTGGGATTTTTTTCTTGTGAAACTTGATATGTTGATTGGTGAGTTTTAATGGAATAAGGTTGGAAATTATTTATGCAATTCAAATTGTAAGGAGAATTTGGGACCGTTCCGGTAAAGAAATACCAAACCTAGGTATGAGATTTAGTCAGGTTGTAGAAGTTGAATTTTGGGATGCTCAAGTCAACAATTTTTTGAAAAGAAATAAATATTATTATATTAGAGTTGAATAGATAGGGTTCGTCTCCCAACTCTTGCAAATAGAGAAAACTCATTGGTCAGTCCCCTACCACTTAGTGCGCTGACTGCGGGGCGAGGGATTAGTCTCACGGCTGTCAGTTGTGGGAATACCTTGGTCAAGATAAAAAAAGAGTTAAATAGATAGTGTGTGTGTGTGAGGTGTGTCTCCTTAATGTATACATAGAGCTGTAACAATTAAACTAAAGGAAAATCAAGTATACATATATACCATTTTTTTTTACATCGATTGAAAGATTAACATATACACCATTCGGTCACATATATAAATAAAAAAGACATTTTAGGTTCATCCATTTAATGAATGTATCTAGATATTATTAATGACTAGATACATTCATTAAATGAATGAACATAAAATATCTTTTTTGCTTATATATGTGATCGGAGGGTGTATATGATATCGTTATGTTTGTTTAAAAATGGGAGATGTTATTTTAATTAGAAATTTTTACTCTCATGATGACTAGGGTCTCAATATATCGTATGAATATGTTGTATCTATCATTTAATTATATTTCATAATAGAGTTTTAAATTGATGAAAGTCGTGAAAGAAAATATTTGTAAATTGAAGGACTAAATTTATACAAAAGTTATACGAGAACCAAAATCATGTATATACGATAAAAGATTTACAATCAAGGAAAAAAATGATTTGGATTGTATTAGTGAAACATGGCCATGGTGATTAATAGTGTTTGATTTCACGTTAAAAACCTAGTAAAGGATTCCTCCTACAATAAAACCAAACATTCACACATTAGTTATGATTGACTTTTGAATTCTCTGTTAATTTTATTTTTGTCATGCATAGGTTCATGATCCCAAGGAAAATGTTCTTAATTACGTTTACATAATCATAAAAGAGGTAGCATATGATGTGTTTTTGACGGAATGGGGTGTGTTTAGTCTGAATGATTGAGAGAAAGCATGAAACTATTGCTTCCTTAAATTCAGATGATTGTTGCAAACAATTCGATCATGCTTCGGGACTTCAGGTACCTCAAAATTTAATTTGAGGCAAGAGACTTGTGTTACCCGCATCAAATCTATTATGCCCTCCGTTCTTATTTATCTGTCCACTTTGAGAAAAATAATTTGTTCATATTTAACTGTCAATTTAGTATTTCAAGAGAGCATTAAATGATGTTTTTACAACTAATACCCTTATCATAACAATAAATGAAGAAAGATAAAATGCAATCTAAAGGGTAAAAATGAAAAATAAATACTACTTTTATGAAAACCAACAAACTTAATTGCACTCTTTAATATGTGGGTTTCTTCTCTTCCCGGACAGTTAAAGAAGAACAGAGGGAGTATTTGTTTAGTGCGCTAGTCGTGCGGTGATCATAAATTAATTCCATAATTTCTAATTGTGGTGATACTTTGATCAAGACAAAAGAATTGATTATTTCTATTTATAATTTATTGTTCTTTTAGTTATTTTATACTCCGTAATTAATATGATTTCATGTAATTAAGATGACTTCACTAGCTAGGATTTGATTGCTTTAAGTTTTTCCTTTAATCATATCTAAGTCTAGCTCTTGCCCATCATTCTAAAAGTACACATACATCAATACAAAATTAATACAAAGAGAGAAATTCTTTCTTTTCATTCTCTAATTGAATTCGTATCAAACAACCACACTTTCTCTAATTGGATATGTCCCAAACAACTTCAATTTGTCTAATTGAGTTTGTTGCAATAGCATTTTAACCTAGGGAGTTGGCTTCCACACTTTAACTCAAACTTATACTCATCTAGTGGTATCATACCAAACACACCCTCATATCATACTAAATAATCAAACTCGTTGCATTCCATGTGTTCTGGGAGTCGGACAAGTACCCGACCCCCCCGCTCTTTTTACTCAGGTGCACGATCATCCCAAGGGACAGAAGCACGACTAACCCCACCACCCGACAGGACAAGTACCCTTAACCCCCCATAGGACGATCAGCAACGTGCCCAACCAGGAAGATGAGTCTCCGACCTATGCTGAACGACCAACCCACGAACAATCCGACGAAGGGACCCTACCGAGGAGCGCAAGGGAAGAGAACCGCGAACTGACCCGAAGAGGACCAGCCTGTAAGATCAAGATTCGGTCATGTGGTACAACTCTATGTTTTGATGATAACAAGTATTTATTTGTGGATGAACAATTATGATACTCTAACGTTTGTCTTGAGTGTTTTGACAAACAGGTTCTGATTCTGACACCAGAAGATATATTCATCAGAAGTTCTGAAGATCTGAAGATCAGAAGCTCTGAAGATCTGAAGATCAGAAGCTCTGAAGATCAGAAGATCTGAAGACCAGAAGATTTGAGGATCAGAAGATCTGAAGGACCAGAAGCTCTGAAGGACCAGAGGCTCTGAAGGTCCAGAAGCAGAAGTTACGAAGGTCAGAGGATCCAAGCTTCCCTCTGACTCTGATCACCAAGCTTCACAAGTTCCAACATGAAGCGTCGTCAGATCAGAAGCAAATGGTTAAAGGTAAATGTCTCAATCAAGTAGTACAAGAGTAGTGTACTATTCTGACAAGCCTACCTACCAAGGTTCAGCCACAGCAGGTTCTGGAAGTTCCAGAAATGCCCTCCAACGGTCATATTCTCTCAACAGAAATATCCTTTGCACCTTGGACTATTTAAGGCTGAAGAAGAGAAGAAAGACTGAGGAGAGAGAAACCAAGAGCTGCAATACAAGAAAAGATTCAAGCCTCCACTTTCTTCATCTGTTCTTATTTAGTTTACACTTAGCTTATTCAGAAGCAAACCTTTGTAAACACCAACCTCAAACAGTTGTTTGATTTACCTTAAGGGACCGGGTAGGTCAGTATCCTTAAGAAGACTAGGATATGTGTATCTTAGTGGTGATTCCTTTAGGAGATCAAGGTTGATCGGATCCTAGAGAAGACTAAGAGAGTGAATCTTAGTGTGAGCTAAGTTAGTGTATTGTTAGTCACTTGTAGGTTTCAAGTGCAGTTGTAACAATTATTTGATTAGTGGATTGCCTTCATTCTAAGAAGGAAGAAATCACCTTAACGGGTGGACTGGATTAGCTTGAGGGATTTATCAAGTGAACCAGGATAAAATACTTGTGTGCTTCTCTCTTCTCTCTATCTTTATCCGCTGCACCATCTATCTCAGAGAAACCGAAAATATTTACTTTAAATCTTAAGGGGAAAGTTTTTATATTCAAAACTATATTCAACCCCCCCCTCCCCTTCTAGTCGTTTTTCACACCTTCACAGCCGACCGAACAATGGGACGACCCCTGGGCCAACCCGAGTATCAGATCTTCCCGCACCTCCCAACACCCCTGGGAGGAAGGTGCGGATCAATTCAGCTGTCACATCTCTGGTACCTGTCCTCTAGGAGTGAGACATTGGACTAAGGCTCGAGACCTTGTCAGTAGCAACTAGAATCCTCAAGTCGTTGGATTGCTATAGTTGACTTTGGTTGCATACAGATCCAACGGTAAAGATCTACACCGGATCCTAGGCCATCATAGCCCCTATAGGCTATGCCAACCCCACATGACTTTCCATATAAAAGGCCCCTCACCACAAGGGGCCAAGAAAACTTCTCTTATTAACTCTTTCCACTCTTTCCTACAAAACCCAGTTCTCTAAATCACTAAGTCTAACTTAAGCTTCGGAGTAACTTGCGGGTCCCCCCCTCCGGGCCCGATCAACCTCACGACGAAGGAATGCACCTCCCTAGCACAGTCCTCACCTCCCAGACCTTCTCTATCCCCTCCCTTCTCGCTACCCCTTCCCGGTAGGTTTGATTAGCTTCCCCCGATCACCAAGCTTCCATTTTGTTGATTTGTTTATCAATCCTTGAGCAAAGATCAGTTCATACGTCTAAAGAGCAAGATTGACTTATCTATCTTACAAATCTCATATTAAAGGGGGGAGTGTTATCCACATTAATCTTTGATTTACTTCTTCTTTTTTACATCCCCTACCTAACACATATGTCCCCAGCTCCTATCACTTGCTTCTATTTGAGATTTATTGTCTTTTTAGTTATTTTGTAGTTTTTTTTTATAAGCAGTTATTTTGCAGTTAATATAATATCATGTAAATATTATGATTTGATTGCTTTAGACTTTTCTTTTTTAGTTAGTTTTATTCTAGCTTTGATTTCATCCCTTGTAATCATATTTAACTTAAACGGAACTTGATGGAACAAAATTTTCTAAGTCCAGAGTTCAAATCCTACTAATAGCAGATATTTAAGTGTAGCACTAGGGCATCATTTTAACAGTACACACATTTAGGGGTGTAAGCGGGTATGGTCTGATCCGTGAATCTGATTAAACCAATCCGAACCGAACACATTATGGTGGGTTGGATTGGATCATTGGTTCGGTTCGGATTTTTTTACTGAACCCGATCACCATCGATTCGAGTATCAGATTTGGGGATTGAAAAACCGATCAATCCAAACCAACCCAATGAATTGATAATTTTTTTACATTAAGCATTTAAGCTCAAACACTTTCAGCCCATTACATTACATATTTATATTTGTATTGGAGATGTTAGTTTTATTTAGATTATATGGATTATGTGATTATCGAATGTTTCGTTCTTTAAAAAATGTTGGATTTTTCTTTATTTTTTTTATAATTTTCCATGTTTTTTGAATAACTTTCGTGCATATTTTCAAATAATTTTTTTTTCAAATCCGACCATCCGAACCGAACCAATTCGATTGAAATCGGGTTGGTTTGGTTCGAGTTTAGAAGTAGAAATCATGAAATTCGAACCAACTCAAACTGAACATATTTGATTGGTTCGTTCGATTACACCCCTACACATTAGTATAAAAGAGAAATTCTTTTTTTACAACGTGTAGATATGAATATGATACACTTAAATTCATCTAACAATTTTGATCTAGGTGTGGTAAATGCATATTAAAAATCTTTCAAGAGTATAGTTCTTGAAATCAAACATTGAACATAGAGACTCAAACATCTACTTTTAACAATTGTGATTGACGTATTGATTATAAAGGTTTCTAATACGTGTTTTCTTTTCCCTAATATATTAATAAAGTGCATGGCGGCATGTACATCTGATAAGGTCACCATAGTCCATTTCCAGATGAAGACTAAAAGTGGTATATTTCTCTAAATGTAAAGGCGTTTTTACAACTTTCCTCCATCTAAGGGTATTATAAATCAAAACTCAGCTATTATACAAGGATAAAAAACTTATTTAACCCTATTATTTAAAAAAATGGTTGAATCTTTGCTAGATGCTTAGAGTTGTGTAGTACTATACCCTCCTCTACGAAAAAGTAAAGGCTTGTAGGAGAGTAAAACGCACGATCATATTTAATTTAACAATGTTTATTGAACATTTACACAATGTTTGGTAGAGGGAGGTTTGGGTAAAGAGAGATGGAAAAGAGAGGGTTATGGGAGGAAGGAGGCGTCATGTGTTTTTTTTATAGGCAAATGTTAGTGGTTAGTTGTCAGTAAGTTAGAAAATCCCTTCAAATTTCCATTCCAGGATTCGAATCATGGACCTTCCCCTCCCCAACCCTTATGTCCCCTAACTCTTATCACTTGAGCTAACTCTCGGGGACAGAAGGAGGAAGGAGGTGTCATGTGTGTTTGGTTGTTGGAGAAAGGGGAGGAAGAGAGAGCTTTATTGGTGGGTCCCATACTTTAATCTGGTCTCTCTAATTTAGAGAGAAAAGGAACAGTAACGCGGGGAGAGGCAACATGTGCTAGTTTTTTTTATACTTAATTAATAGCTATTTTGGTCCCTCACTTATCACAATTTTACACTTATGGACCCTCCAAAAAAATTAGCAAAATTAGCCCCTCACATTTACACACATTTACCATTTTAGTCCCAAATAGGGATCATTTTTGCAAATAATTAAGCAATGTGGTCATGTGGAAGACTAAAAGTGCTAACTTTTTTATTGGGGACCAAAAGTGAAAAATCGTGATAAGTGAGGGACCAAAAGAGTTATTAAGCCTTTTTTTTGTTAATTCTTCTTTTTTGGGGGTGTTAACCGCCAGGAACTTTTATTTTGTTAGCGTGTGTTTTTAAATTTTTTCCCAATTCTGTCATATTTAGTGGCGGTTCGGTTCTAAACCGCCACTTTTGTTTTTCTTTCATTTTCCTGGCAGTAGAACCGCCACTATTTGCTTTTTGGTTTTTTTAATCAAAAGTTTTTTTTTCTCTCTCTTCCACCTCTTTATTTCTCATCTCGCTATTTCTTTTATCTCTATTATACCAAACAATATATAAATCTAGGTGCTTGCTGTGGTACCTTAAGCCAGATTAAGGTGTGGTACCCAAAATGACTTGGTTCAATAAAAAAACTGTATTGATTAAAATTTTGAATTTGTTCTATCATAGTAATGCAGTGCTATATTCTTAGAGACGTGAGATATGCGAGTTGTGTTTTTGAGCTTTGTTCATCCATCAATCATGATCATTTTACGCGCATCTCCATTACCATTATTCGTTTCCACCACTCGTCCATTTTTCATTAAAAAATGAATTTCATGAGATAAAGTTAATTGACAAGTGAAGTAAAATCTAAAAATGTAGTATTTACCTTGAATAACATGATAATAATCTATTAAATTACTTAATGCGGGTACCACACCCAAAAAAAATTTCAGGATACTACAAAATTTATTATAAATCTATTATATTTATCACATATTTCTCTCTACTCAACTTCTCTCTTCTCTACTCTCTTTTCTATCTCCCTCTTCTCTACCAAATGAACGACTTAACCATCCATCAATATGTGCGGATTGTGCTTTTTTTTTTTCAGGCAACTTTGTGTGCTCAACAGCCAACCTCAAAATTAGCATATTTAGTTGTGGTGGTTTTAAAATCCACACGAAACAGTAAACACCTATTTTTCCTCTTCAAGTTTAGCCTATATGAAATTGTATAATTTTTTTTTTGTTTCGGCTGAATGTGGGTCATGTCCGTACAAATAAAAAAGAGGGCAAGCCAATGCATGATGAATTGATGATGGTCATCATATTGCTTGGACTACCTGATACCTAACTAATATAAAATTATTGAAGAGAAATATCAGGGAATCAAAACGTTCCTATGCAGTCGTGTGCTTAAATAAATATTGATCAAAAGGCTTTAAAAAATATTAAAGATGATAATTGATAAGGAACACTTAATTGCTACATTTGACTGCACTCTCACATTAGTTGAAAGCTTAATATAATATAGTACTAAAGTAAATTTATGACAAACTTTAATATCTTGTTTATTAGTAGTGTTATGTTAACGCACGCATCTTAAACTTTTAAATAGTTGTATTAAACAGATATTGGGTTTTCTAATTATTTGTGTTTACACATATTTTCAGCCACAAATAATTATCTCAGCAATGTTCCTTGTTATGTTATGAATGAAAAATGCAAGAAACGCAAGAAAGACAGGTATAGCAAATGAATAAAGAGCAGCATTTAAGACAATCTGGTATGGTAGGTCCAATGATATCTTTGGAAAATGACAATGGGACGATTCTTTCGGTTCATGAACTGCTCCTCACCATACATTCTAAGAAGATGCTCATTGCTCAAGTTAAGATGCAAGGAATCTCAAAACTCGGAGAAAGGTTGTCAACATCTTAATTTAGATAATTGAGAGTTAGGTAAAATTAGATACTATTTATTAAATTATATGCTCTATGTCTATATATTCTCAATTTAATGGGTTCTATTTTGAAATCTTTAGAGTTAACATGTGGACAATGGGTCACCTATATGGCTATATATATATATGACAAATTGGGGGAACATGTACTTCAACGAGTTTGATGAAAAAAAAAAAGAGCTGGAGTTCACATAAAAGTTGGATTTTAATTTTACTCATGAACATACTTTTTATTCATCGCTCTTTATTTTAAATCCGATATCCTTCATAATGCAATACCTAAAAATATTATTTAAAAAATAAAAAATTAAATGAGAAATATGTGTTGTTATTTATTATAATACAATTAGTATCTTTTCCGATGTATCGAAAAAAAAAAGTATCTAAGTCTAACAACTAGCACTCGTGTTCAGTCAAAAAAAAAAAAACAACTAGCACTCGTGGTTTAAAAAAAACAACTAGCATTCGCGTTAACGTACTCGTCGTTCAAACCCCCGTAAACTTATATGGTCAAAAAAATTATAATCATGAATGATTGAATATGATTCAGAAATGAGAATGATCACGATGCATACACAAATATACAACAGAAACCTCGTTTTCAATGTATCGACGTCTTAAATAATCATAATAAAATATGAATTTTGGTTCGAATAGTTCTTCTTAAAATGAGAGTAATTGATAATTTCCCTTAAATAGGTTTTTAGTCGCTGGCTTTAAAGGGAATCTAATATGTTCAGTATCAAAAAATGTTTTGCAATTGATTCCTATAGTCAAGTCGCAAGTGTGTGGTTTCATCTCAATTTACTACTAGAGAAAAGGTATTTCGCAGCGACAAATGTTGTTGGTAAATTTAGGAAGTCATTAGCAAAACTATCTTTGGCAACAAAAAAAGTCGTTGTATGTTACTTCACAAAGCCCCATTGCGAAAAATTTTGCCACGACATTTGTTGTTGCTGCCATTGCTAAGTTTTTTGCAACAACTCTTGTTGTTAATCCAAAAACTTTGTCGCTGCCATAAATGATTTTTGGCAACCAATCACGTTGTTGCCATACCCAACATGTCTTAAAGATTAAAGTCGTTGGTAAATTTGGGAAGTCGTTGGCAAAAGTATTTTTCGCAGCAAAAAAAGTCGTTGCATGTTGCTTTCAAAAGTCCCGTTGCGAAAAGTTTTGCCACGACTTTTGTTGTTGCTGCCACTGCCGAGGTTTTTGCAACAACTCTTGTTGCTGATCTAAACATTTTGTCGTTGTTTTAAATTATTTTTGGTAACCACTCATGTTGTTGTCATACCCAACATGTCTTAACAATTAAAGTCGTTGCGATAAAGTATTTTTCTCAACAAAACAAGTCATTGTGGTAAAACTTTTTTTTCTCTACAACCGCAGTTGTTGCGATATAAAAATTGCCAACAACTTAATTCGTTGTCATAAGATATTTTTTCTCAACAACTACATTTGTTGTGATATGGAAATATTTCCTCGACAATTAAAATTGTTGCATTAAGGTATTTTTGTCAAATCGTTGCAAATAATACAAATTAATTATTTTTTAATTTGTATTAGTTACATATACTATTTTTTCGAATTTATTAATACAAATTAATAATATTATTTTGAACGCTTTAAGTCCATCCTCTTTTGTCATTCTTCTTCCTCCACAACTCGGACTAAACAACCTAAAAAAGCATGTCTAACCAAGAAATCCCCTTTTTTCCACTTCATTATCTTAATTATTAGAACCGACCACTTTCACTAGTTTATAAATAAATCGAGAGATTGATATGAGTTGGTGTACACTTTATTCAATGAAAGTACGTAGGACATCTATATTTTAGGGCACAATAATATGTGTTAAAGTTATACTTTCTATACTTCAAGTATCAAATATTTGTGTTAGATTGATCTATGGACTAGTATTAGATTAGTAGCGTGCTTCCGATTCAAGAGATAACTCACTCATTAATTTGTTGCCTTAATGTAAGAATATATTGAGTGGAAACTATAATGAATTTCTATGTGATAGATGAGGCTCTGAGTTCTAATAGGAGTTTCAGGGTGAGAATGAAGATTCATAAGCCTGGAGTACATTCTCTTAGAATAGATTGTCATTGAAAATGTCTTTGAGAGAGAATATGAGCAATAATGTTCCTTTTGGTTTTTTATATTATAAGGGATAACGTTCAGGAATTTGAACTGATAAATTCAACTAGATTGAGATAGTTTAGTGGATAACTCCCGACATCATAAGCACTGAAATTAACCTTTACATAAGTGCTTAGGTTGGAAACAATTAGAGGTTATTTTAGATATGTTTTCTTCTTTGTTACCCTGTAAAACTTCTTTTATTGCTTAATTCTTTTCCTGCTTTCCTTATATTAAAAATTACAAAACTTTTTTCTAAACATCTTTTTGTCTACTCAAATCAATATTTAGCTAGTAGAACTGATATTCACACAAACTATGATGACGATAAACCTACATCTGCTTTGCTACAATTGGATCTTAAAATTTAAAGTAAAAACAATACAACTAGGATAAAACATATATTAGATGTCCATCTTTGTCATATTCCAAGAGATGCTAACGAGACAATTAATTATCTCGACAATATGATAGCACATTTACTATTTGATTTTTTAACAAAATAATAAATGTGATATATGATGTGACAAAAAGATAGAGATAGAGTGAGAGAAATAAATTGTGTATACAAGTATTATTGTTTTGTTTATTTTACTCAATTTTTCTTTTGAGTAATGATATACTCACATTTTGTTTCTCTTAATTATATATCATTTTCACATAGTTTTTCTTCATATTTTTTTCTTTTGTTTTTATCACATTGCTCATTATACCCTTATTTATCTTTATTCTATTTTTATCTCTCATTAAAAGTGTTATGTGTTATTAAATGTGTAAACAAAAAAAAATATTGTTTCTTTCTATCTCTTCTTATATTTTCATGTCTAAAAAAGTGAGATAAAATAGAGAATTTTAATTCATACACACTTCGACTTTTTTTCCACTTTATTTTTCCATCTTTATTTCTATATACTATTTCTTTCTTCTTTATCAATCAAATCATCTATCACATTTTCATTTTCTGTCTCATTTCTTCATATCTCCCTTTTTGTCCACCTCTCCACACCTAAAAAATAAGGTATCAAGATTTTTTTTTCTTCTGTGAGTAATGATATATACACACCTCATTATTTATACACTTCATTTCCACCTATTTTTATTTCTATCTCTCTCCTCTTATCATCTATCACATTTTAAACTTTTTCTCTCTTACTTTTTATTTTCTTCCTATCTCTCTCCTCCTCCACTCTTTCCACCTCATTTAGAGGAATGAGGTGTGAACAAATCATTATTTCAATTATATTCCATGCAAGCACGCACGATACAGTGACCACATGTGAGTGTGAGGTGTCCCGCAATTCAGGAAAAGGCTCGTGCATGTCACGAGTCTCGTATAGTAGCTGCCGCCGCCACGACCACCACATGCTCATATTCTCCAATGTTCGGTCCCTTTGAGAAAGAGTGATTGTGAAGTAGTGGTAGCTAACACCACACTTTCGATTTTGCTTTTGCTTCCTCTGCTCTCTCTCTCTCTCTCTCTCTCTCCACCCAATCATCAAACCACTCATAGCCATAGCCATAGCCACACACACAACTATGAGTTCCGCCACCACTATCTTCTTCAACCATTCATGCATCTTGTTACTGTGTCTGCTGTCAACACCTTCATGGACTTCTTCGTTTTCTGGTATAGTTTGTTGTTTTTACTTGTTTTCTTTTCTTCATAGAAAAGTGGGAAAAAAAACACTTGTTGGGTTTTGATTCTTGGATAAAGTGCAAAGATTCCCTTTGGAAGATTCAGATTCAGATTCCATTTCCATGATATTGTTGGCACACACAGACACAGACACAGTCTCTTTTTATTTCAGATTCAGATGCAACAGAGCAACACAGCATCACCTCCCCAATGGAGTCCAGAAGGCATACTCCAGAAAACGCCACATCAGCTTGTTGTACTGTTTGTGGTGGTGTCTGTCACCTTTAATCTCTCTGAGTGTGTCTGAGGCATAATCAACTATGAAAATGAAAAGGGTCTTCTTTTTTATAGAAGTGTTCATGTGGGCCCTTGTAAAAATTTATGCTTTGACTCTTTCTCTGGGTATGCCTTCTGTGCTTGTGTTGATGTCTGAGGCTGAGACTTGAAAAAAATATTGTGTTACTGTGAGTAGATTAGGATCATAGAAAATTTGGGGGGTTTTCTCTTATTTAATTAGAGAGAGTGTTGAATGGTTCAATGGACATGTTTATGTTGGCAACAAATAACTTGACTAATAATGTAATTCTCTGATTTGGGAGTCTGAGTTCAAATCCCATTTGGAATGAGTAGCATGTTTGTATCAGCTTCTCTTTTCGCATAATCAATTTTGACAACCGGAAGCTACTCGTAGAAGCTTCTTCCTAGAGTTGATTTTGGCTTTAGAATCAATTGTAGAATGATTTTCAAACATGCACGGTCTTGTCTCTGAAAACTTGGATGCATTTGTAACTTGCAATGATAAATTGTGTATATTGGTAATTAGAAAGAGGAGAAAATAAAACTTAAGACCCCTTTCCATGTTTTTGTTAATGGCTATGATTGTGTGGATGTGCTAAATGCAACTTGAAAGTTTAAATGATTAGGTAGTGAAACTGGAGATTTAGAAAAAAGGGGTGATTTGTTTCCGCAGATTCTAAGAGATGAGGCAGTGGCAAGACTTCATGAGCTTGGGAAGGTACCTAACTTGAACTGAGCTATACCCTGCTAATTTTCCATTATGTTTATACTCATAGTAAAATGAAACAGATGAATTTCTGTTCTTGACTTCAATGCAACAGATCCTTTCAGGAAAATGCTTCCCTACATTCATTGGTGTCTGTACCTATCATTTTGAAATATGTTTTTCTTCACTCTTCATTGTCTGCCAGTTTTGAAGTATAGCCTTTTCAGAAATATACAACACTCTCCACTATAAATAAAAGGCTAGATACATCATCTAGGAAATGTTGCGCGTCATTTCCTATGCTATGCTGGTTATTCCCATAATTTTCCTGTTGTGTACCCTTAATAACATGTTTGGATTAACTTATTTTTTCTCAGAATCAATTCTAGCACCAAGAGGCTACTCTCAGAAACTTCATCTTAGATTGATTTTAGCCTTAGAATCAATTATAGAAGGATTTTCATACATGCTCTAAAGTCAAAATTGTTTATCCTTAAGTTAATGTTTCTTTTGGATGAAAAACAGGTGAGCGATGCTAGTGGCTATCTGGAGAGGACATTTTTGAGTCCTGCATCCTTGAGGGCGATTCATCTTATTCAAAAATGGATGGAGGATGCTGGTTTGAGAACGTTAGCCTTCTAACTCCTTAGGCTCTTCATGGTTTTTCTGAAAACTTGACTGATACCTATGTTCTCTTTAGTTGGGTGGACCAAATGGGAAACGTACATGGCCGAGTCGAGGGTCCGAATGCAAATGCTGAAGCTTTATTGCTTGGATCTCACATGGTGAGACATTTATATCCTCAATTTATTTTGAATGAAACTGAACATTTCCTTCACATTTCGTGGAGATTTTAGGGAGTTGAGATTAATGGTGGTTGTGGATACTTATGTTAACAGGACACTGTTGTTGATGCTGGGAAGTTTGATGGATCACTGGGAATAATCTCTGCCATTTCTGCGTTGAAGGTTATGCATGATAATGGAAAGCTGCAAAAGTTAAGGCGCCCTGTTGAGGTTAGTCAAGTAACTGATATAGTTTACAACATTTTCTAAGGCCTTCACCTGTTTCAAAACAGACATTTGAACTTGAAAGTTCGATAAATCAATTTCTTGGGTTCCAATTAATCTGATATACTGAAATCTCTTTTCTGTTAAGTATATACATTATTATAATTTCAAAAACATGGAAGGAGGGAGGGGGGGAATTCAGCTGCAAAAATACTTTGGAGAAAGAATGAATTACCTGATGAATAATTTCTGCAACCTATTTTGGCGGAAAGTATCTAACTTAATCTTGTCTTTATTCAACTGTGTTAAATAAAAGCTCTTGTATAGCGGTAGAGGCCGGCTCCAAAAATGCTAGAGTGGTATAGCGCATAGAGGGATGGACGGCAAGCTAAATTTTTTATAGGGTTTACAGACATATATAAATGCAAAAGAATGCTGAAAATGCACGGCATTCGTAATTAACAATAAAAGATCACAAGTGTCTTAATTATACAAGAATAATGGTGTATGCTCACTGCTCATTGATTTTTTGTCTTATGATAATGGTGTGCACTGAGAAAAGATTCTCAAAAAATGCAAAAGGAAATGTTGATTGGAACTATTCTACTGCTTTATTCCTGCCATCATATTCCAGTCCTAACATCTATCCTGCAGGTGATTGCATTTTGCGATGAAGAGGGCGTCAGATTTCAATCTACTTTCTTGGGCAGCGGTGCCATAGCTGGTATTTTGCCTGCCACAACATTGGAGATACCGGATAAAAGGTTTCTCCTAGGAACTTTCTTCTTATGGTATAGTAAAATTTCATATAATCAATATACTTATTAATAGATTTCTTTCAGGAATGCAACAGTAAGAGAAATTCTTAAGGAGAGCTCAATAGAAACCACAGAGGAAAGTTTTTTACAGCTCAAATATGACCCAAAATCTGTTTGGGGTTATGTTGAGGTACAACAAACATTTTCATTCTTCATCCATAGTGCTGTTTTGATCAATAACTTGACCAATATAGAACAAGTTGGTTTTCCACATTGAACAGGGTCAAAATTTTCTTGTATTTCTTAAATGCTGCAGGTCCACATTGAACAGGGTCCTGTGCTAGAACAAGTTGGTTTTCCACTTGGTGTGGTTAAAGGCATAGCTGGACAGACACGATTGAAGGTGAAAAATAAGAATTGCTGTGGCGTGTTTCAATGCATGTAGTTTCTTGGACTAGTTTTGTTGGTTTCCTATCATTTTAAACATATTATGTGATTTCAACAAGATATAGCAATGATAATCCAAATGGTCTGGCATACAAAGCTTTATTGTTTCGTGCATGTGGAACACATGATGTGAACTTGTCACCAAACTACTATCTACCTGCTAATCTTGGTCATTTGTGTGACTCTGTGTCTATTATTGGTTTATAAATAAACAATCATGCAGGTCACAGTCAGAGGCTCCCAAGGTCATGCTGGAACTGTTCCAATGTCCATGCGTCAGGATCCTATGGTGGCCGCTGCTGAACAAATTGTACTTATGGAAAGCCTCTGTAAACATCCTGAAGAATACCTTTCTTATGATGGTCGTTGCAGTGATTCATCGGTGAAATCACTTTCGAGTTCGCTTGTTTGTACCGTTGGAGAGATATCAACATGGCCAAGTGCCAGCAATGTCATTCCAGGCCAGGCAAGCGATGAGTTTCTAAAATGACACTGCTCTAGAAATTTCCAAGTGGGCAAGCTTTTTTCTTTCTTATCATGAGGATGATGACGCAATGTATTGATTTTTCACAGGTTACATATACCATGGATATTCGAGCAATTGATGACCTCGGGCGTGAGGCTGTTATCTATGATTTATCCAACCGAATCTATCAAATATGTGATAGGCGTTCAGTTTCCTGCATAATTGAACACAAGGTATGTTGATGGTGGTCTTTTGGCTTTGTTTGGATACATCTATGAAAAAATGGTTCTGGTAGAGTAAAATCAATTATGGATGAAAGTATTGATGTTTAGGAATCATTTTAGAGAATTGATTTCATACCCAAAATCAATTCTGGTAGAAGCTAAGAGAGAGTAGCTTCTGCGTTGAACATAATTACACAATTTTACAATTGAATTTCACAATATTGCCCTACATGAACCGCTTTTTCAAATATATATCCAAACATAAACCTCTTCATTTTCAACTCACTTTTACTATAATCAATTTTACCAAAATCAATTGTGACAAACGCTGATCCAAACACGCACTTTGCTGTGATCACTTCAGCATAATGCAGGTGCTGTGATTTGTGATTCCGGACTGAGTTCACAGCTCAAGTCTGCAGCTTATTCTGCACTCAAGAGGATGGAGGGTGACATTCAAGAAGAAGTACCAACATTAATGAGTGGTGCAGGGCATGATGCAATGGCAATGTCTCACCTAACAAAGGTTTCATTTCTCAATTTTGCTGTATGAAGAAGGTTTTGAAACTTCAATTTTCTCTGCATGATATAACAATGAATGAGGATTTGAACAGGTGGGAATGCTGTTTGTGCGGTGTCGCGGAGGCATAAGTCACTCTCCAGAAGAGCATGTGCTGGACAATGATGTTTGGGCGGCTGGTCTAGCAACCTTATCATTTCTGGAAAACCTGCAATAACTATGTAAAGTAATTGTGTATATGTTAGAGCATGTAATTATAGGTTAATTTTTTTAGTTTATTCATAATTCAACTGTTTCTTTAGCTTCTTGTCTCTCCTTACAGTTGTGCTTCATGTATTATCGTGCATGTCATTGAAATTCAATAAGGTTTTATGTTAGCTGTGTCAACAGCCAAATGCAATTCTTCTTTTTTCCGAACTTGAGAACTAGTTATGTAATGCATGTGGAGCACGAATTCTTATACATGTTCTTCGCCAATATCATATTGAAGCATATATGACTCTTGCAAAAGCTGGATGGTAGTAACTAGTAACAGTTTTCAAGGAGTCAACTTGGACGGTGGCATATGACTAATTTTAAGTTTAACTAGTAATTAACTCTCATTGACCATATCATTTTTAGGGGATATCGACTTAGAATTGATTTTAGTCTCAAATTTAATTATGGGAAGACGTTAGAGAGAGCAACTTCTATGGCAAATGTAATTATTATGATATTTCATGATCGAATTTCATAACATTGTCATATAAAATCCCTTTTGTGATAAACTAATTCAAACATAAATCACTCACTTTTCACAAGATTAAATTTTCCAAAATTAATTCTCACGTTGATCCAAACATGTGCATAGTACATAGTCATCTAGCTTGTACATTAAGATTTGTTCAGTTTCAATGATTGGAGTTCATTTGTATATTTGTTAGAAAGTAACAATTTGTTAATTCAACAAAAATGAATCATGATGTGTTATTTTATTTTCATACTTACTAATTGGTATTTATATATGTTCTTAATGCAACTATTAGCTTGTTCTTCTTTTTTTTGGTAGGTGTTAGCTTGTTGTTCTATACATCCATGTGAATATGTGTGACATATTTTTTTTCTACATGACTTATTTAGCATGCATCTAAATCAACCCTAGCTATTTGCTAAAAGAGTAAAATACACTCCTCTCCCTTGAGGTTTGTCAAAATGACACCCAACCTCATTCTTAACCAAATTCTACACTCCACCCCACTAAATCTAACAAGTTAACTACATGTTAAAAGATGCTAACGGAATATTCTCTTTAATTCCAAACTAATAAATTTAAATATTTAAATAATTATAAATTAAAAAAAATCCCTTTATTATTTTTTATTTCAAGAAGTTTAAGATATTTACAATTAAATATTTTCACAATATTGTATAGGAATATCAATAACATTTAAGTTTACAAATATAAATTTAGACTAAACAAATACTTCTATTTTTCTTTTAACCTATTTTCATGATTAATTGTACTAACAAAATTCCATGATTAATTAGATGACATTGATTCCAATTAAAAGCCCGAAAAAAAATTATGATTGTTCTGGTCACCTTCTCAATTAGTATATTATTAGCTTCATAGATTGGTTGCACTTGCAACATGCAATATTATCTTAGCAAATAAAATGGAAAATGCAACAAATAAGAGATGGTTGTTACTTGAACTGTTTGGTCTACTAGAATAACTGAATAAGGTATAGTTTCATATCTCAAAAAAAATGGATTTAAATTCTTAATAATCTCAATCACATGATGTTGTATGTCCTCGAATGATAGCTCAAGTGGTAAAAGCTTTGAGATATATGAATTGGGTGTGGGAAGTCTTAGATGATGCAATTTATCTTTTCAATTTACCAATAAAAAATTAAAATATAATTTATATATCTTAAAATTATATAATCCAAGATGAATTTTATGAAGAAAAAAGTCATCTAATATTATAAATTATATTGTGAGAATATTTGTAGCTTTCCTCAACATACATATAATACAGTAAATAGTTTCAAATAGATTATTACAAAAATATTAATCATAAATTTCTTAAACTTTTTTAAATAAAAATAACATTAAAATATTTTTTATATTATTTGAAAATTTAAATCTATTAGTTTGGAATGAAAAAGAATATTCCGTGAGCATCTTTTAAGATATACTTAACTTGGTAAAGTAAGTGGGGTGGAGTGTAGATTTTAATTAAGAATGGGGCTGAGTGTCATATTAGCAAACCTCAAGGGAGGGAAGTGTATTTTACTCTTGCTAAAAAGGTGTTTGTGTGACCTTTAAACATGCACTTATTGAACCCAATAGATGAAACCAAGTGCCGTGAGCATTAGGATCTAGGAAACTATATAGAGGAATCTCGGCGACGTCTCATAAAAAAAAGAACATAGAAAAGAGAGCGACCAATCCAAGCTTATGGCCCACATCATAGTAATGAATGTGAGGTTTTCCAAAGATTGAGGTAGACTCAGCTAAGACCATGGTTTTGGCTGTTAGCAAACGGTATTTGATGTTGTTGATGCTCCAAAAATACCTGACACTGTTTTCCAGTGAACTGAATACCACTGCGATGCGACCATGGTTTCTTTCTAGCACCGTCAGGTTTTGCTCTTTTGCCTTTCCATCCTTCTACTTTCCACTATTTCTACATTTTGCCTCATATCATACCCTTTCATTTCCAATATTGGGTGTACATATGAAGATTAAAAAAGTTTAGAAGTTTTATATAAAGAGCAAGAGGAGGGGTTGTGATTGTAGATTAAATAATTTTAAGTAATTTATATGTTATAATCTTATCAATCTATTATTTATATGCCAATTAAATAATTCATTATTTTAATATATTAGAACTTTTTTTTAAAAAAAATATATCAGAGTTTATTGATAAATAAACTATACAATATAATATTACCACTAAATAATGAATAAACTTATAAATGTATTATATATGTTTATACTATCATATATAATACGACGTACCAAATAAGCTCTAAAAAAATTTCTCAAAGCAGATTTTAAATAAGTGTTAGAAATTTGATATTTTAACTCCTCTAGAAATTCTTTTAATTATATTTTGATATTTTGAACAATTTTCAAAATGTTAAGGGCTCAACCACAAGATGTACTAAGAATGGTTAGCTCTTCATTTCTTTATCATGAGGTTAGGGATGAAGTGCATATTATGATAACTCATTTACTGTTTAGTGCAAGCATCTGTGGTGAGAAGAATAGTCAGCACATGTGCTTAGCTCACCTAAAAATATGTTAAGTGCTCTTGACCGAAAAATAAAATTAGGGCAAGAGAAGAAAAATGTCAGTAAAACTTATTTTAACACTTTTGTTTAAATACTCTTTCATGGACCAAAATCCATACGAGATCCATTTAAAATATAAGCCTCATTTGTAATTTAGTGAGATCCATTAAAAATCAAGTTTTAAAAACTAAAAAGAGTGTTGCCCACTCCTGAAAGAAATCTTGTACCAAAAGAAATTTCTAAAAATTGGACATAAATTATTATTATATAAATCTAGGGGTCACTCAATTCCTACTTGCATCCCGGGTTTGGGAAAGAAAGAAAAACAAGGCATGAAACAACAACAACAACAACATCACTGCCCACACCATCTATTTTTCTATTCTCTTCACCATTTATATACAATGAAATTCTAGCTCAACCTTCTTCTTCTGGAGCATTTCCGATTTCGGACACAAAGCATCATCAACCTTTCACTGTTCTGGTAAGAACTAGATTCGTTTCCTTGTCTGAGGTTTGGAATATGAAAAATTAATCTGTCTCATTTGCAACAGGGGATGATAAAAAAATAATCTTTTCTGTGAATCATTTCTGGGTTTTGATCTAAACAAACCATGTAGTAGTGCATGTGTGAGTTTTCATGGAGCTTTGTTTTGTTTTGAATGATGCGACATGCATTTCGATGTTGCCTATGTTGTTGTTCTGATGTGTTTTTGTGCTGTTTTGGATTACCTGTTCTGTTGGGCATTTTCACAAATAGTAGATGTGGGCATTTCTTTCTTCTTTTTTGTTCTTACCTCTGAGCTGGTTTGGTCACATTGTTTGCCTCTTAGTCCAATTTGACTCAACCCCCATTTAGATTCTACCTTTACTTTTGTTGTCCATGCCTGGAATTGGAAATAAGAATGTGGGTTTGTTTGCATCAACTAGTATAGATTTTGAAAATGAACATTATTGGGGGGTGATCATTAGCCAAACATTGAGTTAGAGGATAAGTGGGTTGATTTCAGATTCTGGACTGTAGTGATGGTAGAGACTAGAGAAAATGTTACATTTGCAATGAGTTACATTAGGCAAGATTATGATTTATTTGACTTGTGATGATTGCAACATAAGACTCATAGATAGCAGACAATGTAGGTTTGTGAAGCTGTGTAAATATTTCTCTCTACCATGACCATGGGAGTCCTGTGTCAAAAAATGACTGCATTTAGGTGGTCAACCAGAAAGGAAGTTTAGAATTGAGATTTATCTTATAATTTCTTGAGCCAGTTAGCTTCTTTAAAGTTGTGTTTGATTACCTATTTTCCATAAGTTTAACATTTTACTGGCATTAAGTATAAAGTTATGACCAAATGTAGGTCTAGAAGAGATGCCTTCTTGAAGACAGCATCTTTCAGGATAGTATGGTATATCTTTGAGTCTTTCATATTTGTTTAAAATTATCAGTGTAAATTAAAATGCCTTTTCCTCTCAGAGCAAGTGCATTAGTGCCACTATGTTTTTTATAATCACTTGTAGCATCTAAAATCCATTTCTTTTTGTTTTCTGCTTTCATGGATCAATAACTTAAAATCATATTTAATATCAGAGCCAGGTTGTCTCTAGTAGATCACAATTTAATATTTATTTGAAAAGTTGTTTTGCACTATGAAATCATTTAAAATGCATATTTAAAAATGTCATCTCCTTGCCCTTACCCTTTATTTGTGCCAAACAATTTACTAAACCATATCATCATGTTAGCTCTTTCTTAATTGATATTTCTTTCAACTAACAAGGTAATTTTGGAATAACATATGCAGGCTTTAATATCAATTTTGAAGGAGTTTAATACCTTACCCTATTCGTTGCTTCCTTGAAATTTATATTGGCATTGCGGCACTGGAAATTCTTCTGAACAACCTAACTGACGAAGGGCCTCTCTATAATTTGTGCTACCATGTCAATATTGGCTAGACTGCGCTGTGTCACTGTAGATGTTACCGGCACCCTAATGGCTTACAAAGGGGAGCTTGGTGACTATTATTGCATGGCCGCTAAAGCTGCTGGCCATCCGTGCCCAGACTACAAACGTGTACATGAGGGATTTAAGCTTGCATATAAGGACATGGCAAAGAAGTATCCCTGTTTCGGGTTTGGAGCCAAAATGCCGAACATTGTGTGGTGGAAAACCTGCGTGCGTGATTCTTTTGTCAGGGTAAGATATTTGTCAAAGTCATTACAGTGGGTGTTTTGCAATTTACATGTCAAGATGTTGTTGCCATTTACATGGGCACACAATTAGTTTGGTTCTAATTTTGTCTTCAGTAACAATGAATGCACTCAAACAATAAATGTTTGACCTCCGCCTTTATTCTGTGTTCATCTGTATATTATACAATACCTGCATGCAATCCCATCTGCGAAAATTCTTTGAATGTCATGAAGGAGAAATTTTGTTTTTCTGGCAGGCTGGATATGAATATGATGAGGAAACATTTGAGAAAATTTTCAGACGCATATATGCATCTTTTGGGTCATCTGCTCCTTATACTGTCTTTCCGGACTCCCGACCATTTCTTAGATGGCTTCGTGGAAAGGGTGTCAAAGTTGGCCTCGTGAGCAATGCAGAGTATCGATATCCAGATGTGATTCTTCCAGCTATGGGTATAAATGAGGTAAACTTTCCATTATTTTTCTGAAGTTTTCCATCAGACTTTATATAAAAGATAAATTTACATTCAGCAATTTAGCATTGTTACAGAGACAGACTCCGCCTATGCTTTTGCGTAGCCGGTTTTGAGCCTGTATAAAGGAGGAAAGTTGTGTTAGGCTTTTAGCAGCCAACATAAAACTCGCTGATATCTTAATATGGATTTGTGATCCATATAGCCGACCTCACCTAGTGGGATAAGGCTTTGGTTACGGAGCATAGAGTTGTGCATGCAAGCAAGTCATTTATTGAAAATGTTGAGAGAGCACACTTCCATTTTTAAACACAATGCGATTATTGATTTATGGTCTATGAATTTCAATGAATCCCTGACACATTGAACCACATCTGAAGGAAATTATGTTGAGCTGTAGTCTATTCAGCACTAAAATTTGTTTATCACTAAAAGCATCTTTGTTCTTATATATTTGTGATGTGGTTTTAATAAGTGCTGCCTTTACACTTTCACCCCAATAGGCAAACATGTCTGATTGTTATGATGTTTGATACTGAAGGGATTATGTTGAGCTGTAGTCTATTCAGCACTAAAATTTGTTTATCACTAAAAGCATCTTTGTTCTTATACATTTGTGATGTGGTTTTAATAAGTGCTGCCTTTACACTTTCACCCCAATAGGCAAACATGTCTGATTGTTATGATGTTTGATACTGAAGGGATCTGAGTGGGACTTTGGCGTGTTTTCTGGTCTTGAAGGCGTTGAGAAGCCAAACCCAAAAATTTATGAGATTGCACTTGAGAGGGCTGGAAATATTAAACCTGAAGAAACTTTGCATATTGGCGATAGCATGCGGAAAGACTATGAGCCAGCTAAGAGCATAGGGATGCATGCACTATTGTTGGACAGATTCAAGACACCAGATGCTGATGAGTGGAGGAAATCTGGGGCAGTTGTTCTTCCCGATTTGGAGGCAACACAAGAATGGCTTTCTTCAGAAAAGTCATCTTGGTAGAGGCTCTATCTTTGGTGAGGTAGTATATTTATGAATAATTTTCCCCCTCTAATGGTTTAACTGTGACCTGTGACATTCCAGTGGGTGTCGCAATTGCATGTGTCTGAAATCTGAATATTGCTCTGTTCAGCCATGCTTCAGAATCTGTTATGGTTGTTAAGAGTGATGTAGCTCAAATATACCTTTGTAATACAAATATATTCAAAGGTTACTTTCTCTTCCTTGGTTATGTTGTTTTCTACAGTTACTTGGCTTCCCATTTATTTTGCTTCTCCAGTTGCAGAATATTAGAACGCGATTGAACATAAGTTCGTGCAAGTTGTCTCGCCAAAAAAATGTCTGAGAAAGTATCCCATCACGTAACTAGTTAGTAGTACACCAATTTAATGCACAAGTAACACAAATTGTCCAACTCATGAAAAGAACCAGCTCTCTTTGATGCAAGAAAATGGTCTTTACTCAACATGAATTCGATGCATGCAACAACTACAAGTGAATACTAAACTTCGTACAATAGATAAATGCGATCTCAACCATCCATAGTTATTATTTTAATGCTAGAAGAATAAACGATAAAATCATAAAATGTTACAAAAATTCTCAACCTTGATATGTTTGTCTGGTCTGGTGAGCTATTGAAATCATTTAACTTTTGTTTCTGGTTTTAACTCTGTGTTTACGCTGATTTTTGGTAAACAAACAGAATCCAAAAGAAATTTAAGGACCGGATTCGGAGTCCTTTCTGGGGTCTTTAGTGAAGACGTTTTAAATGTCAAGGTCGGGTTTTTGTGAAGAACGGTATGAACAAAAGGGAAAAAAGAGTAAAGGATCGAAAGGAAAAAGAGGAACAAAAAGTAAAAGAAAATCAAAATGGCAAAGAAAATGAAATTGCATTGAAAATTAAAGGTGAGAATCACAGCACACTCTTAGTCTCTTTGTAGCCATATGTCACATGAGACTTGGAGGCATCCATGGAGAGTTTTGAGTAGTTGTGTGAGTCTGAGTAATTTTACAATCAGATTTGCTACTTATAGAACTTGGAATGAAATTGCTACTAGATCCTATGGTAGAGATTAAATCTTAGAAAATAACTCCCTACACTAGAGCCATACACTTGGCATAAGTACAAACATAATAACTTGCAGCCACTTCTATTTTCCAAGCCACATTCATGTTGCATCTTCAGTAAGTAACTGCCACGTTCTCCTCTACTCCACTTCAATAGCCACTAATAACTTCCACTTAAGTCACTAGTAACTTCCACTAACTTCTCTGGCAACTCCATCTTCGGGTAGTCTTGGATTTCTTCGACATTCTTTGCTGGATTGCTTTGATCTCTTTCTACCAAACTTAATACATGTCTTCAAATATATCTTACTTTCTTGTGCTTGGTCGAAGAGCTCCTTTCATGTGGCTTGACATTAACATGCTGCCATCAACATATAATTTCGACCAAGAAGCTAGACTTGCAGATCAAACAATGCTAGTGGCAACTTGACTTTAACAATCCCATGTAGTAGCCAATCAGCAAACATGTACTTTCTTAAACTTCTAGATCTGACCCTTCCATTGCATATTGTTTTGATCACGTAAATGAAATCAAAGAACCATTAAATGGCTGACATATATATGTTGGTCGAAAATACACCTTGTCGAATTAGACCAAATTGGTGAAGTCCCAATTTAACTTCCTTCGTCGAAATATTGGTCCAAGATATCCTTAATTACAATTTCGACCCCAGCAACTTCTACTAATTTGGCAGTAAAGTATAAATTACACTGAAACAAGCCATGCATCCATGTACACCATATACACCATATCTCAATGGCTAATTTCCAAACCTGTAAATTTTGGTGCTAACACTGATATCACTTTCCCATCTTAAATGGTATGGACCCCGCATCCCTCATTTTCTACACAAGACAACAAGGAAAGTTGATTCCAATCACACCCATTGATGCGCACGTTTTCAGACTCTCCATGGATTGGCTTATCCTTTGAAAGTGTTGCCCAGATACATACAAACTAGACAGTGATGTGCATCTGGTATATTGTTGATTAGCATCTCGGATTAATTTACAATTAAACGTTTTACTTGCATATAAACTCTTTTGAGCTTATTTCGACAAACTTCTCAAATAAGTTTATGAGTATTCTAGACCTTAATTAAGTGTGTGTTTGGATATCAGTTAAGTGCAATGTGTATAGATTTACATCAATATCCATTAGAAGAGTTTTGTTTACATTTTACTTTAAAATACGTGCTAACAACCAGTTTACAATTAGGCTAAAGGAAATTTAAAGAGTGTTCCAAACATACTTTTAGTGTGCCCACACTTCCACACTTATTTCTTCACATCCCAATTTCATCCATTCAATCAAAGACCCTGTTATTTTCTGATAAAAATTGCTCAAGATCTTGACTTTTGTGGTTCTGAATAGTCCTATATTTCTGTATATCTAAGTAAGCTTTTGTGAAACTACTTTCCTTTTATACTAATTAACTCTTCCATATATGTTAGTATATAGGGTTAAGCATTATATTAGTCCCTGTCTTTGTGTCGCCGTCTGACCTAGGTCCCTTGCCGGAAAAATTATTGTAAAAGATTTTCTTGTTTGTAAATTGTTTGGGGCGGGTCCTCACCGGAGCCCGAAACTCCGACGAGTGATGATTTGGATTGCTGACTGAGATAAAAATGCTTATGTGGATTTTAAAAATTAATAAATAAATTACACATCAAAAAATTAAATTAAATTAAATCAAATTAAAAAAAATAAAATCAATTAAAAAACTAACCCTAATTTAATTAACAAAAACTAATTAACCCAAATTCTCAATCAAATTAGGGTTCTTCTTCTCCTCATCTTTTAATTCCAATCCCCCTAGCATCAACACAACTTCCTCTATCTCTCTCCACCCAATCAAACCACTCATAGCCATAAGTCCATAACCACACTCATCTCCATTCTCTCTCACACACACACCATGAATTCAGCCACCACCGTCTTCTTCAACCATTCCTGCATCTTCTTATCGTGTGTAACCACCTTCCTGGGCTTCTTTCAGATTCAAATGTAACAGAGCAACACATCACCTCCCCAATGGAGCCCAGAAGGCATACTCCCGAAAACGACATCTCAACCTCACCGCCACCATACCCACCCACTCCCCACCGCCAGCATTGCTCCGGTGAGGACCCGCCCCAAACAATTTACAAACAAGAGGATCTTTTACAATAATTTTTCCGGCAAGGGACCTAAGTCAGACGGCGACACAAAGACAGGGACTAATATAATGCTTAACCCTAGTATATATGAGGAAGTTTTTGTCCAAAAGTAAAATTTAGCACCATAATATCTAAATAAGCATAGGCACCTCTTATTTGTAATGTGAGGATGTCCATCAATTGAATGCATTGACGAGTTGAAGAAGTGTTTAAATTCCACACCAACTGACACAATAATTGAAGACACTTAGGAAGGGATTTCTATTTATTTCATAGCTATCTGCTTATTTTCCTCCATGACACCTTCCAATCTACACAAGAGCTTCAGGAAATACACAATCTATTGAATGGCTTTCAATAATGACCCTGAGCCACAAAAAAGCTACTGGAGATGGAGCAAGCAAGATTTCTTACCAGAGGAATCCTTTCAGAGCTGGAACAACTACCTTCATGCTCTTTCACAAACATGGTTAAGGTTCAAGGATCGTCTCCAGAGCAGATCAGATGATGCAACTGAAACAGAAGAGCTCAGAAAACAAAGTGAGCATGACATGAAAAGATGCCTCAACTGGTGGGACCTTATCTGGCTCGGGTTCGGTGCGGTGATTGGAGCAGGAATCTTTGTGCTCACTGGTCAAGAAGCTCATAACCATGCTGGACCAGCCATTGTCTTATCCTATGTTGCTTCTGGCATCTCAGCAATGCTTTCTGTCTTCTGCTACACAGAGTTTGCAGTGGAAGTTCCAGCTGCAGGAGGGTCATTTGCTTATCTGAGAATTGAGTTAGGAGATTTTGCTGCTTTCATAGCAGCTGGGAACATTCTTCTTGAAGGCGTTCTTGGAGGTGCAGCAGTGGCAAGATCATGGACATCTTACTTCACAACCCTTTTGAATCTTCCCAAGAATTCACTTAGGATCAAGACAAACCTCAAAGATGGATACAACATGCTGGACCCTATAGCTTCTGTTGTTTTGTTAATTGCTGCAACAATTGCAGTGATCAGCACAAGAAAAACCTCACTTCTCAATTGGATAGCATCTGCAATCAACACAGTGGTGATCATATTTGTGATCATTGCAGGGTTTGCTCATGCCAATACCTCAAATTTGACACCTTTTTTACCTTATGAGGCTAAAGGGGTGTTCCAAGCTGCTGCAATTCTTTACTTTGCATATGGAGGGTTTGACAGCATTGCAACCATGGCTGAGGAAACAAAAAATCCATCAAGGGACATACCTATTGGCCTTATTGGGTCAATGTCGATTATCACAGTGTTGTATTGCTTAATGGCACTCTCACTGAGCATGATGCAGAGGTACACAGAGATAGACACAGAAGCAGCTTTCTCAGTTGCATTTCAGCAAGTAGGAAT
This sequence comes from Lotus japonicus, assembly GCF_012489685.1. Taxonomy (NCBI): domain Eukaryota; kingdom Viridiplantae; phylum Streptophyta; class Magnoliopsida; order Fabales; family Fabaceae; genus Lotus; species Lotus japonicus. The sequence continues at coordinate 55,734,359 of NC_080046.1, forward strand.
GAAGTGGGCAAAATATGTTGTTGCTTTTGGTGCACTGAAGGGTATGACAACAGTGCTTCTGGTAGGAAGATTAGGACAAGCGCGTTACATAACTCACATTGCACGTTCTCACATGATCCCTCCATGGTTTGCTCTTGTTCACCCCAAGACAGGAACACCAATAAATGCTACACTCCTGATCACAGTTTTAAGTTCCTGCATAGCTTTCTTCACAGGCTTGGATGTGTTATCTAGCTTGTTATCAGTGAGCACACTCTTTATCTTCATGATGATATCTGTTGCTCTTCTGGTGAGGAGGTATTATGTGACAGGAGTCACACCAAGAGAGGACATGTTAAAGCTAGTTTTCTTCTTGATGATGATTGTTGCTTCCTCAATGGGGATTTCAGCTTATTGGGGTTTGAGGCCTAATGGTTGGGTTGGATATGCAATTGCTGTTCCTGTTTGGTTCTTGGCAACTCTTGGGATGTCAGTGTTTTTGAAACAGCAAAGGCTGGCAAGAGTTTGGGGGGTTCCACTGGTGCCATGGCTCCCATCTTTGTCTATTGCAACAAATGTGTTTCTCATGGGATCTTTGAGTTATGATGCCTTTGTAAGATTTGGAGTGTGCACTTTGGTGATGTTGGTGTACTATGTTTTGTTTGGGCTACATTCAACTTATGATATGGCTCATCAACAAGAAAAGGTGCAAATGCAATCCATCAAAGTTAAGCACACAGAGACCATTGAGAATGCAAACCCTTAGATAAACTAAGTTTGTACTCTTTATTCATAAAAATCAGAATTCACTTTCCTCAGCCCCCTTCCCTATCTTGTATGAAACTCGCCATGTTATTAGTCCTTGTATCATGAACAAAATTAGTTAAATTGCAGTCATATTACTCAATAATAAACGGAAGAATTAATTTATCTATGGATGAATGTTTTCAATGGAACTTTTGTGTGTTTAAATAGGAGTTCAATAAAAGTGAGTGGACTATTACAAAGAAAAAAACCAACTGTAAAAGCTACCTCCACATTTTTTATCTAGAATTTTTTTTTTCATATTTAATTTATGGAAGGGTAAAAATATGAATGATATCCATAATCATTCATTTCATTTTTTTTAAATCCGACTCGGATATTATTCTTTCTGAATCTGAGTAGAAAAACTCTCTCTGTCTTTGATAGTGGTGCACGGTCCTGAATGGATCTTCCGACACGATGATGCGATGTAGACACGCACAATAAGGAGGTACCCACAAAGGCACTTCGACAATCAAATCAGTACGAGAGCAAAGAGGAAGAAGCTTAAGTCTTAGAAGAACATGTTAATAAAATAAGAAATGTTTACGTAAATGAACGACCAAACATGTATTTATAAACATGGTGAGAGTCGCAATTTGAGACATTAGACCTTAACGAAGTCTTTATGAACAACTTCCAAGATGATGGTTACCTTTCGGTAACCTTTCAATTGCTCCACTCGACTAGGACTAGCTGTTAGATGAGATGAACCTCACTTGAATCATCTCAGCTCACCAACACAGTGTTCACTTAATTATGAAACATTTGGGTCGTCTACAACAATACATTATTTTCTCAGAACAACAACCGAACTCGGTGGTAGCCATAACCTCAACCTCAACCTCAACCTCAACGAAACCCCACTTCACTCCATGTCATGTCATGCCATGCCAAAGTGCTTCTCAAGCACTCACTGCGTTCACCTCTCCTCCATCTTCATCTGGGTGTTGTCTCCCAAACCCCAACACTTCCCTCTTACTCTTCCTCTTCCTCCTCCAACCAACCACCTCCTCCAGTTTCAGCTGAAATCTTCAAATCAGGTTCCCACAAATGGGGTTCTTACAAGTTGGGAGATTTATCATTCTATTCCCTCATTGAAAAACTCGCAGCTTCCTCTGATTTCGCTTCATTGGAAGAGCTTCTGCAGCAGATGAAGCGTGAGAGGAGAGTTTTCATTGAGAAGAATTTCATTGTTATCTTCAAAGCTTATGGGAAAGCCCATTTCCCTGAAAAGGCTGTGAACTTGTTTCATAGAATGGAGGCTGAGTTTCATTGTAAGCAAACTGTGAAATCGTTTAATTCTGTTCTCAATGTGATTATTCAAGAGGGTCATTTTCATCGTGCATTGGAGTTTTACTCTCATGTGTGCAAGAGTTTGAACATTCAACCAAATGGACTTACATTTAACTTGGTGATTAAGGCCTTGTGTAAGGTTGGTTTGGTTGATCAAGCTGTTGAAGTTTTCAGAGGGATTCATTTGAGGAATTGTGCTCCTGATAGTTATACATATTCTACTTTGATGGATGGGTTGTGCAAGGAGGGGAGGATTGATGAGGCGGTTTCGTTGTTGGATGAGATGCAGATTGAAGGAACGTTCCCGAACCCTTTTGTGTTTAATGTGTTGATCAGTGCATTGTGCAAAAAGGGTGACTTGGTACGTGCAGCCAAGCTGGTTGATAATATGTCTCTGAAGGGTTGTGTCCCCAATGAGGTGACTTACAATACACTTGTCGATGGGCTTTGTCGGAAGGGTAAGTTGAACAAGGCGGTGAGTCTCTTGAATCAAATGGTGGCGAATAAATGCGTGCCTAATGATGTTACTTTCGGGACGCTTGTTCATGGGTTTGTTAAGCAAGGTAGAGCTTCTGATGGGGCTTCTGTGTTGATCTCATTGGAAGAGAGGGGTCACCGTGGGAATGAGTATATTTACTCATCTCTTATAAGTGGCCTGTTTAAGGAAGGAAAATTTGAGCATGCAATGCAGTTGTGGAAGGAAATGATGGAAAAAGGATGCGAGCCAAATACTGTAGTGTATAGTGCTCTTATAGATGGTCTTTGCCGAGAAGGGAAGGCAGATGAAGCTAGGGAGTACCTAATTGAGATGAAGAATAAAGGTCACCTCCCGAATTCTTTCACTTATAGCTCCTTAATGAGGGGTTTTTTTGAAGCAGGGGATTGTCATAAAGCTATTCTTGTTTGGAAAGAGATGAAAAATAATAGCTGCAATCATAATGAGGTTTGTTACAGTATACTCATTAATGGATTGTGCAAGAATGGGAAGCTTATGGAGGCTATGATGGTGTGGAAGCAAATGCTGAGTAGAGGAATAAAATTAGATGTTGTGGCTTACAGTTCAATGATTCATGGCTTTTGTAATGCTCAACTAGTAGATCAAGGGATGAAACTTTTCAATCAGATGCTCTGTCAAGAGGCGGAGTTACAACCAGATGTGGCTACATATAACATACTTTTAAATGCTTTTTACCAGCAGAATAACATCTCCCGCGCTATGGATGTTCTAAATATCATGCTAGATCAAGGATGTGATCCTGATTTTATTACTTGTGATATTTTCTTGAAAACTTTAAGAGACAATATGAACCCACCTCAAGATGGGAGGGAGTTTCTTGATGAGCTTGTAGTCCGGTTAGTTAAGCGACAGAGAACAATAGGTGCTTCCAAAATTATAGAAGTGATGCTAGATAGGTGTTTGTTGCCGGAAGCTTCTACATGGGCCATAGTTGTTCAACAGCTCTGCAAACCTAGAAACATTAGAAAAGCCATTAGTGAGTGCTGGAGTAGGCTGTGTTGCTAATATCTTGTAAGATGTGTTATGCTACTGCAGTTTCCTTGGGCCATAGTTGTTGGTGTAGGCTCTGTTGCTAATATACTGGGATTTCTGGATGAAGGTCCTCAAACACAAGGGCCTCTAACTTTATATGCACAGATACAGTGATAAAAATCAGATGGAATCTACATTCATCAGATGAAAGTCAATGGTGATGGACTTGTGAACCAGATTACTGCATAATACCAACAGATAGAAGTGCAATTTTCTTTTGTGAGCACGTACAGAGTTCATAGGTTGCTTTGTTCTAATTGCCAAGGAAAAGAATGCAAGGTTCATATTCTGATTACACTAGTCTCTCAGAGACTCAGACCCATCATTATCTGTCCATTCCATTGGTCCGGGATCCTAGGTCTGTAAAAATATTGAAGTTACCAACTATACTCTAACCATCAGAGTTGAAGGTACAGATTGAATGGAAAAATTGTGGGGCTGATCGATGAAACCAATTGCTAAAGCCTAAAGTGTCCGCAATTGTTGTCAGAAAAACAGAACTTTTGTTTGATACTTCATTCTTGATTTTAAAACTTAAATCTGTTAGTAGATTATAACTTTTATTTTTTGTATAGATAACAATTTACTCTGTCAATGACATGCCCCATTGGCTATGTTAATTTTGATGATTCAGGATAGAGGTATGAATATGATTATTTTTTGGTTAGTGTTTTGCTCTATTTGTCAGGTTCTTGTTCCTTTCTTATCCAACTAATACGGCTAAGTTCTCAGTGTTAAACCATGCTTAATAGCTTATATGAGTGGATGGAATATCCTCTGTACTATCTTTGGTGAACCATGCTCATATCAAAACTCAAAAGGGTTGATGCTCGCAAACTTCCACACATCAAACCGGTAGCAATATAAATATCAACCTTTGTTTTGTTGCATAACACAAAAAAATCAATGATTAAATGATAAAATTTAACATGATCTAACTTTTTTCTACAGTTGAGAGAATTCATTTCCTTTCAAATTTCATTTCGTGATGATGTTAAATATCAACCTCTCATGTATTTGGTAACCAAAAAAGAAACCTCTCGTGTATGTGGTTTATATTTATTTTTCGCCAACAATTTTAAAAACAATATTTTGCTTTTATCTTTAAAACTTTATCATTTCAAAAAATAAAATCTTTAAAACTTTATGAAAAATTGTAAAACGTGACAAAATATAATATTATCATTTTTATTTTCTTTCTTGTTTTGACATTTTAAAATGAAATTATGAAAAACTTAAATACATTATTTTTCATTGTTAAAAAGTGGTAAAGACAAAATTTTCAAAACCTGGCTGTTAGATGAGCTTAAGTGACATAAACCAGTGAACCACTCCTCTATCAACTAATCAATAGCAATGCCAACTCATTCAAGCAAGAATCCTGGTAACAAAACTTTGGCTGTCTAGTATTTTCTTTCAATAAAAACATATCAACAAAATGAAAATAGAAAACAAATGAAAGGTCTTTTTACTTTTTGCACAAGCCTTGTTTAAATCCTTTATATAGTTGAACTTGCAGGTCCCAACTTAATGTTATGTAACCCTCGGAAGTGCAAGTGCCAAATTATAACCATTGAGATTTTAGCAATATTGCAGATCACTAAATCCACAAATAGAAGCATTACTAGTTACAATTATGCAAGGCAAAGTTCAGCAACCCAAGAGTCTCTTATTTCCATCATAGCCACGGGTAATAGTGTTCCATAAGTTTGTTTATTGTACAGCCTTTTATTTTCTAGTACAGGACTGATGCAGATTCTACATGCATGGCTTAAGCAGGTGCTTCAGCAGGAGAAGAGAACTTTTGAAGAACATAAACAGGATCTCCCACTTTAAGGACTTTTCCACTTCCTTTAGCAGAAGAATCGTTCCAGTTCCAGACCACGTACTGACCAAAGTATGACTGCAGAAGCAGTTAACATGTCATTTGACATCATTGAACCAATGTAATACATAATATTCAATGAAAGCCTCATAACTGAATGCCTCACCATGGCTCTATTCTTTTTGTCTTGCGGTCTTATGAGTTTACCAGACCTAAATGTCATAAGAGTTTGAAGTGGTTCACGTCCAACTATTGCCGTCTCTTGGTCGGTTGTGGTTATCTGACCATAACAAACAACATCAATAGTGCAATTTGGATACACAACTAGACTTTGTAACTAGTATGAAGACACTAAACTGCATATACTATCCATATGATAATCCAATGTATACAGGCAATAATAGTGCAGCAAGTAGATCAAAGACTAACAGGTACATAGATGTGAGTGTACAACCAATAAGAAATGTCTAAATCAGAGTAAGAAAAATAAAGGAGCTTCAAACACAAGTTTATTCAATACTGAGCCAGATAGAGATTTCATCTCTTGCCCTATAAATCCCTTGTTAGAGACCAACAACATCCTTCCACATAAAACTAATAATCGCCATAACAAAATGAAACCATAAATATTTGCGTCATCACTCTCCCAACCTCAAAGGAGAGGCCTTTACTTCTAAATTTAATTTCTAATACAGGTGTGATTGTTAAATTTAATTTTGGCACCCTCTATTCAGAAGAAGGGAGGATGATCAATTGATCTTGAGCTCCTTATAACCTGTTACTATTATGATATTTGTTAATTTCCCAAATTCACCACCACTATTTAGTTGAGTGGTATAGGTACAAGATGGTGACAAATATTATTAAAAGACATCAAAGTATACAAAGTTGAGATAACTATTCACAAGCATTGTCACTTGTCAACATGAAATGGGAACACCAAATTGAGTTTTAATTTCATAATAGAAATTCTAAAAGATACAAAACATCACACACCAGTTTTACAGGAAAAAAATAAACTATGTATAACAAGAGTAACTAATCATCAATAGAAGCAGCAAATGAAACTCAACCAGAGTAGGATACTGAACATCAAGTAAACTTGGGCAAAACGAGACATAGGTCGATCAAACACTCTATTGGAAAATCGACAAGAAAGATTCCCAAGATAACACTGCTGACAATATAGACTAGACAATTTGGAGAGACTCGACACTGTTACCTATGGTTTGAAGAGGCTAGGAGGACCAAACTAAGCATGGATGATGAGAGGAAAATCCATGCCAGAGCAAAATACAAAAAGGGTTAAGTAGTTCATCGAGGACCTAGGACTCGCATTCCTAACCAATCATTCTTCCGGATTCCCCGAACTATAAAATGACAGTCTTCAGTGGTGATCATTTTACAATCAAGAGATCGAGTCAAATAACTAATAGTAAATTAAAGAACCAGCTAAGGACATAAAGAACAAAATCAATTGACAGTAACGAAAAGATATGGATATTGGGCAACACCAATCCCCCAGGATCAAGAATAAAGAACTCTTCACCTTACAACGGCCACACATCTTGGATCCCAGAAATGAAAACCTGCCTATCTTGATCTCTGACCATAAATCTTCAGCAAATGGTTCACAGCCTTCAACGAGGATACTGCACCATGAACTACCCAAATCTCAATGATGTAATCTATAATCCATTTAGATCAATTCATTTCAGTACAATCTGATTTAAATTAGTAACAAGTATTACTAAACAATATATTTACTAGAGTAGACAAAAAGACATGGAAAAATCAATACTTGGCTCTAAACCGATTGATATTTATGGGTTCCTCAAGTAGCTCGTTTAGAGCATTCAATGAATCCTGAAAGTCACAAATAACAAATACTGAGTAACGATTCAGCATATAAGTAAATTTGGACTTCATTTCTCAACTGGACTGACCTGAGATGAGAGTAAGAATGGATAACCATCAGTGAACAAGGTTGGATGATGTCCCTTAACATAATCAGGATCCACTTGTCTAACTTCTGAAGCTGCATTAGGAAACATGGAAGAATTTCGTAACAATTCCGGGGCTTTGAAATAAATATTACACTCGAGAGCTATCATGGCTATTTATGCTACCTGATGCACTTATGTGAATCATACATGTCAATATGAATATACAATGCCCTAAGTTAATCCCTGCAATGCTAATGTGCTCTTGAAACAGTTATAGGCCTTAAGAATTCATTACATGTCTAAAGTAACATATCTTTCTAAACAATTTTGTTCTCATTATTTTATTCTAAGGTTTCATAACTTCAAGACCTACCAGTATTGAAGCGGACCAGTTGACTGGGTTTTCCCAAAAAAGCTGAGAACCACTGTGATGCTTCAGATCCCTCATCCCAAGCAGATCCAGTCCATTCCCATACTGAGAAACCATTTTTTAATTCTGGTTGTTTTCCCAAACAAACCTTGAGAGGTTGCATCCCAGGTGCTTTCAACTCTGTAATATGAACATAGTGACATTATATTCATCTACTAGATAAAAGAAAAACAATCATGAATTCGTGATCATGAGAAATGTGCAGAGAAAGAGATCATGAGTCAATACTAAGTTTGGAAGAGCTTATTTGCACTGATTTATAGTATAATCGCTAATTAAGTGTTTGGATAAGCTTATAAAAACAAGACATTAGATTGTTTTGAACTTATTTTCATAAGTTGCCGCCTAGAATAGTTTATCATCTAACTACTATAAGCTATTTTGAGCTTATTTATCAAATTATCTTATACCATAAGTGTGATTGGAAACTTGTTCGAAACCACGGTGAAGCCAAAATCATAGTGGACAGAAGCAAAAGTTAATGGAATTTGCGTCTGTCAACTGTGATTTTGACTTCATCGTAGTTTCCGAACAAGTTTTCAAACATGCACTAAATTGCTTACACAATAAAACCCTAAGCAAATGCAATATACCCATAAAGGAATCCTCTGGAGCTTGCCAATCTTCAGCAAATGCCTCATTTGGCAGATCAACATGAACCAAAGCAAGCTTGGGTTCATTCCTCTGACTGATTGCCTTCCCTCTGGAATTCACCACCATCCATTCTCTATCCCACCGAAATCCTGCCAAGAGAATAATTGAACATGTCAAGTCAAACCAAAAAATCTCTTAAATATTAAAAAACGAAAAATAATAATAGAGGGGTATGTAGTTTGTTTATAAATACCAGCAGGAGTGAAGGGAGCACTGGAAACAGAAATTCCACGGCATGACTTGATTGGATATACAAAGATGTCTGAAACTTTGCCTCCTGGTATTTCTGTTGTTGTTGCTGATGCTGTTATTGTAAGAATTGGTGATACTGATGCTCTTGCTGATGCTCCTGCCCCCATTTTTTCTTGCAGTCTAGATAGACTAGTAGTTAGATGAATTAAATAATATCATAGGAGTCGTACAGGCACTCACTTTATGTGTCCTATTAAAATGAAAATGTGACCTATATTTACATTTATAGAAAACTGAGTGTTACTAGAATTTTTTATAATATTAACATAGGATAGCATTGTACGGGTTTCGATTAGCATCACTATATTTTTTAACTAACACCACCATATTCATTATTCAAATTAATTGCAGATGGTATGAGTGAAAATAACTTTCATACATTGATAGTTGACAATCATTTCCACTTCCACTCCAATTTCACCTCTTTCTTCGTTCATATCTCTCTTTCCTTTTTTTCCCCTTTTTATTTCAATTATACTTTTTTCTTCTTTCTATCTCTATTTCCTTCCTTTTCATCACATTTCTCATTGTAGTAATAATATTAATGGAGTGAAAAATACCCAAATAACACAAGTGAATCATTCACACTAGGAGTGCACACAAGTTGGATGGATGGATTAGATTTTTAGTATTAATAAAGTCTGAACGAATCAAAACTATTTAGGTTAATTTGGGTCATATTTCAAGTGTTTTTACCTTAAAAGTTAAAACTTGAACCAAACAAAACTGACGATGTTTAGGTTGAATAAGACGGGCTAACCGGATGGCTATTAAAATGATAATAAATATGGAACATCAAAAATAAATTAAAAAACTTATTAAAAATTTGAAAAAATTGGTAAACTTTTCTATTGGAGTATATTTCACAAAAAGTATGAAAATGACACAAAAAAATGTACTAAATAGCACAAAATAGTACCATGTAGTTATTTTACTGCTGGGGAAAATAAAAAAAGTTATTAAATAAAGGATTATTAAATATTCGGGTATCAGGTTGGTTTAGATGGATGCATTTCCGAACCTGAGACCCAAACCGAGCTTGGTTGGATTGCCCATCTGATTTAGGGATGGCAATGGGTAGGGTTTGGGTAGAGTACTATAGTACCCATCCCCATACCCGCGTTTTCAAAAATTACCTGTACCCGTCCCCATACCCGCGTGGGTAACAACTTGAATGCCCGTCCCCGGACCCTCTGGGTACCTATATGCCCGTACCCGTGCCCATTACCCGCAATTTAGCTAACCAAATTTTTTTTTTCACTATTTTTGTTAATGGAAAATAAAAATACAACTAACTTTTTAAATAAAAAACACTAATAAAAAAATTATCCAAATACTTAACAAATAAATTAATAAAATCATTCGACTAAGCATTTTCTAGAAGAAATAAGCGAGAAATATATAATTTTAAATTTATAATATAGTCTTAAAGTTGTAGGTTATTAACTTACTAGTATTAAAAATATGTGTGAGTAAATTAGCAATGATTATGAATACCTTAAATACTTACCTATATTTTTTTTAAAAAGTGTAAGTTTGAAAGCTAGAACTTAAGTTAATTGGTTCATATATTAGCAAATAATAATAATAATAATAATAATAATAATAATAATAATAATATGTGTGCGGGTATGGGGCGGGTTGGGTACTATAGGACCCATACCCACACCCGTACCCACTACTTTTTGTGGGTAATTACTCATACCCAACCCCATACCCATCTAGCGGGTTTTTACCCTACCCATTGTGGGTATTTTTTGCGGGTACCCTATGGGTCCGAAACTCATTGCCATCTTTAATCTGATTACCCGTTTGCCTAATCCAATCCACACTTTTATTGTCAGATCAGGTGGGGTTGAGTGAGTTGATCGGACCTACCGGCTCATGTGAGTGCACTCTAGTTCACACTCTTCTTCCACTCACACTAAGAGAGATAAGAAAAGAATAGGTAGAAATGAGTGATATGATATAAAATATTATTGGATGGAGGCAGAGGAGAAAGCCCACAATTAAAACAATCCCGACTTTCAAATTACTGTCTCCATTTTTCTTTATTTATGTGAATATGATCTTACCGTTGTAAAGACAAACAAAATTTAGACTCGTCTTTCTCAAAATTCGACACGTGAAAGGCTTTGGAATTGGATATTGTCTCGTTAGGGTGTGGTAGCATTTGGGGTAGGTTGTGGTCCAAGAGAAAAGATTATTCAGTATGTGATCCAAAATCTAATGTCATTTGTTTTTAGTAGATTGGGGTTGTATGTCAATAAATTAGAAATGTTTTAAATTGCACGTCAATGACATGATTAGTAATGATTTGCAACTTCGATCATTATTTACAAATTAGAGAAAATTGATAGTTTGATACTGACTTTTTAAGGGTCCAGTCCATATATATCTATCTACATATCTTTTTTTTAACCGACCTACATATCTAAAATTCACTTGAGAAGTATGGGGTTGTCTAAATGACCCATGATAATATTTTGGTTAAATAACTCAAAATCTAGGTGGACCAATCACATTCAAGATAATTAGCTGAAATTTTTATATTTTATTAATTTATTTTTTTAAGGTTAAATATGTTTTTGGTCCCTAACTTAAACACATATATGTAAAAAGGTACTTGAAAAAAATATAAAGATTTTAGTCCTTTGAAATTTTATTTTTGATCTAAAACGGTTCCATGTGGATCTTTTTACATCTATTTCAATCTCTCAAAAATTTCTTCCAACAAATTACATCCTTCTCTCCCCTCTTAATGATAATATGAGTTTTTGATTATTGGTTGGAAAAGCTTTAAAATATTTAATTTCACTCAATAAAATATGAAGTATTAGAACTCTTTGATGAAAATGTTGATTATCAACCATTACTTAAAAATACTTGAAAAATACTTTAAGTGACTCTGCACAATATAAAATTCAATTCATCTGATAAAATTTATTAATAGAGTGCGTCACTATCACTCGTGTGTATAAATATAATTAAGAAAAAAGAAAAATACCAATGAGTTAAGATGATGTTAGATCAGTTAAGTGACAAACAAGGGAACACTCTACTATCAACTAATCAATACCATTATACCAACGCCAACTCATTCAGCCAAGAATCTTAGTAAAATCAAAATTGGCTGTCTAATACTTTTCTTAATAAAAACATATCAACAAAAGGAAATTAGAAACAAATGATGGGTTTTTTTACTTTTTGCATAAGCCTTGTTGAAGTTCTAATATCGGAGTGCTACTAACACTCACTATAACACTCTTTTCAACACTCTCTTTTAAGCCAATAAAAGAGTGTGTTAAAGTGAGTGATAGTAGAATTTCTCACAAGCCCCAACTTAATGTTATCTAACTATTTGGCAAGCATTTAGCTCTTCTAATTTGAAAAACGATGGAGGTTTTAACAATTCTAGATTGTTAAATTCACAAAACAGAAGTATAAGCATTACAAGTCACAACTATGCACTGCGAAATAATCTCTCATTTTTATCATGGGCACTACTAAGAGTGTTTGATAAACTTGGTAGTCTTAAAATTTCTGGTACAGGACTGATGCAGATTCTACATACATAGTTCAAGCAGGCATTTCAGCAGGTGAAGAGACCTTTCGAAGAACATAAACAGGATCTCCCACTTTAAGGACTTTTCCACTCCCTTTAGCAGAAGAATCATTCCAGTTCCAGACCAAATTCTGACCAAAGTAAACCTGCAGAAGAAGTTCACATGTTACTTGATATCATTGAAGCAAGGCAATATTCATCGAAAGCTTTATAACTGAATTTCAGTCTCACTCACCGCGCCTTTGTTTTTGCCATTTGGTCTTATGACTTTGCCAGACCTAAATGTCGCAAGAGTTTCAAGTGGTTCACGTCCAGCTATCCCAGTCTCTTGGTTGATTGTAGTTACCTGGCCATAGCAAACAGCATCAACAATGCAAGTTCGATACGTTACACAACTACTTTGTAATTACAGGGAAAATATTACTAAAAGACAGAAAGCAACTCACTTGTCCATGAAAAAAAAAAACTAGGTATAACCAGAATAATCATCAATAAAAGCAACAAATGATACTATATCAGCCTAGGATCCTAAATATCAAGTAAACTTGCGATCACAAACTCTATTGAGAAATGGACAAGTATGATTAACAAGAAGACATTACTTGTAATATACCACTAGATAATTTGAAGAGACTGAGCACCATTCACTATTGCTTGGAAAGGCTAGGATGACCAAATTAAGCAAGGATGATGAGAGGAAAAACCATGCCAAAGAATCACACATTTTGAGCAAGGTCACTAAAAAATTGACCAAGTGGCTGAATCAGCTATGAACATATATTATCTACCCAAAAATGACATGGCAGATGGAGGAAGGCAGAGAAGAGTGGAAACAATGTTGGCCGGAAAAAGATAGGAAAACGAATCATCAGTTGGAGGTCCACTGGGTATGAACAGTTGAGCTTCCCCTCTTTAGACTCTAATCCCATGTTGAGAGAGAAAGAGAGAGAGAGGTAAACAAAGAAAACCATGAGACATGAATCAATGCACACCATAGAAAACTGAATATATATTAGACTAATCATGAATAAACAGTTCCCGTATTTGATGTATATACAATGAATCTAACCTAATTATTCCTATGTGCATGAACCAGGTCCGCAAATTAAGCTACAAAACTAATAAGTACATATCCAACAATTGTGAAGTTTCATAAAGTTGTGTCTAGTTTACAATGTTGTAAAGATGATGACAGAACAAAAGTCTTCAGAAAATGAGTTTACAAGTGTGAATCTTCCTATGGAGCATATTGGCCATATGATTGGTAGAAAATTATAAAGAGCACTTCACCTTACAACGGCCGCATAGCTTGGATCCCAGAAATGAAAACCTGCCTATCTTGATCTCTGACCATAAGTCTTCAGAAAATGGTTCACAACCTTCAACTAGGATACTGCAACATGAAGCGTCAAAATCTCAATGATGTAATTTAATAATCCAATTAGACCAATTCAGTAAAATCTGATTTAAATCAGTAGCAAATATTATGAGCTAATATATTTACAAGAGTAGACCAAAAGACATGGAAAAATCATTACTTGGGTCTAAATCGATTGATACGTATGGGTTCCTCTAGATGCTCGTTTAGAGAATCCAATGACTCCTGAAAGTCACAAATGACAAATACTGAGCAAATATTCAGTATATAAGTAAATTTAGATTTCACTTCTTAATTGGACTGACTTGAGATATGAGTAAGAATGGAAAACCATCAGTGAAGAAGGTTGAATGATGCTCCTTCACATAATCAGGATCCACTTGTCTAACTTCTGAAGCTGCATTTGGAAACATTTAAGAGTTTCAAAGAAATTCGGGACTTTGAAATAAATATTACACATTATATCAAACGCTTTTACACCATAAAATGCTCAAAGTTGGAAGAGTGAAGGCATTATGAAGGAGTCTGAGCACTTGGTGTTGCGGTAACTCAAAAAGGAATTAGAGACTTAAAATTTAGTAGTTTTGTTCTTTTTCAGTCAAGAGACTAAAAATCAAAACACATCAACAGAGTTTCTTTCAGAATATGGGTCACAGCGGTTGCAACTTGCCTGGCTAGCTATTTTTGCAAGCCACAGAAGCTGCTAGCAATTGCAGCCACAGGACTGGAGGCAGATAACAATGCTCGCCAGCCTTCTCATTCAAAACCGAAAAAACAAAAAAAAGCATGTCTAAACTAACATATCCTTCTAAACAATTTTGTTCTAATTAGTTTATTCTTGAAGGTTTCATAATTTCAAAGACCTACCAGTATTGAAGCGGACCAGTTGACTGGGTTTTCCCAAATAATCTGAGAACCACTGAGATGCTTCAGCTCCCTCATCCCAAGCAGACCCACTCCATTCCCATACTGAGAGACCATTTGCAACTTCATGTTGTTTATTCAAACAAACCTTGAGAGGTTCCATTCCAGGTGCTTTCAACACTGTAAAATGAACTTAGTGACACCATATTCGATTACAAAAGAAAGAAAGAAACAACCATGAATTCACAATCATGCAAAATGTGCATAGAAAAAGTGTATCAGCATTTCAATTAGGATCACAAGGAAATCGTCCGTCAAATAAGAAACGAAAATTTTAAACCCCATATTCTAAACAAAATGCAGAAACTGAAATTGCAAATCATATCCAAACTCTCCAAGATATCAAAAGAGAGGAAACAAAGTGCTCAAGCAAAAGCATATACTTTAACATAATAAGAACATTAGATCTGATGTCCCTGGTATAACAGAAATTTCCTGCCTTCCTGGTGGCTTCCATAACCAAGTAGGAAGGAGTTAAATTGGAAATTAAAACATTTTCACAAATCCCCATCAAATTCTTGTTTTCAGAAGCTACTTGGCAACTAACCCAGAACACAAAAGTACATGCATGTGAATCAAATCAAGAGGGCTCAACATCCACCTTGCATGCAAAATCTTTTCAATGTGAATTATGCCCAATCCCTAAATCAATTCCAAAATGTATCTATCACTGAATCTTTCATGAACTAATATGATTAACCACATACCAGTGCTAATGCATGTAAGAATTCAGATAAAAAAACAAACTCTGAAGTAAGAAAATGTAACCTTACCCATAAAGGAATCCTGAGAAGGTTCCCAGTCTTCAAGAAAAGCCTCATTGGGCAATTCAACCTGAACAAAAGCAAGCTTTGGTTCAACTCTCTGAGTGACACCCCTCCCTTTCTCATTCACCACCATCCATTCCCGATCCCAACGAAGCCCTGCCAACACAAGAATCAAATCAAACAAACCTCAACAAGAAAAACAACAGAGAGAAGAGAAGCTAAACAAATACCAGTAGGTCTGAGGGGAGCACTGGGAAGTGAAATTCCACTGCATGACTTGATTGGGTAAATGAAGATTTCTGCAACTTTGGCTCCGGGAATAGCAGCTTCGGTTGCTGCAGCTGATGCGGCGGTTACCGGTGATGGTGCGGTGGCTGATGATGCTGCTGCTCCCATTGTTTGTTTCTTCCGAGGTAGAGGTGTCTCAGTTCGAGGGTGTTAAGGTGGAATGGTGGATAGAATACAACAGCATTCTCGGTGGCACGAATTTATACTAGGATTCCATAGCAGCAGCCACGTGACTAGAGTGAAACACATGGAAACACGTTACCATCATACAAATCTAATGGTTACATTTGGAAAATTAATTACAAAATAAGCAAGTCTTGAAATTGACAAGAAACTTTATTAAATGCATGTTTGTTTTCAATTTTAGCACTTCTAGATGTGGGTCAATCATCCATCTATCTTTCCATAAGCAACTATATTTGTTGCGTTCACTAAATGTATTGTGCTGCCTATCAAAAAAAAACTAAATGTATTGTGGATCACAATTAGATATGGATTCATTTAGATTTTCCAAACACACTCTAATTATATTGAGTGTGGTCATAAAATGCATGTTATAAAAGGAAAAAGATGCAGACCGGTATAAGAAAAACTATGTGCACAAGTTATTATAGGTTAAATAAAATAATAATAAATATTTTTATAAAATATAAATTATTTTTATTTTTATTCATGGTATATGACTAGATGCAATCATTTTTAACTAAGGGATTAGCTAATTTTTAAAAAGCCACGGCCTTATCTGGTTCACCATAGAAACATAAGGGTGCAATTGATCATACACATCATTTATTAGCTGAATAAAAATTTGGAAATCAATTTCCAGAATTACTTTCGATATCCCTATCCCCCAAGCTTATCTATATATATATGTAAAGGAGACTTGAGTTTTTTGCACTTCTTTACATTAAATGCATTAAATAGTAAAACATTTCTTTTGTATTAATACCTTTAATAGTAAAATTAAAACTAAATAAAATTTCTTAAGTCATAATATATTCAACTACCTACTAATTTGTAAAAGTCACTTTGAACATTTGTATGAAATACAAGTCACTTTAAACCTTTGTATGAAATACATTAAATTAAAATATTAAAAATGAATTAAGTTGTTTAATTCATTAGCTATTTGTATTGTTAATTCATTAAAACCTTTGTATTTTTAATTAATATATATTTTGGTTTTTCCAAAAAAAAAATATATAACTCGGTTGAAAGTTTGTTACAAATACATTAAGAAATAAAAAAATTCATTTTATATTATATACATTAAAATAAAAACAAATCACCAAAATTTATAACGCAATATGTTAATCAACTACCAACTAATTTCCGTATTTGTTGTATAAGGTAGAACATGACACAACACTTTAGTTCTTTAAAAAAGTGTGAAACAAAAAAGAATGAAACACACACTCTAATAAAAAAAATTACACTGATGTTAATCAACCAAAAAATTACATTGATAAAACTACTCATATATAACTAACATGTGAAATTTTTTAGTTATATAATGATAACAAATATTAAAAATAATTTATATAAATAAATATCTTAATATATAAAACATTGATTTGAAAAAATATGTGTGGATGCTTGATTTCCCTTAAGCAATGTCTCAAGTTCGAGTTTTGTGGATGAAAAAACTTCGCTGAAAGAGTTAACTTCATGATGTGAAAATTTTCGGCTCGAGCAGTATTGCCTATAAAGGAAGATTCTTCAGAGGATACATGTAAGCCCAAAAAAAGAGTTATAAAATATTTGTTTGTGGTAGGAAGTTTAATATGAGTTAATATAATGATTTAAAAATATTTGTTTACTTTAAAAAAAATAAAAAATATATGAGTCATAATATTTTTATTTTTTAATTTATTTAACGTAAAAAAAATTCATTAATACATCAAGAAGTAAAATCGTCATACATTTGTATTAAAATACATGAACCAATAGCAAAGATTTTAACAATTTTTTGATAATCTGATTTTAATTTTCTGGGTTTTGAAGAAGAGTAATTAAGAAGATGATGAAGATATGGAAAGAAGAGATAAAGAGGATATTTTTCTGGGTTTTCTAAATTTTTTCCCCGAAACCTATGTTTTTTGATGGAATTGGACGGAAGACCAAAGTTGCTAACAAAGGTAATGCAATTAAATTTTGTTAGGGATCAAAATCTTGGGAAATGTAAAAGTGGGGACTAAATGTGCAATTATACCTAATAAAATTAAAAACTGAATAAAATTCTATTGTCAAAATCTTTCAATTACTTACATTAATTAATAACATTTATAAACTTAGAAATTGACTTAAATTTTGCATTAGTTAAGAATATCAAGAATTAAACTTGATTTAGAATAAAATAATATTATCAACAAATAATTTAGATAAAACATGTTAATTTTAAAAATGACACTTTGAGACATTTACTATTAACTATAATGTATGTGTGTCTTTTTTGAAAAAATCAATCTCGATATGATTTTTTAATCTTATTATATATTAGTAATAATGATTTTGAGGAAGCTTAATAGAGAAAAAAAAATTATCACTAAAGTTGAATAAATTTAAGTTAATAAATTTAAGTTATATCTTATTATAGTTGTAAAAGTTAAAATTGCTTTATTGTTTTCGATTTTGACAAGTGTAAACCAGTTTGAAAAATTGTGATTGACTCTCCCAATATATGACCTTCTCAGTAAAAGATATTAAAATATGTTCATACAAGTTATTTGATGATATTAAAAACTTGAGGAGGAAAACGCTTACACTAATTCTTTACCATTGATCTCAATTAAATCTGATGGCTATCAATAAATACAATTAACAAGTCACGTGTCTTATCTTCTTCACTCCTCACTTCTCAATTGCGTGTTACAATTCTCACTGTGAATTCTGTAGCCGCCATCGACCATACTCACCGTTGTCCCTCGAACATCTTTTGTGTTTGGTTACTGTCACGTCTAGGTTTATATATCATATTTCCTTCTTTTGATTTTCTTATTGTTTTCTAAAATCGATGGAAAAAGATGGAGCAAAACACTAAATTGAACCAGAAAAGAATAAAACTCCAGTTGTAATTAACCAAACCATATATCATATAAAAATTGGTTTTGCTCTTCCTCTTGCTTTTCGTTTTTTGCAGTGTGCCTATGTTTTAGAAAGTTTATCCCTCTTTCTATTCAACGCAACACGAGAGAGCAACAATGGTGAGTATTGTTAATGGCAGTGGAAATTCACAACGAGGGAGAAGTGAGGAGTGAAGAAAATAAGACACGTGACTTGTTAATTGTATTTATTGATAGCCATCATATTTAATTGAGATCAATGGTAAATAATTAGTGTAAGCGTTTTAGACTCACACTGGTGTAAACGGAGTCCTCCTCTAAAAACTTATTACTTAATTTATTTTTGTACAAATTGAATGAATTATTTTTCATATTATTCAATGTTAATTAATAAATATTAATTATTAAATTTGAGTAATATTATTAATTATTTATACAAAGAGAGCTCTAATACTATTTACTGAAATGTCTTTTTTTTTTAAATTATTGAAATGTAGAAACACAATTGTTATTTTTTATTTTATATAAAGATATTTTAATATATGTATTAATTTAAGCGATAATCATTTTATACAATGTTAAAAATGTTGTAAATAAACCCGTACAACATGTTATATTTATTGTATAAAAATATTATAAGTAAACCCGTGCAACGCACGGGTATTATATCTAGTGATGAGTAAACGAGACTAAGCAGCTCAAACCAAGCGAAACTAAGACCTATTCCCCAAGCTAGTGCAAGAGTTGATAAAATGGCGCAAAGTTTGGCCCACGACACATTAGAGGTCCTTAAGTTTCTGCAGAAGGCAAGTTCGGTGACCCCATAAATGATCCATCTACATTGTATTTTGCCCAACCATAGGGAGGAAAATTTCAACCCAATCTTGTTTTTAGTTATTTTCAATTCTTGTTATTTTATTGAAAAAAGAAGTTATTTTCAAAACTAATCTTGTGTGATGCCAAAGATCATATCCATCTCCAAGACGCCCCATATCAATATTGTTTGAAGGTGACTAGCAATGCGTTGAAACCTACCCTGAATTGATATAGGCTCCTCAATCGTCTCTAACCTATGGTGTCATAATGACCGGGTGTGAGATCGTGCAAAACCAATCCTAAATTTTGGCACACATTTGTATCATGTGATGTGCTCCTCCACCAACCACGTACAACTAGTAAACACTCAGCATGTTATTTGCACAAACCACCTCTTGATGTGTAACCATTGTAGGTGATCTAGACATGAATTGCAAATACTGATGTAGAACCCTCTCTGACAAGTGAGGATACAAAAGAGAAATACATAGCGACATCAAAGAAAGGTCAGTGCTCCTTGAGCAGTCTATAAAATGTCCACAAGTCAACCTCGACAACAACCATATCATCCAAATTAATCTGTCTCAAAAACATCAGTCTATCATCATGCACAAATGTCTATCACATCACCCTCGCCATGTCCTCGATGCAGCCCGAGGTCATCTTTTAGAAGAAGATGGATGTCAATAAATGTTGAAAAATCTAATCCTAAAAGAACCAAAACCATCAAGAGCCGATAACAATCTCGGTTCTCAAGTGCTACACTAAGTTCTTCCAAGAGCGCGTCTCCTAGGGTCGAACTTTCAACCTCATTAGTTAAACCAATCGCTTTTAATCACCGTCACCGCTACGATTTAATCGTATTACGGTTTGAAATCTAAAACATTTTCCTCATGTGGAATATAGAGAAGATAAATAGTGGATAAAGTTTCCATAAATGTAGTGGTGTAGAGGGTCGTTGAAATGTCATCCTATCTCACTCTCACTCTCACGCCTCCCACTCCTAAACACTCCTCTCCACCCTCCGCCACCGTCTCCGCCACTCCCACCGCCGCAGAGCCCCGTTCTCCTTCCGCATGGATCGACCATCTTCGCCTCCAAGCTCAATCCTCCTCCTTCCTCCAAGCCATCTCCACCTACGCCAACATGGTCGCCGCCGGCGTCCCCCCCGACAACTTCGCCTTCCCCGCCGTCCTCAAAGCCGCCGCCGGTGTCAATGACCTGAACCTCGGGAAGCAGATTCACGGCCACGTCTTCAAATTCGGCTACGCTTCCACCTCCGTCGCCGTCGCCAACTCCCTCGTCAACATGTACGGCAAGTGCGGTGACCTCGCCGGTGCCCACCACGTGTTCGACAGAATCTCCGACCGCGACCATGTTTCGTGGAACTCCATGATCGCCGCCGCGTGTCGGTTCGAGGAGTGGGAGCTGTCCCTGCAGTTGCTCCGGCTGATGCTGTCGGAGAATGTCGACCCCACGTCCTTCACTTTGGTCAGCATTGCTCATGCGTGTTCCAACCTGCGTGATGGGTTGAGCTTAGGGAAGCAAGTGCACGCTTACACTTTCAGGAATGGTGATTGGAGGACGTTCACTAACAATGCTTTGGTTACCATGTATGCAAAGTTAGGGAGAATTGATGAAGCTAAGGCTTTGTTTGGTCTGTTTGATGATAAAGACTTGGTGTCTTGGAACACTGTTATAAGCTCACTCTCTCAAAATGATAGATTTGAAGAAGCATTGTTGTTTCTGTATCATATGCTTCAAAGTGGAGTTAGGCCTGATGGGGTTACCTTGGCAAGTGCTCTGCCTGCTTGTTCTCATTTGGAGATGTTGAGGACTGGAAAGGAAATACATGGTTATGCCTTGAGGAACACAGATTTGATTGATAACTCTTTTGTTGGAAGTGCTTTGGTGGACATGTATTGCAATTGCAAGAAAGCTGATAAGGGCCGATGGGTTTTTGATGGGATATTGAGGAGGACGGTGGCGGTTTGGAATGCCATGATTGCTGGTTATGCACGCAATGAGTTTGATGATGAAGCTATAAAACTCTTCATTGAGATGGTTTATGAGTCAGATTTTACTCCGAATTCCACGACTTTATCGAGTCTTTTGCCTGCTTGTGTTCGTTGTAAAGCATTTTTGGACAAGGAAGGCATCCATGGTTATGTAGTGAAAAGGGGGTTTGAGAAGGATAAGTATGTGCAAAATGCACTAATGGACATGTATTCCAGAATGGGAAGGATTGAGATTTCAAAGAGCATATTTGGCAGCATGGATAGGAGGGATATAGTTTCTTGGAACACGATGATCACTGGTTATGTTGTTTGCGGGCGCCATGATGATGCACTTAATCTCCTGCATGACATGCAGAGAGGTCAAGACGATGAATATGAGGATGATGAAAGCATTCCCCTGAAGCCAAATTCAGTGACTCTGATGACAGTGCTTCCTGGTTGTGCTGCCTTGGCAGCGCTTGGTAAAGGGAAAGAGATTCATGCTTATGCTCTCAAACAAAAGCTGGCAACAGATATTGCTGTGGGGAGCGCACTAATTGACATGTATGCAAAATGTGGTTGCTTGAACCTATCTAGGATAGTCTTTGATCAAATGCCTACAAGAAATGTCATCACTTGGAATGTTCTTATAATGGCTTATGGGATGCATGGTAAAGGAGAAGAAGCTCTGGAGCTTTTTAGGAGAATGGTAGCAGAAAAAGATAGCAATAAGGAAATAAGGCCCAATGAAGTTACCTACATTGCCATTTTTGCAGCTTGCAGTCACTCTGGGATGGTGGATGAAGGCCTTAACTTATTCCACACAATGAAAGCTAACCATGGGATTGAACCGTCATCTGACCATTATGCTTGCCTTGTGGACTTGCTTGGGCGATCTGGTCGGGTTGAAGAGGCGTATAAACTGATCAAAACAATGCCATCCAATATGAAAAAGGTAGATGCATGGAGTAGCTTGCTTGGTGCCTGTAAGATCCACCAGAACTTAGAAGTCGGTGAAATTGCAGCGAAGCAACTATTGGTCTTGGAGCCAAATGTGGCTAGCCATTATGTTCTGTTGTCAAACATATACTCTTCAGCTGGACTTTGGGACCAGGCAATGGATATTAGGAAGAAAATGAAGGAAATGGGAGTGAGAAAAGAACCTGGGTGTAGTTGGATTGAGCACCGTGACGAGGTTCATAAGTTTTTGGCTGGGGATGCTTCACACCCACAAAGTAAAGAACTCCATGAATATCTTGAAAATCTGTTACAAAGAATGAGAAAGGAGGGGTATGTACCTGATACTTCTTGTGTGCTTCACGATGTGGATGATGAAGAGAAAGAAACAATGCTCTGTGGGCATAGTGAGAGATTGGCAATAGCTTTTGGCCTTTTGAATACCCCTCCTGGAACTACCATTAGAGTTACCAAAAACCTTCGGGTTTGCAATGACTGCCATGTTGCCACTAAATTCATATCAAAGATTGTGGACAGGGAAATCATTCTTAGAGATGTTAGAAGGTTCCATCATTTCAGAAATGGAACTTGCTCTTGTGGGGATTATTGGTAAAAAAAAATGATTATGATTCTTTCTACTTCATTTACCTCAACCTCCTCTTGCTCCCAGCTTAAATCTTGTATCATTGAACCTGTGTAGTTAATCTGGATAAGTAACAATCTGTACAGAATTCCATACTATATTCTGTTGATCTCTAATATTATTTTCATAAACGCCTATGCAGCAGTTTCTCCCGGTTCTTTACCACAATTACCGAACACTCCGGTTGTATTCCTACAATCCTACTAGTTATATCTGAAATAATCTATAACCATCTTGTTTTCTCCTGCAAGAAATTCAGCATATTGGAAACACATAATGCTGAATTAAAAAACTCCAACGTTGAAATCTGCAGGAAATTAAAAAAGAAAAAGAAAAATTGGAAGTGTTAACTTTATGATTGCCATGCTCTTGACGTTTGATGTCATCAAAACATACAATTCATTATACTGGAAACTAGAATGACATTGACCATATACACTATTGTTTGATATGAGAATCGCATATGACGCCCATAACCCATGTAACTATCATGGTGGGACAATTTCATTCACCATTAACCCCTTAATGTTTACTTGCACTTTTTCTTCATATTTTTTTCTCTATTACATGATTTATCATATCTCTCACCTCTCTCTCTTCTCTTCTCTTCCTATCTCTTTCAAGGTGGAGCTCAAATTGGGGTGTGAATGAATCATTTTCTTTCTGTTTAGGTTGTTTACCGTCAGCCATGTAATCTGGTCCTCTCATCGGTTTGTGGTTACATAAAAATGCTTTTACACAAGAAAACTTCCACACCTCTTTTCTAATAAAACAAATGAATATAGTAGAACACAGCCAACAATCCATGGATGAAGAACATTACTTTAGTGATACAAGATTACAGCTACTCAGCAATGTTACAAAATTTTCCTGCCTATTATACAGTAATAAGATTAGAATCAGAATAGTATTCTCTCTTGATAGATCTCCAATGCTTGCATAACTTTCTCAATGAACAATTTTCGGTGCAATCTATACCTGCACATGTAGCATTCACAGGGCTAAGATTTTACAGATTAAAATTTTAAAAAGCTTATGAAACTGCTAGATGATGTAAATTTTACATACTTTAGTGCAGCTTCAAGTGTTCTTGTAGCTTCAGGCATGGAATCTGTGGTCATGATGTGTAAGCTAAGCATTAGCTCTTATCATACAAGTTAAGTCCAATTAAAGACCAATTACTTCACCCCTCAAACGTGTATTATTAATATAAAAATACAATATAATAAACAGACTAAGGCTAAAACAAAGAATCAACATTACAACTTTCAGGAAGATACATGCACTCAACAATGCGGTTATGTTGCAAAACAAATTATCATGACAATCAGTTCCAGATATGAAGTCTGAACATCAAATTTACCTAGCAATTTCTGGTCTTGCTTTGAAGTTGTAGCGAATCCAGAAAGCATCTTTTGGCATTCGTCTTGTAACGTCTTCACAGCCTTTCTTTCTGCACTGGGGACCGGAGGCACATCCCCATCTGACCATGTTGGCAATGTTCGCGCTGCAGCTATGACTGCTCCATCAACAAAAGTATCCCCCTCGTTCGATAGATTATCTGCTACAAATTTCATATTAATATCCTAAATAACGGCAATATGAATAGAGAAGCCTAAGAAAGCAGATTACAGAATGAAAAATCATATTGTCATACTGTTATGGAAATACTCCTCTGGAAGGCCAGATATATTGAAGATTGACAAGAAGGATTCCAAATGAATACGTGCATTGCCTGAGAATTCGATCGTATCCCAAGGATTCTGCAAATTTAAGCGACTTAGAGAAATAAAATTTCAAAACTCAACCGATCAAATATCAGGCGTATAAGTTTACATGAATTATTACAAGAGTGATGAAAGAACAAAACAATAGAAATACTTCAAAGAAGTGCCTGCACACAGCATACTTAGTAGTATTGGTGAAGAATGATGATGTGGCCCTTCATGCAATAAAAATGTCACCAAATAACACTACTATTCTGACTGTTTATACCGTTGCCAGTTTATCCAGTTTTTACAAAACTTGACCAATTTCCAATTCAACTGGTTGACCAATTATAATGCTATGATTGACAGTGGCATATATAATGAATGGGCTTTCAGTGTGTGATTTTTCCTTATTTTCTTCGCTGATTAAATGCATATTGTATGAGCTTCTTTTGCAATAGCTGAGGGTGTCAGCCGTCAAATTTTCAGCACAATGATCTAAATATAGAACAATCCTTTCATAAATATTTAAATGGAAAGAAACTTACCACAGGTGACGAAAATCCATATTTTTGCATTAACATGTCATTCTTCATACCACTCATGTAATTAACTGTCATCTGTTACAATTTTCAACAGCCTAATCAGGATATCTATATCTCACAATAAGATAACACAAATAGTAAAATAAACTAGCAAATAAAAGTTTAGTTTGACAAACATAGCAGTTATGTTCTAAAAGCATGTATGAAGTAACCAATTAATATTTTTCAAGATTATGAATGATATATGTCTAGAGCATAACATTGAAGATATGATGTACAAATATAAAGATAAAATGATACAATAGCTATCAATTGGCAGTTGTGACATAAGAAGTTCAGCATTCAAGTGGAACATGGATTTGCCTTCTCAACTTCAATTTTCCTTTTCCCCCCTCATTCAATTTAGAGGTTTCAGCAGAGCAGTAACAATTTAGAGGACTTGTGGACCTATGCTCTCTTTGCTGGTTTTAGACGAATATATCTATAGTATAAATAACATGAGAATTTTTAGCCATAGATTCTTATTTGTATGGGTTGTGTAGGGGGTTTCTTTAGCAAATATGCAATAAATTTAACATCCTTCTTGAGTTAACATTGCCTTTTCTTTAAGCTATGTTTGGATTGATAGAAATGGATGGAATGGAATGACATTAAGTTCCATTGCTTGGCTGATTTAAAATAGGATGGATGTGGACTAGAACATGGTGGAATGCATTCAATTCAATTCCATCCCATCCAACACCCCACCTTTTCTACCCTCCATCTCAGGGTGCATGGGAAGGAACCAGATTTCTTCCCCATTAGATCACAATAATATTCAAACAACAGAATAGTAACT
This sequence comes from Lotus japonicus, assembly GCF_012489685.1. NCBI lineage: Eukaryota > Viridiplantae > Streptophyta > Magnoliopsida > Fabales > Fabaceae > Lotus > Lotus japonicus. The sequence continues at coordinate 55,760,583 of NC_080046.1, forward strand.
TCTTCTATTCTGTTCTGTTCCACTCTATTCCCCATCTCATTCCATTACTTAGAGCCTTCTAGAGCTAAAAAAAATTGTCCTTTTTTTCTTGTTATTTTTGGTGTTTTGTCTTAGCTTTAGGAGAATCAAATGATTTACCTCATCTCCCTTTTTAATCCGCCTCCCAGCATTTATAAGAACTTCAAGCATCCGGTCCTTAAAACGCCAATGAAAAAAACAATTTGGCTCAAATGAATGGTTCAGCATATCTGAAAAGTAAGACTAAGTTAATCTGTCAACTTAAAAAAACAACTATACATTTGAAGTGGAGAAAATAAGTAGTACTACGATGAGAAGTGTGTGTAACATAAAAAAATCCCCCATGAGAAGGGTGTGTAACATCTTGCAAACATTTTGCCCTTCTGCTCAAAGATTTCGATTTTTCTTTTTGTAGAGCAGAAAATATCTATTCCATGCATAATTTTGTGGTACTTGTCATCAAGTTTTAATATTAACGAACACCTCAAATATGTAAAGGACATGATAGTAAAATATAGAGCTAAGGTGAAAATTGAAGGTAAAATATATTTTTTATTATATTAATAGTACAACAAAGTTATCATGTTTAATCAGACGATCTAAGGTAAATTTAGCTTACCGGCATAAGGAACCAGCATGTTTGCGTTTTGAGTTAACGCACCAACTCTCATTTGCATATTAATACATCGTGATTGTGCAATACCTACTGCCCAAATGAACCTCTGAGGATCACGAGCAAGACGCTTTATTTTAAGGGGTGCACCACTATGCTGACAAGATTAACACAATTTGTTAGTAACATAATGGAAAGCTAACAAATTCAACGAGAACACTTTGCTTTTTACCCAGTTTTTCTCCCAGAATTCTAATGCTCGTTGTTGCTGACTTCTCATAGTAGAAGCAAGATTAGGATCCTGCAGCTCCAAAAGTTCCTCCTGGATATACAAATCAACACCATATGTCACAAAGTCGTTTCCAAAAAATTACAGTAATTGCAAAAAGGATTGCATAATGCCCTTCCTTAATATTACAAAGGATTCCAAGCCAACTTAAGAGAGCTCATATGAATTTTGTGGCTCAACTGAAAATTATTACGCACCTCTGTAGCTAGAAGTAAGCTAGTGCTCTCATCTGCGCTTGGTAAGAAGTCACCATATAACTGCCAAAAGTTTTCTTGGCAGTCAAATGAATATAAGAGGAGGCATGCTAACCTTAAGTCCAAATCTGTCTGCCACAAATATTAACACAATTACATTAGGCAGATGACTATAAAAGGGCTGTTTACTTTTTGAGTACATACTACTGTTACAACAAGGGGTGACAATTTGATAACTTGTGTATTTATCATGAAAAAAAAAATCAAGCATATCAATTATATCTTATTATGAACTAATGGCTTTAGAGGAGAATTCCAATTACCTCTGGATTTGTCGAGTTGATAATATCAAATATTGGATGACCAATGGGAATTATATCAGGGAAAAACATCCACGGTAGCTTCTTGCTTATGGTTAGCATCAATTCAAGAGGAATTTCCATTATAACCTGTCCAAGTACATCATTAGGAAAAACAGCCATCAACAACTCCTAATAAAGGACATTATGCAAATAACTAGCTATGTACTATGTGTGCAATTATCTATTCATGTGCCACAGCCAGCAGTCACAAAGGCTTTATTTATATCAGGTAGATTGTAAGTATAGTGCCATCAATTGCAAAAGTCTTAAATGAAGCTACTCACCCTAGGCCGGCGAAGAGGTTCTACATCTTTGGAAGCATACACACCAAAACCATCTGGCCCTTCCTTAAAATCAATCCCGTAAGCTCGCATGCTCCGAACATAACCGATCCTATAGAAGTCAGGGTCTGCAGGCTCCAACTTGAGAAACAAAAAAATCAACAAAAAAATGTAAGAAAAATCACAACCCTCGTCAAAACAGAAACCCCATAAAGTTTAAGAATTCATGAAATAAGACACTGAATCTCAATCTTTATGGTACTCTATCTGCTAAAAGCACATCAAACTATAGAAACAACACTCACTAACTCACTCTACTCAATCAATATTTTCTACTTATAAACTAATTTAACAGGTTATGGTCCTAGTTGTAACTTCCAAACTATGAACAACAACAACAACAAAAATGGGGTTCACCTCAGACGTTGGTTCTTCAACTTTGGGAGGCTGAAACAATGGAAATGGGGGTGCAGCAACGGAAGCTTTGATGGGTTGCACTTTGTTTTGAGCATGAGAGTAAGTGGGTCGGCAGAAGAAGCCATGGCGCAGACCTGTGAACTGTTCACAAAGCAAACAAAAACGTTAGGGAAGAAATTCAAAGGCATAGCATAGGATGGAAGAACGGGAAGAGATTTGAACCTGGGTGTTGGAGAAGAAGCAGTGTGTAGGCTGATAAAGATGAAAGGAAGAAGAAGCCATTGGATATTGAAAATGGAAAGAAGCGCTAAGTTAAACCATGTCTACTATCCAAGTGACAAAAGAACAGAGAGAACACAACAACAGAGTGGAAACTCGACAACAACGTTATCCAGGGAGAATTGGGTTGGGTTTCTTCCTCCAACAAGGCTTTAGTTAAGTTTGAAGAGTGAGGTGTCCACAAAAATGGAGGGTGTACCCCATGGTTTGGTATTAAGGTGTCTAAGCTCTAATTAAATAAAGTTAATAGTGATCCATGTTTTCATAATCATAATCGGATTGGTCATTGAAGTGGTCAAAGTTCAATGATTGATTTGTAGTTTTTTATATAGGTAAATGTTACTCCCTCCGTCCCTAATTATAAGCTAAAGTTGTAAAAATCACACTTATTAAGAAAGCCTTAATTGATGCATTGGTTTTCAAAAAAAATGTACAACTTTCTATGTTTACCCCTATTTATGATAACACTTTTTCATCATTGTACTACTAATAGTGGTGCTCCACTACCAATAAATGCAAGGGTGAATATGGAAAGAAATATTAACTTTTGCAAGGTTAACTTATATTTAGTGACACAAAAAAAGTCTCAATGTTAGCTTATAATTAGGGACGGAGGGAGTAGTTGTTAATGGTTAGTAATTAGTTTATTCATCAGGGTTTGAACCCTAACCTTCACCTTACAACCTTCACCTTACAAATTTCTTCTTTTTTCTTAACTCACCAAGTTTGATTTGTAGTGAAACATATGATAGGTAAAAAGATATCTAGATAAATATAAAAAGCGTATTTTATGTGAAATGAGTTTTTATAGAATAATGTTGTGTTGATATTACTTTTTCACCTCTACCTTGATAAATAAGATAAATGAATGATATCATGTGTGATGTGTTAGGAAATACAGGGAGAGATAAAAAAGTAAAATTTGTAAAAATAAGATGTGGGAAAAAGTGGAATGTGATTATGTGAATGAATCATTACTTATTTTTATATGAGAACGTAAAATAAACTATATTCGTTATATCTAATCAAAATTACACACAATATATAGATTTTTAGCTTTGAATAGGCAAAGAAATTAAATCTTTCACCTTCAATAAATAAATGTTTAACATTCAATTTTAGGAAAAGTGTGCATACACAAAACTGATAGATTAGTCACAACATTTCTCGGTATTATCGATGGCTTTTCTAACAGGATTACAAATAAAATGTATTATTGATGGCCTAAACCATTGACAACTTGTGTTTTTTGACGAAAAAGTTACTAACAATAATGGTCATCGGTAATATGATTGACGAACCACCTCGTTCGCATTAACAACGATCAAGATTGTTGGTGAATAAACGTCCTTAGTGAACAACAATTTCAAAATCTTATGTCCATTTTTCACAACTTGTTGATAGTCATTCATTTTTTATTTTTAAAAGTAAAATGTGAATTCATAAATATAAACACAATCTTATAACAATTGTGCCAAACCAAATCTCAACAGTACAAATCAACCAAAGAGCCATCTGGAAAAAAAAAACTTAGATACAAAAACGCAGTCAACAAACCCAAGTCCACAACTCAAACCCAAACAAAAACCTTCAAACTTCCAAAACGTACCGGCATGAAATGCACATTACAACCCCAACAAACATCCCAAAGAACCAAAGACTCATATCAAGCACCAGATAACAACTGAGAGGAGGCCTCTGTCGAGGAGCGAGATGCAGCGACAAAATCACCAAATTCAATCAAGCCACCCCCAACAAAAATGAATTATCATTGCAACAATTGACTACTACACCTCCATCATAAGTTCTCAAAGTAACTTTATCAAATTCACCATTGTCACCATCTTGTGCCAAAAAACATCCTTCTGGACATCATCGGCGCACATGAGGGTAGTCATCCAAAACAGATGAAATTAAGAACTTTACCGAAATGATCGATTCATCTATTTTACTATCTATGCCACCGTTATTTATCTGCTTTTTGAAATTCCCTTATTAGTGTCTGTCAAAACCGACGCTATTATGTATGATTCAAAATTGGTCTATACGGTCAAAGCTAATATTCTTGTGCTATTTTAACATGAACACATGTCTTTCATCATTGTGAATTCCACTTTGACCAAGTCAAATTTGGAGAGAAAATTAAAAGAGATTTCAAAATATGAGTTGTCTAGCTCAATCTAATACAATAAATCAATAACTTGTTTTCTTCTTTTTTTTCAATATTGTACTATACATTGATTTGTTTTAATGGATTATTTGGCTACCCAAAAGAAATATATAATAATAAAAAAAAAAATTGGAGCACAATAAACGTCCTTGGAGAACAACCATTTAAAATATTTAAATTTACATCTATTTTCAAAACTTGTTAACAACCATTCAGAAAAATTACTAAATATAAACACAATTTAAGAAAAAAACGTGACAAACAGAACTTCAACGGACCAACTAAAGAGCCAACAAAAGAAAATCGAGAATAGAAGAACTCAACCAACAAATCTAAATCCAACAACCCAAACCCAAACAAATACCTTCAAACTCCCAAATCCCACCAGCATGAAATGCATATTACAACCCCAACAAACATCCCCAAGAAGCAAAGTCTCAGATCAAGCACCAAACAACAACCGAGAGGAGGCTTCTATCGGAGAGCTAGATGCAGCAATGAGATTAACCAAAATGGGATTCAATCAAGCCACACCCAACAAACAATAAAAATATCTTCGTCACATCCTATTTCTACTCATTTTTATTTCTATTTCTCTCCTCTTTCCACCTCTCTTAGAGGTGTCAAAGTAACATTTTTCGCCAACAAAAATGAATTACCATTGCAGCAATTCACTACTACACCTGCATCAAAAGGCTTCAAAGTATGTTTAAAAAAATATTCCTCTCAAACAAAACTGGCCCACGCAGGGCCGGTCCCGACATTTTGGAGGCCCTGGGTTAATAATAAAAATGGACCCCTAAATTTTTTTTTGGAGAAAGTTTAATAGGTATACTAAACTTAAAAAACGCTTTTTACAGCGCTTTGGACCTCTAGCCGCTGTAAAATAGTATACAGCTTTTCAAAGCGCTGTAAAATATGGACTATTTACAGCGCTTTCTTGAAGAAAAACGCTGTAAAAAGTATTCAAATTTTTTTTTTTTGAGGCCCCCTCATTTTGGAGGCCCTGGGCTGTGGGCCTGCTTGCACAGGCCCAGGGCCGGCCCTGGGCCCACGCAAGGGTAGCCCACCAAAGCAGAGATGCACCAAGGGATATATATCCACCGCCTTCAAGGTTACCAGCTTCACCTAGGCATTCACTACATGAGGCTTCATCGTCCCATAACACATCTGTAGCTGCTGCAGAGTAAAGTAAGGCAGCGCTGAAGAATATTGTGAAAATGATGTCTTTAAACATAAACCCTCGTGGGACAGACTTTCCATCGTAAGGGTAAAACACAGAGATATACCCTAACAAGGTAGATGCAATAAGACATGCTTTTGAGAGATCCCCCAGTACAACACTTGGATCAGTCACGCCTGTAGAGAAAGAAAGACAAGTTTATATATTTATTGAGGTAGGGAATATATCTCATGAACGGTTTAGCAAATTAATAGTCATATGATCATTTAAAAAATTCATGTGACTTTTGTTTTAATCTGAAACCATTAATAATTAAATATAATTATGATTTATTCTCATGTTCTCACATAAAAACAAGGTAAACACATATACATATTGATAAAGATTACATTATATAGAGTAAGTGTCTAACAAACATAAGTATATCTACAAATAGATTCTAATAAATCTCAAGTTTTATAACATAACAAGTTAACTATGAGATAACACTAATAACACACCATCACCATCACCAGGTAGTACTGGTGTTCCACCTGCAAGCTTCTTGCGTTCAGCTTCAGCAACAACCCCTAAAATGAAAGAAAAAATGCCAAGGAACACAATCGCAGCCATTTGCTTCTTCCTGCCAGCCATATTGTCCTGAAGTGAAGATCTTTGATTCAAAGATTGGAAAAAGTTTAGGAATCAAATTATAAACCCCTCGGTAGCTCTTGCATGCTGTTCCTGATTTGTAGCAGAAGAGCTGTTGAATAGGAATCATTTACCATTATTAGTAGTTAGAACTTAGAATAGAACTATTCTATCGTTATTCAAATTTGTTGGCTGTGGAATAGATCAAAATTGTTAATCATACACATGCGTGGTTCCACTACCATTACTAGGAAAATCATTGAGTTTTTAAAATTCGTTTATAAATTTAAAATAGTATTAACATATATGATATATCAATAATAAGAAAAATCTAGTGCTTATGCAATGATCTTTTTTTTACCTTTTTTTGGAAAGATTTTTTTTACCTTAGACATAGATCATGATTTGTAAGAATTAAAAGTAATTTTCATGGTTTTGTTTAGCAGGTTTTAAAAAAATATTAAGAGAAAATCTTTTTAAGCCAAAGAATACCTTTACAACTAAAACATGAGCATTTATGAGGAATAACACATGGACACGAGAAGGATCGAGGTTGAATTGTGTCTATGTTAAACCTTAATGGTTGACAACTAAAAATTATGTATTTGGAATTCTTCTGCATTTCTCCTTAGTTGAATGTCTTGGATGATGGCGTAAATTGCAAGAAGGTAAAGAATGAAGAACACGTTTAGTTCACTCAATGCGGGTTATATCTCGTCCTTGGTTGCAACTAAGTTCAGCATTCGTAGGACTTCTCATTATATACAAGTTTCGTAGGACTTCTATTTAATCCAACATCTCCAAGTTGTTGAGCCTCGACAAACTCTAGTATATTCTTTGCACTAGCCTCTTCAGCCTGTGAAACATATGAAATATAAAATGTCTTGTATATTGAAACTGATGAAATTAAAAACCTTAGCATCAGCCAAAACCGATGCTATTATGCTAGATCTAGCGCCGGTGTATACAGTCAACGCTAATGTTCAACATGTCTTTCTTTGTGGTCACTTTCACTAACTCAAATTTGAACACAAAAGAGATTTCAAAATGTGTTCCCTGACTTTTATATGTTATAGGGTATGTATGCTCTTAGTCTACTTGGAAACCATTAATTTATGATTAAAATATTGTTGTAGAATACATAATTATTTTTACTTTTGTACACTACAAAAATTTGCTAGACCGACGTCAGTCGATTTTCTCGTTTAGTGTCGGTTTCAACCGCCGCTAAATGGACTAGCGGCGGCTACTACTCGACTAACACGAAATTTGGCGCCACAAAGCAGACTAGCGGCGACAAAATGTAACCGCCGCTAGATTCGTTTAAAAGGACTGGCGTCGGTTAGAACCGACGCAAAACCTATTTTGTGGAAGGGCATTCCGATCACCGATTAGCGGCGGTTATGACCGACGCTAGTTCTTTACAACTAAATTACCTTTTTTTTGGAGCACAATAAACGTCCTTGGAGAACAACCATTTGGAATATTTACATCCATTTTCACAACTTTGTTGACAACCATTTACATAATTTTCTATGAAAATAAAAGAGGAATTCATTAAAAAAAATAGGCTTAATACATCAGAAGACCCCTGGAATTGTAAAGGGAATCAATTCCAGGGCCTGAAAAATTTTCGCATCAAATTGGGTCCCTAATTTTTTTTTTAATTCAATTAAGGACAAAGTGGTCCAGCAGATGATGTGGCTCGAACTTTAGCCTACTCAGCTTTTCCACGTGGCATTTCTAATTTTTTTTAATTGAAAATTTTGAAAACTTAAATTTTTTATTCCAAATCATAAATTAACAAAAAAAAACCCAACCCCCACCCCACCAGGAAACTCAACCCGACACCACCCTCAACCCTAACCCTCCACCAACCCGCAGCTTCAACCCAACCACCACCCCAACCAAGAGAAAATTTTGTACAATCGATGGGTTAAAACACAGAGACATTCAGGAGAAGGTTTCTGATTTCTTCTTCCCTTTCTTCTCTTCGTCCTCTTCCCTTTCTCCTCCGCGATGATAAACCCGCATCTGATTCCCACCTTTCTTCCTGGTCTCTCGATCTGGGTTGGGGTGGCTCGATCTAGATGTGGTTGGGGGTTGCTGTAGGGTGGGGGTGGGGGTGGGGTTGTGGTGTGTGGCTCGTGAGTGGATTGGTAGCCAGGAGAGGTTGTGTGTCATGTGGTGCTGGCTCTAGGGATGTGGTAGCAGTTGTGGATTTACTGTTAATTAATTATGGTCGTATGTAGGTCGCAGATCTGGGCTTCATCTTGCGGGGGTTCGTTACCTGCTGTGGATTCAATATGGATTCATTACCTGCTGTGGATCTGGGTGCTGAAAGTCATCTAAGGGGGTGGAGGTTTCGGTTGCAGGTGGAGTTGGGGGTTGGGTGGAGTTTTGGTTTGGCCGTTTGGGGGTGGGGGTTGGAGGTTGAGGTTGAGGTTTGGGGATGGTGTTGGAGGTGGATGTTGAGGTTGCAGGTGGGGTGGATGTTGCTGGGTTTAGAAGATGAAGGTGTTGGGTATTGAAGATGAGAAGGATGAAGATGATGGTGTTGAAGATTAGATTTTTAAATTATGTTTATTAGATTATTAGGTTGTTTAGTTTAGGATTATTAGATTAGGTTTTTATTAAGTTTTTTTTAATTTTTTTCTGAATATTTTGTTGACTTGGAATTAAAAATTATTTTTTTAATATTTTTTAATTAAAAAAAATTATAAAAGTCAGGTGTCACTGATGACTAGGACAAAATTGAGATTTGGCCTTAATTGAATTAAAAAAAAATTTTTAGGGACCCAATTTGATGCGAAAATTTTACAGGCCTTGGAACTGATTCCCTTTACAATTTCAGGGGCATTCTGATGTATTAAGCCAAAAAAATATTATGAAAAACTAAACCACCAGCATGAAATGCAGTTACACCCCCAACAAACATCCCCCAAGAACTAAAAACCCAGATCAAACACCAAACAACCGCTGAGATAGGCCTCCATCTGAGAATGAGATGCGCGGCTATGAGATCAACCAAAACGAGATTCAATCAGCCATACCCAACAAAAATTATTTACCATTGCAACAATTCACTACTATAGCTTTACCAAATTCACCATTGTCATCATCTTCTTCATAAAAAATTCATCTCGAGCCTTGCCAAATTCACCATTGTCATCATCTTCTTTATCAAAACATTCCTCGAGCATTGTCAGCATACATGAGGGCAGCCAACCAAAGCATAGTTGAATAAACAGAAAAAATTGAACCAACTCCTAGGGTATCAGTTTTACAGATGAGATCACTGTGTACATTGTTTGTCAGGTGAGCCTGATCCCTGATTGTTGTCCATAACAACAAATTTGCAGTTAATCCAAAGGTAAAAAAGGCAATGTAGAAGCATATTGTGAAACTGGTGTGTTTAAGCATAACCCTTTGTGGGACAGACTTTCCTTTATAAGGGTAAAACACAAAAATATATCCAAACATGGTGCATGCAATAAGAAATGCTACAGAGAGATACCCAAATACAACACTCTGAACAGTTGGATACTCACAGGTCACAGTGCCACCATCATCACCAGGTACTGGTGTTTCAACTGTAAGCTTCTTGCGTACAGAAACAACAGCCATAATATGAGAAACACCGCCCAGCATGCAGACAATCGCAACCATTTGTTCCACCATGGCAGCCATATCGCCTCCCTTCCCTTCGCTCTCGTTGTTCCTCTTTAAATTCAAATGATTGTTGCTGATTTGTAGCACCAGAGCTGATGATTAGGAATCATTTACCAGAAAGATCTATTATATCGCTATTCAAATCTGTTGCTGTGTACAGTAAAAATAGGCACGGTTTTATGGTATTTGTTGGAGGGGAATAAAGGCCATGCTCCATAATAGTAGGGAGATGAGGGTATTATTTTTATTAATCATACTATATATAAATAGTGTAGGCATCCAATAGTCATTTCATTTTTTCTCTCTATTTATCACTTCTATCATATATATCACACTTAATACTCATTAATTGAGATAAAATTTGGCTAAAACACCTTTATTTAAAGTCGAGTTTTATTAAAGAGAGAATGATGGTTATTAAGTAATAGGTGATAATTGTGTTTGATGAGAATTGTGATTGATGAGAATTGGAAGTGGTCGGTGGGAGATACAATATTAAATGAGAGTATATATGGAAGAATATGTGATAAATAGTTTTGAAATCATAAAACAATAACTATTTTAGAAAATATGTGAAAAACTAAAACAACAATCTACGGCGTTATGCAGGGGCGTGAACTCTGTTTTTACTGCTATCGTGAGACGCATAGCTCAGCTCAGGGACAGACCTAGGTACAGCTTATATGGGGCGCTCACCCCCTTCTACAAAAAAAAATTCTGTTATAATAGTACTATGAAACCTATGGCTAGTTACTAATTGAATCTACACAGCCTCTTCCATTTTTATATCATTATACTATGTCAAAGAGAGTAAATTTCAGAAAAAGTTACCCTTTGTGACTGACATGATCAGAAAAGCAACAGGTTACTCACGTTTTTTTTATTGATATTCATGGATGCTTACTCTTGTATTTTTTATTTGATGGGTACGTACTCTTGTTATATTAACTTGAAAGAAACTAAGTTATATTAATATAGTATTTGGGAGAGGCACACTCCTAGTTCTACCGATGTAAAAAAAAGCAAAGCAGTAGGTTTTCTTCTTATTAGCTTTAATTAACAAGCATCCATTAGTAGGTATTCTCTTTATTTCTAAATATAAGTTGTTTTAACATTTATATTATGTTGTAAAATATATGTTATTTTGTAAATCCAAAGTATTTTTTTCTCATTTTTTTTTCCTTATATACCCTTATTTAATATTATGTTTTTTACCTACCACCTTCATTTTTCACTTATCACAATTCTCACTATGCACTTAACCAATAATCATATTCTCTGCCCTTAATATAACTACTTTAAATATGAGTATTCCAGTCAAAATATTTATCAAATGATGAGCTCTCTAAACTCGTGCATAACCTTAAATAACTTATATTTAGAACATAAGGGGTTGAAACTATGATTTATTCATACATCTATCTTATTTTTACTTTATTTTTTATTTATCTCTTTTCTTTTTCAATTATATTATCTATTGAATCTCTTATTTTCTCTATTATCTTTTTATATTTTTTTTTCCCACTGTATTTTCATTTAAATAGAAGTATAACTTGAAAAAAAATAGAGTATGTGTTGAATTTTTGCCCCCCTTACTAAAATTTCCTGGTTTCATCCCTGCCTCAGCTTATGGCGATTGTGAAGTGCGGTTGGAAGCCTAAGGGCACTGTTGTGATACATGGAATTTGGAATACCTGATAGTGGTTGTTGCTTTTATTGTTGTGTAACAGAGTATATCTAGGAGCTGTTTTTGTTTTAGTTTGTTTCTGAAACAGGTATTGTATTTGTTCTTGGTTTGGAATACACTTAGTGCTCCACCTTTAATATACTTATTTTCTCTGCTGACAAAAAAAAAACTAAAACAACGACCATTTTAAAACAGATAGAGTACTTATTTCATTTCTTTCTCTGAGTATCTGTTGGATATTATAAACTAATTTGAGAAACTTGTTGAAATAAGTTGGAAATAGGTTATGGATAAACATAAACTCTCATTAATAAACTAACCTGACTTATAGGTAAGGTAGATCATAAGCTATTTATAAAAGTTCTCTCGAACACTTTGTATAAACGTTTATGTTGTAAGATAAGTTTAAATAAAAAATTCTTCATCTTCCATACGGGCCAAAATGCAATTTTTAAGATTATTTATTAAGGATGGGAAGGTGTTAACTAAGTCAAATTTGAAGATAAGAGATTTCAAAATGTGTTCCTTAAATTTGTATATGTTATAGGGTATGTATGCTCTTAGTCTTCTTGGAAACCATTAATTTATATATTTTTCTTTGACAATAAAAGGGGAATTCAATAAAAAGATTAAATGACAAACTAAACCACAAGCATCTGTAATCTTTTCTTTTTTATTTCTTCTTGTATTGGGTTGAAGCGTCCCTTGTGCTTCATTTCAATATATATATTCAATTGTCTATAAAAAAACAGTATTTTCCTTTGTAACCCAAAAAAAAAACTAAACCACCAGCATAATGCAGTTACAAAACCCCAACAAACATTCCCAAGAACTAAAAATCCAGATCTAACACCAAACAACTACCAACTAAAATGAGACCCAATCAAGCCAGACCTAACAAAAATAATTTACCATTGCAACAATTCACTACTACTGCATTATCATAAGGCTTCAAAGTAGCTTTACCAAAAAATTCTTCTCGAGCATTGCCAGCTAACATGAGGGCAACCAACCAAAGCATAGATGAAAGAAGGGATAAAACTGCACCAACTTCAAGGATATCAATTTTAGCTGTAGGGCATTCATAGATGGGACCATTGTGTATATTGATTGTCAGGTGAGCCAGTTCGCCTCCGGTGATCAATGTTGACCTTAACAACACATATGAAGCTACTCCAGAGGAAAAAAAGGCAATGTGGAAGAATGTTGTGAAAGTGCTGTGTTTAAACATTTCACTATGTGGGACAGACTTTCCTTTATAAGGGTAAAACACAGAGATATACCCAAACTTTGTGAATGCAATAAGAAATGCTACAGACAGATACGCAAATACAACACTAACAGGTGGGCACATACAGGTCACAATACCATCATAAAGAAGTATTGGTGTTCTACCTACAAGGTTCTTGCGCCCAGCAACGATCCCCAGAATGAAAGAAACAACGCCAAGCATGGAGACAATCGCCGCCATTTGTTTCACCGTGGCAGCCATATCGCCCCCCTCGCTCTCGCGGTTCCTCTTCAAATGCAAATGACTGCTGCTGATTTGTAGCACCAGAGCTGATAATTAGGAATCATTTACCAGAAGTTAGAACTATTATATCGCTATTCAAATCTGTTGGTTGTGTACAATAAAAATAAGCACGGTTTCATTGTATTTGTTGGAGGGAATAAAGGTCATACTCCATAATAGTAGAAGAGATGAGGGTATTATTTATATTAATCATACTTATATATATAAATAGTGTGGACACTCAACAATCACTTCGTTTTTTTTTTGAACTCGACAATCACTTCTTTTTTCTCTCTATTCTATCTATCACTTCTGTCATATATCATACTTTTATGATATATCAGTTCTCTTGATTTTTTTCATTTCTCTCTTTGAGTGTCATTTTGTAACGCCCTAATTTTTCAACCGAGAATCACATTAGTAACCCAACAAATATGGGGACTAACTCGGGTTTTTTTTTTCTTCCAAAGATGTGATAAATTTCGAAACACAAAATGCCCATCATCACCCAAGCAATGGCCCGAGAAGTTACCAGGTAAGTTGGCCGGGCACAATGCCTCATTGAAAGTCCTTACCTAGACAGAACGACCCGAGTTCTTACTTGAACTCAAATGAGGTTTTTCGATAACATTTTCAAATCTTTTCCAAACGATTCAATTATCCGTTAAGTTCAAAATTAAATATGACATCTTCAAGGCATATTCAACATTAAAACACTTTAAGCATGCCATAAAACAATAATGCAACAACATGGCAAATTTAAGTAAACAACTAAACGCCATAACACCACCTTCATCTCAAGTACATGCAAGAAAATAAAATCATGCAAAACACACGCACAAACCTCGAACTTTGGAGAAAAGAGAAAGTTGCTAACGAACTACCAAGGGTGAGGGAAGGTTGCGGCCAAAAAGAGAGAGTAGGGCACTTGAGGTTGATGAGTCTCAAGTGAACTTTTTAGTGAGGGAAGCAGCTACTAGGATTTTTTTTATTCATGATTCACTCTAAGGTCCTATTTATAGAAGAGATTAACACATACCTAGCCCCTTGAACAAGTCGGCCAAACCAACAAGATAGGGAGAATTTCTTGAATTTTCAATCCACTTTCCCCTCCTTAGGTCTAGGTTCGTTTACTAACCATTTTTCTTTTGAATTTCTTAGATAACCTCAAGCAACAGTTTCTAGAAAAATCCAAAGATTAAGATATTAATTTATCCATCCAAATAACTGACCACATTCAGTTTTCCTAAGGTTTTGTCTTCTTCTAGAAGCCCCATAAAAATTTTAAACTCAAACTCACAGTTTACTTATTCTTCAAGCTACTTCAACTTTTAATGGATTAATTTAAATTAAAATATCTAAATTTCGAAAATAATTATTTTTCTACCTCAAAAATATTTATTTTTATTTCCATATTATTTTCCATAATTTTAATAGCCCAACTTTTGAATGTTACAAAGATATTCCAATGATTTAGTTTCCTATTTATCTTTTCATCATTTAATCAAAATAATTCCCAAAATATTATGGAATTTATTTATTTTTATCAAAATAATTATTTTGAAGTAATATCAGACCTATCATGAATTTTATTTCAATTTTATATCTCATTTTCAATTTTTAAAAGATTTGATCTAGATTTATGGAAAAACCCCAAAACAAATCCAAATTAAATCTTTTAACCCACTTTTTCTCTCTCCTAGTCATCAATCTCGAAAATCATGAGATTAATAAGATTATTTCAATTTTATTTTTATTTTTTATTTTTATAATTAATTAAATAATTATCCTAAGTCTAATTTTAATAAATCTTCATTTCTGTCATTTTACTGACAACTGACTAAAGACAGAAATAAATCATATGTTGTTATTCAATATCTAACCAACAAACAAGGTCAACATCAACATCAACAATGATGATATTATTCATAAGAAATTCCACACATCATGTATTTAATCATTTGCATAATCTTAATGACAATTAATCAATCGACAGCAATCAATACACGAAAACAGACACACATGCAATGGTCGAGCAATTTATATATTATTATAGTAATAATATTATAATTATTTCATAATAATTTATTTAATAAATTGAGGGTCTTACACATTTGGATATTATAAACTAATTTGAGAAGATTTTTTTTGAAACAATTTGAGAAGAAATTACCTTGTTAAAATAAGTTGAAAATAGATAATGAATAAATATACACTCTCATTATTAAACTAATCTAAACAGCTTATAGGTAGGTCATAAACTATTTATATAAGTTCTTTCAAACACTTAATGTTTATGAAGTAACATAAACTCAAAGGCTTAATTGCATTTTTGGTCCCCCACGAATGATAAATGTGCATTTTTTGTCCTAAACGTTTGAAAATAGCAGAATCAGTCCCACACGTTTGTCTCCGTTAGCGTTTTTGGTCCCCTCCGTTAAAATTCTAATAGAAGTTACTTATTGCACCCCATTTTACTATTCTCACCCCTCACTGGGACTATAAATGCACATTATCATTCGTGGGGGACCAAAAATGCAATTAAGCCTAAAAAATAAAAAAACCAAGAAACCCACCAACCACTTCTTCTTCTCCATCAAGTTCTTAAATGATTAGAGAAATATTTCCTTTTAATGATCCACAATGGCTTCCACTTCTTGTTGGCATCACTGTATTAAATTAAAATTATTGTACATGTTTACAGTATTTGCATGGGAATCACCATGAAAAGGGGCTAGCTCCTAGCAAAAATATTTCATTTTCCACATCTTTTATCCATTCACACACATGGTTGCAAGTCTTTATTGCCAGGGCCTGCAAGTACTCATCATGCACAAACATGTGAGATACGCAGTGTTAGTTTTCAAACTTATACTTATTTTTTCTTACAGGTTCTCATTGGAAGTTAATGATGAACCTACACCTGGGTATGGACAGGTAACATAGCATAAGGAGAGATGGGAATTGGGAGAAGAAGAATAAGAAGAAGTGGTTGATGGGTTTCTTGGTTTTTTTATTTTTTAAACTTAATTGCACTTTTGGTCCCCACGAATGATAAATGTGCATTTCTAGTCCTAGTGAGGGGTGAGAATAGTAAAATGGGGGTGCAATAAGTAACTTCTGTTAGAATTTTAACGGAGGGACCAAAAACGCTAACGGAGACAAACGTGTGGGACTGATTCTGCTATTTTCAAACGTTTAGGACCAAAAATGCACATTTGTTATTCATGGGGGACCAAAAGTGCAATTAAGCCAAATTCAAATAAGCTTCCTCTTCCGGACAGGCCAAAATGCAACTTTTAAGATTATTGTGTTGTGTAATGTTTTGAATTTTGTTTCCACGCAAATAGGCCGGGTATGTTTGAGAGACCTCATGCTTGAAATCTTAAGCATCGTTGATGAGAAGCTACAATATAAAGGGCAAATTTGGTGCTTATATTGCATTTTTGCAAGAGGCTAATTCCACCGACATGACAGCAACCTTACCGCGAGACTCGGTCCTCTATTGAGAAGCTACAATATACAGCTTGTAATTTGAAAGTGACTTTGTTATCCGCCATGGTAATTGGTATCCTACCTAGTTCATTAACACGCCAGCACAGGAAGTGAATAATCTTGTATCTATGAATCATATATGTATTTGACAATTGATTAATCATCCTCAAGAATTTCCTATTAGGTAAAATGGTAAGTGAATTATTCGATTGTTTATTCATAGATTGTATTTAGGCCAAACAGAAGAGACAGAGTGATGTATTATTTGCACCGGCAACTTTTTGTATCAATGTTATCTCAAGTCTACATTTACATCTCACCAGTTCTATTTACAAACTGTGGAACTGGAAACTGTGAGTTATTTTCTGAAGAAATTTCTGTATGTATGAAATCGTTCACATAATTTTCCTACTGTAAAGTACTAGAGCCTCCCTCCCTGTCAAATGGATTGAAATGCATATAGCCAATGCTTACAATCCATCTCTCATGTGGATTAACTGTGAAACAGAATCCCTTGACCTATCTCTGTTGGCAGAATGCAGATAGAAGCAAAATAAGAAGATTGTTTTCCAGAAAAGTAATCTCAAAAGAAGCAGTTTAGGAGATGAATAATTGAATACCTTATACCTCGCCTTGTCGTAAAGGCTGAGCTTCAGCATGAACTACATTATTTTGCTGGTCCAGTGGCATGTATTGCGACATGATAGCCATGATCTCTGAGTCCATGTAAGTCTACAAAAACAAGAAAAATGTAATTACATACCAATTTAACATAAATGGTGTGTTCATAATTTGTAGTTGAGAATGAATAGGCTTACCCTGAGCCTGTATTTGTAGAATATGTAGCCAGCTAGACCAGCCACCACAACAACTGCTATGACCACAAAGGCAAGAAACCGTCCAGATTTCGATCCACTTCTTTCTGCGAGATCGAAAGCAAAATTCTAATCATGTACTGTGATCTTAATTTTCTGCGATGCTATTTACTATTTCTCACTAACAAGAATCTTTCATAGTTTGATCTTAAAATCTTACCAATACAAGTATCTTGGTCCTTTATGTATAGAAGATCTCCTTTGCACTTACAATCGTAACCGCCCCAAGTGTTCTTGCAGCTGCAGCCATCACACTGACATGCACTTTTTTCCTTACATTCATCAACATCTGGATCAGAACAAAAGAGGTTTTGAATAGAGTTATATTTTTCCAACATTGATCATAGAAAAAGAGAAATAAATTTTGAAATTGCCACAGTGAAAACAAATGTTACCTTCACATTTATTAATACCGTCTCCGCGAAACCCAACTGGACACTTACAGCCATTTACCACTGATTCCTTTATACAAAAAGGGAAATCAAGATAATCCAGTTAGCCTTGAGGCATGTTCAGGAAAGTGGTACCATAAATCTTTACCAACCAAAAAAAAAATGAAGATTTGGATAAGTAGTACTGAACTGAGCAAGCTGAGAAAGCTAATTTATCTCTAGTTTCGGACCAACAACCTCCATGGTTTAGAGAACACCTTGCAGGTCCAAAAGCTGTCAAATAAGGAAAAGGGTAAGCATCTCAGCAACAAATCTCCATCCACATTGTAATAAAGTATCAGAACTTCTTTATTTGGACTGATATTACAATATGAAATGAATTTTCTTAAACTTTTGACCTGAAAGTTGCATATAGGGTGAATTACCAATAATAAAATAAATGTTATCTTAATCTCAGGATTCCATAGCTATCATGTTTTATGAGATAGAGTATATAAGACTCTGATACTCCAAAGTAAAAGGAAGAGGAAACTTGTTAAATATGAAAAGGCATACCTTCACATGATGCATAACCATCACCTCTATACTGAACACCATTCACGACAGGGCACTCACAAACTCTTCCCCTGAAAGTATCCTGGCAAAGATAATGGTTTAGCTTGCAGCCAACCACATAGAAATTATAATTGGGTGAAAAAGTGGCGCTAGAAATTTCTTATCTATACCTTGCAAGCACTTATGCTAGCATTTTTGTCTTGCCAGCAGCCTCCATTTCTTTCAAGGCACTCATTAGTCTCAATATCTGTTAAACCAGTATGTAAAGTTCAGAATACCACTCTTAGAGAAGATTTTAAGTACTCAAAGAATGTATCATCGGTGCAGTTCATTTAATGAAATACTAAGCACACTTACCTCCACTTAAACAAACTGGAGGTTCAGTACTCTCCTTAAATCCTGCACATACAGCCTTCAGGACAGAAGTTCTCTCCAATTTTCCTTCATACAAAACAAACAAAATCTTCAGGACAGAAATTCTCTCTAATTTTCCTTCTTACACTTGCGAGCATTCATACAGAATATCTATTGAATAGAAATTTAAGCGTCCATTTGGTTGCGGACCAAAGAGCACTTATTGGAGCTTATCTTGTGCATTTTTTCCAGTAGAGAAGCTCCAATAAGTGCTCTTTGGTCCTTATCTAAACAGACTCTAAGTAACTAACCTCTATATTGGACATTATTTATAACCAATGTTGGCAAGATAGTGACATCACCACGAGATCCTCTCCCAACCTGAATATCACAAGTGAAACATCAGAATATGAAATATTTGATAATCAAGCAAAAATCAGTTAATCACCTGGATCTGGTGCTTCATTTCTGATGTCAGTTTACAGATTTTATTAATTTTAAAAAGGCATAGCAGTAAATATTAAATATTTGACCTGGACTTGTTGCTCATTCTTTAACACTTCATTCTCAACATCTGCTTCAGGGTCACCCATGCATTTCTTAATTTTCTCAATTGGAAGATCTGTAATATTAAGATCAAACGTTTTAAAAATAAGAGAAAACAACAGAATCCAATGCACAAAAATATCAAAAAATGGCATTTACCTAATGATTCCATGACAGTTTCAGCACATTCTTTGCTGTATCTTTTCTCCTTCATAGAACACCGGACATGGAAATCTGTCACATAATCCCACCAGACCCACGAACGGCTGCTCTCGTTCGCAACTCTATGGACACAAAGCTGCCTCAGATTCTCATACACCACATCCTTCCCTTGATATCCCTCTCCAAAATCCTTCTCCGGATCCGGCGCACAATATCTTCCATTGTTTATACATTGGGACTTACACTGACTGCTTTGAACAAAAGGCCTTGGACAAAACCAAGTAATATAGTGTGGAGTAAATAAGGTATAACCACCCCTCTCAAGAATCTGAGCATGACCCTTGAAATTCTTCACAAAATTCATCTGCTCATCGCAGCGAGCTCCACATTCGTCATTACTGTTAGTCCAGAACTCATACTCAACCCTGTCATCAGGGTGAGGCATTGACTCTCTCCAGTCTATTCTTAGCAAAACTTCATCTTTGTTGTTTAAAGCTTCCTTCAAAGCATCACCAAAGGACTTCTCTATCAGAGCTGATGGAATCACAATCTTCTCTATGTAGCCGTCAGCATCAAGGCTCTCCTCAGGAGAATCCATGGTTATTAGGGACTCCTCTATGCTATCAGTCACTAAAACTGCTGCAGCTCCCGCTAGTTGGGCATGCCACACCTTCAAGGCAAAGTAACACTCTACAATTGCAAATAACCATTGCCAGTAAGCATTATGAAACTTGATTTCAAAGAATTAATACAGAAGCATTCTTGAAGCTTTTATTATTGGTTTTTTAATCAATCATATGTAAGGAACTTTTTCCTTTAAGACTAGTTCTGTTGTTGGCATTCAAGAGACAGATTGGATATCATAAAAGCAAGAAAAATATATTATGATGTAGTTTAGAGATTAATTAGAGATTCTTATGAAAACGAGGATCAAAGGTCAAAAAAAGTACTTTACCAGTGAATTGCTGAAGTAGCCTATATTTTCATTAACAAAAATAAAAGAAATTCAAGAAAAATAAGAAAAGTAATATGAGAAAAGAATCTATCAATGGATGAACCTATTATATCATTGAAGCAACATATCTACAGCCGCTCATAACAGGCCCTATTAGGCTTAATATAACTACCTAATGGCAGGACCATGACCCCATTTAGATGCAGAACAAATAGTACTTATTAGAGTTTATTTGGTGCTTTTTTCTAGTAGATAATAAGCTCCAATAAGTGTTCTGTAGGTGCGTTTGAGAAAATAACTTAATTAAGTACTTATGGAAATAAGCGTTTATTGAAATAAGCTGAAAAGATGTGATAGGTAAGCATAAACTCTTATTTATAAGTTAATCCAAACAGCTTACGAAAATAACCTCAAAACAACTTATAAGAATGTCATAAACTATTTACATAAACTCTCTGAAACACATGCATGACCGCGTATGCTATAATATAAAGTCAGCATGAGTGCTTATGCTAAAATATAAAGTCAAATAAGCTTCTGCATCTAAACGGGGGGATCTATGAAACAGCAAAAAGCAATAAAAAGGGGGAAACAGAGCAGAGGTTAATATTTATAATATAAGAGTAAATTGAATAAATAAAACAGCATAGTGGCATAATTAGAAAGCTAACATTAAATTAGCATGGTAGGGGTAGATGAAATTTAGAGCAGATGATAAATAAAGAAAGTCAACGGTTGAAAAGAAGGAAGAGGATTGGACATTGGAAATACCTCCACGATCAATGAGAACAATCGTAGGGCGATTAGAGCGAAACTTGAAAGGCTTATCACCCTCAAATTCGTGGCACCCATGAGAGTCTTTGTCTGGATAAACAAGTGACCCTATGATGTATCCTCCATAGTTAGGAAGGCCAAAGTTTCCTATGGCGCCATCACGCTTGGCCCTGAGCTTGTGGGGAGACAGAACGGTGATGCTGTTCTTCTCCACCACAAAGCGGCCATGAACTGAGCTCAGAAGGAAGAAGAGCAAGGTGAAGAGGGGAAAAGCCATGCAGAGTTTTGCTTTGTTTGGTGGTGGAGAAAACAAAGGAGGAAGAGAGGAAGAAGAGTAATAAGGAGGACGTGTGTGCGTGAAGACTTTGCAAAATGTCTTGGTCTTCTTTACAGGTGGAGAGTTTTTTGCAAGACACACACGCACAAACACAAACACAATCACAGTTTGGTTTGGTTAAGGTGTTTGTTTGTGTTTCACAATCAACAAGTTGTGACGTAAAGAGGGGGTAATGACTAGAGAAAGGAAGATGGACGTGGTGGACGGAGTCAGGGGAACTACTACACAAATTCACAAAGAAAGAAACAAGTTTTTTTAATATTTTTTTCTTTGACGACTGAAAAAAAAATTCAATATACACCCAAACAATGCAAATCACTACTACAAAACACTACTCTTCATTAAATTATTTACTCAAACATGCTATAACTCTATTTCCCTCTCACAAAATTATGGCCAATAGTTATGCCTCAAGCCCTCAATCCTCATTGTCTAAAATAGTTAAATGACCGGTGAAAGGAGAATAAGGAGAGACTGAGAATTTTCTTGACGTGTTTATTGCGTTTGTTGGAAACATCCACGATAGTTCATTGTTAAGGTTTTTTTTTTTGAATTCATTGTTAAGGTCAAGTCAATTAAAATATAAAAATGGTATCATCTCATTTGTAGACGTCTGCCCTAGAATCAATCAAGCCATCAAGGCATAAAAATTATGTAATCTTGTAAGTTCTCAGTACTCTAGTAGATTAATAAGATCATTTATAAATGTTAAATAAAAAATTATAAAATTTCTTACACATTTATTTTAAATTCGCTTGGTCCACTTTTGATAAGGTTAATCACTTTCATAGATGGTTTTTTTTTAGTCAAAATTTTCATATAAATGGTTTAGACAACCCAAAAATTGTCATTGAACTTATCGCGCGATAGATTTCAACTACAACATTGCATGAAAGCTTTTTATTTATTTTTTTCCTTTTGAAGGCAACATCCCATGATAGCTCTTGTACTTACCGAAAAAGAAAAAGGTTATATGTAATAGCACAAAAGAAAAAAAATCTTACGAAAACAATAATTTCTCATGTATTCATTTTTTTTTTACATTGACCACTTCTATCAAATTTTTGGGCCATTACTCTTTATTCCCTTCTTAAGTGTGTTTAATATTGTAGCGCAAAAATTAAATTAATAATTAATATCCTTAATGAGTCGCGGTGAGCTGGTGATGGCCGGCTTTGGAGGTGGTGTCTATAAAAGCAACACCAATCTAAAACATCTAAAACTGGAGATAATGACTATGTAAAACTCATTTATATTGTCATGCACAATTTTTTTTTTATATCATTTGAATATATGAAGTTTGAAAAGTAGGAAGACTTTATACTCTTGAAATATAATAAATGGAGGAAAGGTAATGTAGATAGATGATTTGTTACTTATAATAGTTTTCCTTTCTAATCTCCTGTTTCTTTCCATCATATTTACATGATTCTAACATTTCCTCTCTTTTTATGTTTTTTCCCTAATCAAATAAGAGAATAATATTCTCTCCTAGTTGTTGTCCTCTTAATTATATTATCTACCTGATTTTTTCATTTTACCAAACGGATCCATCTGAAAAGTCTTGCAACAAATTGTCAAAGGAAGAGTGGAAGACGATGACGCTGACTAGTCCACCTTGCAAGGCACGTTGAGTGCTTTAAGGGTAACTAATTAACCCCACATGAACCACTCTATAGGATAGGATAATGCCATAATGGTATTAACGACTTTTTTGTCTTTCTCAACTGAAACTTTTATTAATGTTTTATTATAGTTTTTTTCAACACAAACAAAACATCACTCACGAAAAAAATTATGTTCAAAATATTAACGTCATGATACTCCTTAAGTCCCGAAGGAGGTTTTTCCCATTTTCAAAATTTAAACAGAGACATTGTTTAAAGAAAATAAGAAATGTATCCCCTTTTTGTGTGAAAAAATATACTACATGAGTGTACATGAACCAATCACCTAATGTATGTTTAGATAGTTGATTTAGTGTGTGTTTAGATTTTAGTTTGCAAAATAGAGTTTGAGTCAATGTGAGTTTATTGTAATGTGATTTATGTTTGGATACTTTTATTTTAAAAGTAAGTTTGATAAATTAATTTTGTTTGGATAATATTAACCAAAAGCACTTTCATAGTTTTTTTTGGTAGGCAATAAGAATTATATTGAATAGAAGTACAATGGGTACTTCAACCCAATACAAGGAGAAAAAAGAAGAGAAAAAGACACAAGCTAAAAACTTATATGTACAAAAACAAAGGCCCTAATTAATAATGACGAAACTACCCACCTAATACCTCCTTGAAAATAGACTTAACAAAACCAGCCTCGTTAAAACCTTACTAGGATAAAACCCCCTTGGGAAAACCTAGAAAGGAAAAGAAGCTAAGTACTAATTTTGAAAAGTCAAGAGGATATTTTCAAGGAGGTTTACAAAGGAATCTAATAACCCACCCCAAACCCAGCTGCCAATCCGTGCAGAAGTTAATTCACCAACGAATGAATCCCATGTAAATAAAACCAAGCTGTCCACAAATAATACAACCACCAATTTGTATCCATTATATGTTTCTTTCAAGGATAGCCTAACCACCAAGTCTTTTCTTCTAACCAATCCAAAAACCTGAAGCAATTCAGCAATCATGAGGCACCATCACAAACATACCCTCAGCAAGCATAGCAACAGACCAACAAAATTCACAAGGCAAATCCCACAAGCCTCCATTAAAACTATCTTTCAATTGCCTACCATACCTCATTTAACAGCAAGTTAAATCCAAGAACCTCCAACAAGTAATAACCATACCAATGTAGCGTAAAATCACGCACATCAGCTAGCACCAGCAGTTTAATTTTACAGCCTCTAGGAATCTCACAACCTCCATGCTTCACATCTAAATAACATTGGATTTCTTCCAATCCAGAAGTGTAACTCCAATAAAGCAACCATATCTGCCAGGATGCACCAAAAAGTCCTACCCTCATAGCAGCACATCACTTTTAATAGTATCAAATCCATTGCAGAAAATTATCTCCATTAAATAGATGCAAGACACACCCGAGGATTGCCAATCCATTCATAGAATGAGTAAGAAAAGTGTCTATTATTCACTTTTAGCCATAACCATACCTTGTGTTGAATCAAATTCACAACCTGCTCTAGATCCACAGCCTCCCCACAAAAAATTAAATTATTCCTCGCGTTCCATATAACCACCACTACAGCGATTCATAACAAATTAGCCACCCTACCAGCTTTGCCTGAAAGTCCAATAGAAAATTTGAGTGGCATAAAGTGATCCCTGACATCACAAGGAAAAACAGAAGAAACACCCAGCCAAGCAAATAACATCAATCATATTTTCCAGGCAACAGAACAAGTAAGAAAAAGATGAGAACTTGTTTCATCCCTCATAGAGCACATCGCACACATTGTTCCCATACCCGCAGGCAACGCATTACGCCTTGCCAGTTCTACCCTTGATTGCACCTTATTAATGAGAACTCGCCACGCAAAGGCTAGAGAGTTAGATGGGGCTTTTGAAGACCATAAACTCTGAAACATCAATATATCATTTTCTGAACCCACTAATGCATCCTGAATGAACTCATATGCAGAACTTACAGAATAATATCCATCACCTTCCTTTGTCCACACCCAGAATCATGATTAGTTGACGAAGGGACAAAACCTGAAATACGCACTAATAATTCATAAACTCTTACCTCCTTTCTTTCTAATAGCCCTCTCACCCAGATAAAATTCCAAACCCACTTCCCCTCAACCCATTCCCCCATTGACTTGACAGAGGCATTTTGCTGAGCTGAGAGACAATACAGCCTTGGGAAACAATTTTTTAGGATAATCCCTCCACCCAACCATTCTTCATCCCAGAACAGAACTTCATTCCCATCACCAATCCTTCGGCAAACAGCCTCACTAAACCATGCACCCTGATCCACCCCAAAACATGTGGAATGTAAATCCTTCCACCAATTAGAGTCATTTGATCGTACTGAATTACCATATTTTGATTGTAAGACACGACTCCATAGACTAGTTTTATCCCTCAACATCCACCAACGCCACTTGCCAAGAAGAGTTTTGTTAAAAAATTTCCAGTCCTTGATCGCAAGACCTCCACAACTCTTAGGCTTGCAAATCCTATCCCAACAAACCCATGCGATCTTGCTTTCACCCTCCACACCTCCCCAAAGGAATCGACTGAGAATGTTGTTACATCTTGCTGCCACACTTTGAGGCATCTTAGAGAAAGAAAGAAAATACAGAGGAATGAATGAAAGTACAGCTCTGATCAAACAAATTCTCCCCCCAAAAGATAGATACTTCTGCTTCCACCGAGATAATCTTTTCTTAATTTTTAAAATCACTGGCTCCCAAAATGAAATTCGCCGGGGATTACCACCAACGGGCATTCCTAGATAGGTGAATGGAGCCTCCATAATTTTGCAATTGAGCATAGAAGCAAAACTACTCAAGCTTCTGCTTTCTGTACAGATCCCTGCTACTCGGCTCTTATGAAAGTTAACCTTCAAACCTGGAATTAATTCAAAGCAACGAAGAATACACTTAACTGTGAATATATTTTGCATCGATGTGTCTCCCAAAAATAAAGTGTCGTCAGCAAACTGCAACAAAGAAACTACAGGTGCAGGATCAGAATTGAATTGGAAACCAGGAAAACTGCCAATCGAAACTGCTTGCCTCATTAACCCATTCAAACCTTCTGCAACAATTAGAAATAGAAAAGGCGCTAAAGGATCCCCCGACGAAGACCTTTTTCCATTCTGAATTCACTTGAAGGACTACCATTCACCAAGACGGACACAGAAGTTGATTCCAAACACCCGCAGATCCATGATATCCATTTTTCCCCAAAATTCATCCGACGAAGCATATACAGTAAAAAATCCCATCTGACGGAGTCATACGCTTTTTCATAATCCACTTTCAATATGAACGTAGGGCGCTTTCTCCTCTTAGCCTCATGGACTAACTCATTTGCAATTAGCACACCATCAAGCAAGTTTCTACCACCCACAAACGCAGATTAACAATTATCAATTAAACATGGCAGAACCTTCTTAAGTCTGTTGGAGAAAACTTTGGTCACAACCTTGTACAAGCAATTCACTAGGGATATAGGTCGGTAGTCATTTAACCCTTGTGGCAAATCCACCTTTGGTATCAAGGCAATGAAAGAAGCATTAGTTCTGCGAGGCCACTTACCATTCCCATGAAACTCATCAAGAACCCTTTTAAAATCATCTTTCAATAACTCCCAAAATTCTTTTATGAACCTGAAATTTATACCATCTGGACCTGGACTTTTGTCTCCCCCACACCCCCAAACTGCCTCCTTTAATTCCTCCATGGAAAATTCAGATTCCAACAGATTAGATTCAACACCTGACAAGGAATGGAAAGGGACCCCATCTAATTTGGGCGGATCCCAAACTTCACCCCTGAATTTTAAAGCAAAAAATTCCTTTACCCCTTCCTTTACCACAGTTGGCTCCTCATGCCACACCCCCCCCCCCCAATGAGCAAATCATTTAACCTGTTAGATTTCCTCCTGAAATTCACCATAGAGTCGAAGAACTTCGTGTTTGTATCGTCGTCCTTAAGCCATAGTATTCTGGATTTTTGCCGAGATAGGGACTCCATCAAGTTAGAGACTCGCCAGATATCGACATTAAGTTCACTTCTCACTAGTAATTCGTCCACATTTAATGGTGTTGTCTCATCCTTCACTTCTAACTCATTCAGTTTGTCAATTGACTCTTTCTTCTTTTTGTTTAAGTCCCCAAACACTTCCCAATTCCACTTCTTCAGTTTGGACCTTAGAACTTTCAACTTCTCTTTCAATACAAATGCTCCCAAGCCATCTACCTGAATATCAAGCCATGCTTTCACAACGAAATCCTTAAACATGTGATCATTAAACTAGCAGTCAAGGACTCGAAACGGCTTAGGGCCCCAATCCACTATCGATCTCCGTAAGAGGATACTGCCAGGCCACGCGAGATCCTATTCCTCTGAAATCAAAATCCTGTACAATCTACTCATTTGTTGACTGTTAGGGCGAACCCATGTGAACTTTCTACCCACCTGAGGAATATCCTGCAAATCCACACTATCAATGTACCAACCAACTTTCATCCAAAGTATAAATGAGAATTGAGTGGAGTTGAGTGAAAATCGGTTTTGGACACAAAGTGGGTTAAGGTGAATGTGGGTTGAAGTCATCCAAACATAGTAACATTTTGTTCAATACAACCCAACCCTAACTGAAAAATAAATTAACATAGTCTTAATGTGAAAGCATATTTATTCCAAATCATAAAAAGAACTCTACTAACTTTTTATCTCAAAGTAAGTGCTAACGACTAGTGCCAACAGAATAAACAGATATTCAAACATATTGATAAATGTTATTATGGTTATGTTATTATGAGATTGTCTATTTTTTTGACAAGATGAAATATTATTTTTTGTGCACTGCTGCAGATTGAGCTGGGCTAGCTTTCCTGAGTTTTTTTTGTCTATTCTTCTCTTGGGTTTTGATAGGTCTGTTTTGTTTTTGGACAAGTCTGTTTCTTTTCTTTGTTCCTCTCTGGACAAGAAAGGAATAGCTCAGCCCTCTAAATCCACCAAGGAAAAACAGACTCAGATCCGGGTTTCCTATGACCCAATGGAAAAAAAATTGAAATTATGATCAAATTCAAAAGTGATATATTTTTTTAATTTTATTTAAATTATGCAGCATAATAACTAGCCATTGAGCTTCAAGCTTTGCTTGTGCCAATGACCTATGTTCGGCTTCAATCTAGAAGATGATAAGTTGATAACGAGACAGTGATACACAATGATCATAAAAAGCAATACCTTGTGATTCACCAATCGATGACTCTCACAATATTCGATGAGAGTAATGTCATGCTAGTAGACAGTGAAAGCACAAGACAATTTATTTTTATCTTCACTAGTAGCTACGAGATAATTAATTAGGGTGGTTATATATGTACATGTGGTTTGTGATGGTCATCCAATCAACATATTACTTAGCAGTGATTTTTAATTTATAGCAGCAGTCAGTTACAAACTGTCACTAAGTGTAATGTTGATTTACTATGAAAATTGTATGTATAACTAACATATTAAATTAATTACTTCATGGTGTCATTAGTAATTGGTCTTATGGTAGCAATAAATCTACCGATGTAAAACTCTAGCGAGAAAATGGAAAATAAAGAAGAAAAGATCAAAATAGATAATACTCAGTTTTCATTACTTTCAAATAGTACATTCCTTACATTATATATTGCTGCACAATAATACCTAGCAAATGGGAAAGGGGCTAAGGCCTGTGAATACTCTGTGGTGTATTCTTTAGGGAATTAGAAATAGCATAGTGGACCTATAATAGTAGTGCCACCCATATAGGAAATAACTATAATATATCTCCATTAATTATTTTTACTTCTTCATTAATTGATCTTCAGCTAAACTTGGATGGTTTCTTTGTCTTTCTTTTGGGCCGTATGTTTGTTTGGCCCATTGCCACTATCGTACTTTACACAATGCCTGAAATGGAACAAGCCTTGGCATGGTGATTCCTTTGTCCTCCCTCATTTCAAGCTTCTCCTCAGTCTCCCGTTCCCACTCAAAGCATTGGACCAACAATCCCACAGTGAGGCCCACTGTGCGTTGGCCCAAGCTCAGCCCAGGACAGGCCCTTCTTCCAAGCCCAAATGCAATCAACTTGTTTATTTCCCCTTCTTTTTCAAACCTTTCAGGCTTAAAACTTGTGGCATCACTCCAATATTTAGGATCTCTATGAATGAGAAATGCATTGGTTAACACAATAGTGTCTTTTGGAATATTGTATCCTCCAACAGTGCAATCCTCTGAAGAGTAATGTGGTAAGAGTAATGGAGCAGGAGGATGCAATCGAAGTGTCTCAGATATGATGTTTTGAAGGTATGGGAGTTTTGACAAATCTTGCTCTTGTACCAATTGGTCTTTTCCAATTTGTGTGTCTAATTCATTCTTTGCTTTCTTCAATACTTGTGGATGGTTCAACAATTCAGACATGGTCCACTCTATGGTGACAGCTGATGTATCTGTTCCCGCTAGAAGCATTGCCTGCCAATCATTTCAAATAAAAAATAGTAGTATTTAGTTTCATGAGACCTACTAAGTTTAATAAAGTCTTAACCATGCAGATTCTCAAAGACAAATATTAATTATTTATAAAAAAATTAGACAATAGTTTATCAACCATAAAATTTCTAACCCTCTTATTTTAATTGTTATTGGTCCAATTTGATGATGTTGAATACCTCATGTCTTAATTTATAGTGGTGACCAAAATTGAACTTACTCTAATTTATTTGATCACAAAAAACAAATATATGATCGAGTAAGTTAGAGACATAATCCCTTAAAAATAGTGGAAAAATATTGATAGATACTTTGATACATACTCTACTAAAAAGAAAATGAGTTAAATTAATAGAAGAAATGAGAAATATATGCAAAAAGAAGAAAGTGAAATATAGATAAGTCATACGTAAGGACAAAATTAGTAAAGATGAGTCACTCTCCTAAGAGGATGAAGCATATAATATGTAAATATTTCTTAAATTAAAGAAATTTGTGGTCTTGAAGAAATGTCAATATGAGGTCTATGTAAGGGTCATTGTTAGTCCAAAAGCCGTGTCTCGTAGTGATAACTGATGACTGAAGTCGAGTTTTTTCAAACCAAATAAAAAGACACAAATTGGATTGCCCATACTACTAAAAAAATACTTGTGTAACCGAAATCAATTCACCCACTTTCCAAAAATAATATAGTTCTCCTACTTGTGTGAGTGTCTCATCCCCATATCTATCATTTTTTTTATAAGCAAAATCATCTCCATATCTATCATAATTAATTAATTAATTACCTGAATAAGACCTTTGATCATGAGATCGGAATAATACTCCGGTTGAGACTCCTGCAGCTTCAACAGATGCTCAATCATGGAGTCATGCCCGCCACCACCATGCTTCCCGCCGCTCCGGTGCTCCTCAATCAGCCCCTGCAAGAACGCATCAGCCCTCTTGGCAATCCTCTTCAGCCTCTTCTCCAACCCATCGAAATCAAACAACCGCAACAGTGGCAAGAAATCACCCTTGTTGTTCGCCCCCATCAGCGAAAGCATCTCCGAGATAATCTCCCTGAACTGCCTCGCTTTCTCCACGTCTGTCGCGTGAATGTCCTCCCCGTAGTACCTGTTGAATAACCAATTATCTCAAAAACTTTAGTGGTTTAGTAAGGGTCAAATGAATAGTTTTATATTATATTATAACGGTACCTCTTCCCCGAAATCATCCTCATCATGGCGTTGAACGACATCTCCGTCAGCCTCCTCCTCAGCTCCACCTTCGCGAAACCACCGCCAGAGCCGGCGCCGGCAGTGGTATCTTGGATGAGCTTCTGCACAAGCCTATTGGCCTCGTCTGTGCGGATCGCGAGGAAGGAGTCGAGGCGGTGGTTGGAGAGGACATCGACAGTGGCAATGCGGCGGAGGTTGCGCCAGTGTTCGCCGTAGGAGGCGGAGCCGAGGGTGGTGTAGTTGTAGAACATGTACTTTCCGGTGAGGAAGCGAGGACGGTTGGCGAGGATGAGGTCGTTTTTGTTGAAGCATTCCTGGACGAGGGAAGGGGAGGAGATGACTACGACGAGGCGGGAGCCGAACCAGAGGGACATGATGTCGCCATACTTGTGGGAGAGGGCGGTGAAGGTGCGGTGAATTGGCGGCTTGAGGTGGTGGAGGTTGCCGATGACCGGGATGGTGGGTGGTCCCGGAGGAAGGTTTCTGAGGCGTCTTGATTTCTTTTGGAGGAGGATTAGTGTGAGGGTGAGGATGGAAAGTAGGGAGAGGAGGGAGTAGTACACTAATGGTTCCATATTGTGCTTGATTGAGTGTGGTAGTAGTGGTAGTAATGCAGCAGTTATGGAAGTGTCCTACTATATATAGTAACTAGTAAGAGTAGAGGAGTGGTAGTTTGAGTGACGTCGACGTAATGCTTGTTATTATACTTCTCCCGTGAGTTTCTTTGAAGTAATTAATTAAGGAAAATGCTGGATGTTGTGAAGACCATTTCAGTTAGTGACGCCGGCCATTTATGGTAATGTCTTACTGGTCACAAGTGGAAGAGTCAGAATTACCAGATCAGACGGCAGTGTATTATATGGTGGTAGTTATCATTGTGTTAGAACGTACATTGCAATCTGATAGCTAGACAACAAGCACATATTGAAAGAGGAATGCAATGTGATATTAATTAAACATGTTACAATAAATCAGCAATGATCATAATATCATATACATATTGTCGTTTAATTCATGTTCCTGACATGTATACAGTGGGAGAAGACTGGTCTGTGCTGTCATTGTTGATAATATCTAATTGGAATTAGATTTCATGTTCTCAGTCGTCATCACTTACTTCACTTATTGAATTATTAGTGTAGTGTATCATGATTTAAGTTTCAATATCTTAAACAGGTAATTCCTTTTTGGTTTTGTTTGAACAATATGATCACAAACTTATAATAGATAGGAGTGCAGTAGTCTAATTGTAATTCTTAACTCTTAAATAAGAGAGCTTATATTGATTCTCAATTAATTTAACTTAACTGAATATGGATCTTGTTTAGGGTAAGTAATTCTAGTGAATATGGAACAAATTAAGTTGCTGGGAAGGGGGAACATAAAGTATTCCTGCAAGTTAACATAACGTTATGGGATGCATATTACTTCGCTTGCCATATCACAAATTCTCAATCTCTTCTTGCTTTTATCCCTAGCTCAAATTTGGTGTATGCATTACTGTTAGATTTCGTTTATATTTGATAATGGACTAGATATTACATTGCCTATTTCTAGCTAATTATGTATCTTAACTCACTTTCAAAAAAAAAATGCATCTTAACTCAGGAGGATGTGCTTTTGGATATCCAAGAGTGTGATTAATTAGTTCAGTTTCGTTCTTTAATTCGTTGTCTACTAATTAATGCTGCCCTTGACTACCCCCAATTTTTATAATTGCATTATTTGCATTTGCTTATGTAGTGTTTGGTGACGGAACGGAACATGACAGAACAGAACAGAACAGAACGGGACAGAACATGATGGAACAGAACAATAATGTTCTGTGCGTTGTGTTTGGTATCTCCTAGTCATTAGAACAGAACCATAATTTTAATTACATTTATAACCCTGCATGTTTAATATTTGATTGAGGATACAAAAATTGAACATGCATAGAAACCGTTTATTATTCCTTATTTCATGAAATAATCACTTATTTCTTTAAAATAATCACTTATATATTATTTAAGTTGTTTCAGTGTGGTTTTAAAAAAATACAAATTTGATAAGTTCTTTAAGCTACTTTCAGTGCGTTTGTTTAGATTAATTTTTAGAGATTTTGAGAAAAGCATAAGTTGATTCGTGTTTGACTACTCCAATTAAAATCACTTTTTTTAATCTCCTCTTATCTATGATAATAGATTTTTATGATAAGTTAAAAGTAGTTTTTTCAAATAACTTATTTTCAGCTTTTACAAAATGCCGAAACAAACATAATATGATTTTTTGGATTTAAAAAGTGATTTTGGGTTAAAATAAGTGATTTTTTATCAAAAAATTGATTTTTGATTAAAATAAGTGATTTTTTTTATTAAAAAAATGATTTTTCTAAAATAAGTTGAATCAAACGAACTCTAAATGGTTTGTTTGTCACTGCTTAAAAAAAGTGATTTTACTTTTGACAAAAATAATTGATTTTTATTTTAAGTGATTTTTTTTGAAAAATAAAAATTTATTTAACTTTGGCTACAAATATAATAAGTGTTTTTCACTTTAAGAAGTGATTTTAAAATGTCTAGATACAAAAGGATTCAAATATAAATTAGGGGTATTTTTGACTGTGTAAAACTTTTAAGAGAGTGTTCCGTTCCGTTCCCTTCCCTTCCACCTTTTATCAGGGAACCAAAGTATCCCGTTCCTGGAGTCTTTTGTCTTGTTTCGTTCCATCTTAAAAGCATGACAAACACAGAACATAACCCATATGTCATGTTTCGTTCCCTTCCCACCTGTCTACCAAACGCTACCTAAAGTGTTCTCAAGTTATCTGTCTCCGTTCAAGTGGTAGAACCTGATGGACATTTAAGTTGGGTATGGAGAGGTCCATGGATCAATTCCTGGGGTGCAATTTATCTTTACGATGTTAAAAAAAGGTGTTCTCAAATTATCTACTACATATTGTTCTCCAATTGGACCTTGATTTCTTATTCATCTGCCACTAAGGTGATCAAATAGCAGCATAATAATTAGCCATTGAGCTTCAAGCCTTGCTTGTGCCAATGACCTATGTTCTGCTTCTAGAAGAGGATAACGAGACAATACATTGTGTCTTGCTATTAAGAGATACATGATGATCAAATTCAAAAAAAAAAAAAAGAGAGATACATGATGATCCTAAAAAGCAATACCTTGTGATTGACCATCAATAACTCTCCCAGTATCATGTGAGACTAATGTCATACTAGTAGACAGTGAAACACACATGATAATATTTTTTTATCTTCACTACTTACTAGTAGTCATGGGTGGCGGCGGGAATTTCAGAAGAGGACGAAGATCTAAAGACATATAATTTATAAGAAATTTCAATTCTTATCAAATCAAGAATGTGCGAAAAACAAAATAGGTATTGTGGTGTAAACGTTTAACAACTTGAACTAGTCAACTAGGATTTCATTTTTCAATTTGAATTAGTTTATTATTTAGCTATTATATAGGTAGAAAACTAGAAGTTATCTTTTTGTTACTTTCTTTTTAAACTAGCGTTATCTTTTTGTTACTTTCTTTTTCATATCAAAATTGATACTCCCTCCGGTCCTTTTTATAAGAAACACTGACAATTTTTTTTGGTCCTTTTTATAAGAAACACTTTTATAAAATTAAGTCAAATAA
The DNA here is from genome assembly GCF_012489685.1 of Lotus japonicus. Lineage (NCBI taxonomy): Eukaryota > Viridiplantae > Streptophyta > Magnoliopsida > Fabales > Fabaceae > Lotus > Lotus japonicus. The sequence goes on from NC_080046.1 coordinate 55,795,386, forward strand.
TCAATTTCAATGCAAAAAGACATATTCTCAATACAAAAATTTGGAGGGAAATTGCAAGCACCCAATAGGCATGGTCAACATTTATGGTAATTAGTGGGATTGTTCTTGTAAACAGGAAAAAACATCATTAGAATTAAGTATAGTAGTTTATTTTATAAAAAATATATGTTTCCTTGGTTTGTGTGATTTGGCCAAGTTTTTCTTATAAAAAGAACCGGAGAGAGTATATACTAAAATTAATATTGCCAATTTTTTTACTTGCTAGAATCAAGAGACTAAAAAAATATGAGCACTCAACAAAATAAAACCACAACGAATATCACACAATCTCCAAACTTACACACAACTTTTATAAATTTTACGCCTATAATTATTTTTGAAATTATGAAAAAAATACATAAATTATATAAAATTTATTTTCTATTAGGTTTAAAGTGAAAATACTTCTTAAAATGTTCTTTCCCGTAGTTGGTTTTTTTTATAACAAAATAAACTTTATTAGAATAAAAAAAGACATATGTACAAAGCCTATGAAAACAACCCTCTCATAAGGTAAAACAAAAAATTCCCACCAAACCAATCACATGCCAACAAAAAAATTAACTCCTAATCTACCGTTAGTAGAATTGCCAAACAAATAAAACTATTAAACAAATACAAATAGTATACCATCTAATTACCTTATTTCCTCTATGCAGTTAGAACCAACAAATAGTTTTAATGGGATCTCTTTGAAACTTGCAGAAAATAAGCTAATGTGATCTCTTTGAAACTTGTAGAAAATAAGCTACAGTATAAGTTTTCAACTTTTAATTGAAAGAAACAAACATACTTGAGACAAGAAATAAATTCCTAGAAAGCCAAATAGAAAGTGATCTTTAGATAACCAAGTTTAGAACTAATTAAAGTTTTGAATTTTAGCTACAATCTTCCATGACACTTATCATAAACAACATAAGAGTGCAGTGCTTCTCACATTTATTTTAAGGCATCAGAGTAAGAACTACCACGATAACATGAAATAATCATAGAAAAAACGAAAAAATCAAGATCTGGCAAAAGAAGATTCCACTAATTAAACTCCTAATGAAAACCAAACAACGAAAATTTGAAACAAAGAAGGCAAACAGAAGAGGAAAATGAAACATGTAGAAGTAAAGAAAACATGATAAATTATAACCACATAAAATAGTAAAATAAGTGAAAAAATATAAATACCGGAAAAATTCATCTCCTCATTCCTGTAGATATTCACATTAAATAAATGATGAGTCCTTCTCCGGATCTGGATCATTATAAAAGCTTATAAGACTTCCTCCCTACTCAAAGCATGTACCATTTTTGTTGTTTAGCCAACCTCCACATCACCTGAAAAAAAATCAAACTAAAATGGGCTTTAGACAAAAGCAACACGGGTGAACAAAAATTTATTAAAAACCCGATAAAATAACAGGGAAGGAGAAGAAAAAACATAATTGGGAAGAAGATATAAGGTTAACATGATAGAATGATGATAAACAATCACATAAGGAGAGTTTATATAGATGAAGACAATTAGGGTGCCTGCTTTTTTTAGGTGAAAAAGGAAGGAGAAAAGTCAGCATCAGTTTAAATGAGCAGTGTAACACCCCGATTTCGGTGGCGTCACTTTAGTAACTAAAATAAACTTAATGCGGAAAAACGTGAATATTTTTTTTTCGATAATAACTAAGACAAGACTGAATTAAATAAAACCCAACAATAACAATAATCAGAACTAATATACAATATATAAACAGCCCCCGCTGTAGTAGTAACCTCGTCACGAGTACACCTCCAGTGACGGAAAGAAAAGTGTAACGCCCGAAGGCAAAAGGTACAATCCACAAGAAAGGTCAAGTGTCCGCAACACCATCCCTCAAAACTGAGAATAAGCTGGCCCATCGGCCTGAAGCAAGACCTCCTAAGTCCAACCAACTCTCTGTGATTCTCGTAAAGAACCACACAAAAAGCTATAGGTGGGAAACTACCCTGTCCCCAAAGAAAACAAATGATGTTCAGAGCTAAGACTCTACTCCTACACTAATCCCATCTCGAGGAGCTCACACCAGCACTAAAACCTACATGCTAGCATGATCGTCGCCCGAATCTGAATCCAGAACGACCTAGTCTATGTACACCATCCGTCCTCCTCTCGCTACCGCGATACGCTCCAGTTCCCGCATCTCAACCCTAGTTCCTCCCGAAGGATGAACCATCATGAATCAGCTCGCCAAAGACATCTGACAAAGGGCGTTTGTTCGCCAAAGCACACACAGAAGACGCGAGGGTCAACTCCAAAGAATTATGTAAATAATAGCACCAATAAATATAAATAAGATAATAGCCACTTAGGCTTATAACTAGGGATAACATCCTAGGGTTGCATATTTCCACAAAGAATATAACGACTGTAAATCACAGTTAACATGCATCAAGTAGAACTAACAAGTATCAAACACACTCATCAACTATGTCAGTATGCATGTTGCATGAAATGATATGCAGGTTAACCCAGTCAACCAATATGCAATCCGGAACGGATGGGCATCAAACGGATCAATCCTAGCACCAGCAACGGTGGGACCATTTCTGCCCGCGTGCCTCTTACACCACACAAAGGTAGCCAGATCAGCCGTAACCCGTAGGTCTGCCATTTCGGTCTGCTACAAGAGACGTTTACAAACGCTCTTTCACGGAAATCCGGGTCTTATGACCATTTTGGAATCCGACGAGGTCCAGAGTACGTCCTGTGTTAATACCCCATTAATGTTGCATGAATGCAGGATGATTAGTCAACCAACGTCTCCGATCTCACTCGACACGTCGCCACGTGTTCTAGGTAAATTAAAGTTTCTAAAAGCTTACCCTAAGGTAAAGTCGATTCTGCGACAAAATACAATAATCATAAAATGAGTGCAACCACTCACGATGACTCTTCGGGTCATCAATGCTCTCACGAAGTCTCACGCTTCAGTGAAGTTTCATGCTCTCACAAGGTCTCACGCCTCAGTGGAGTTCCATGCTTTCCACAAGGTCTCACGCCTCAGTGGAGTATCCCGCATTCACAAGGTCTCACGCCTCAGTGAAGCTTCATGCTGTTCACGAGGTCTCACGCCTCAGTGAAGGTCCATGCTTTCCACAAGGTCTCACGCCTCAGTGGAGTATCACGCATTCACAAGGTCTCACGCCTCAGTGAAGCTTCTCGGCTCATCCCTTGGATGGCTAACAAACTGCTCAACGAGCGAAGGAGTACCAACATACTCAGAACTTACCAAACTCCTCAACACTTGGATCCGACGACACTCCTCGTTTTTCCAAAACTATGACTTGACTTCCAATGCCTTCCTTCGAGGTTGTTATCATTACTTAAAGATTTTGAGGTTATTTAAGGTCTTATGAATTTTCTTTATAAAATAGATTCCATTTCGTCTTATCGCAAGTCTTATACATTTGCAGGATCTCCCAATCCCAAGTCGCTTCCAGAGGATGTCTCGATCCACTAAACAAAATTAAGGCCCGAACCTCGTTCGTCCTATCAAACTTTCTCAAAACTCTCAAAATAAAATCGGCATGACCTGCCCGCTATTCTCACCATTCAGAATCTCAGATTCCAGTACAGAGCATATTTAAATCATCACAATCAACAACATGTCATATATCAATAAATCGCATCATAAACACTTAGCACTTAGCATATAAAGCATGCACCACACATCCTAGATTACCCACATAGCACATAGCATGTAAGACAATCTCAAAAACATTCAGTAGATGAATCATCTACATTGTCAGCCGAAGCCTCAGAAAACATTTTCCAATCACACACAATTCCAGTGCATAAACAGTAAACAATGTCGAAACATCGACCCTAAGCATTAACTAGAGATTCAGTGAGAAGCCCTCACCTGCAGATTCTCCAGGATTATCTTCTAACTCTTCCTCACAAGCAAAGCGTTGCTCCTCAGGAAATTCCTCAAAAGTTCCTTTAAAGCAAAGTCACAGAAATACTATCAGAATCTATCGAGAACTAAGCTATCGATACTTACTAAGGTTACACGAAGTAATCTATACTCTAAGGTACGATAATCTAGCGCGAAAGACAAGTTTTCGGAAAAGGAAATTTTCCTCCTCCCCCTTAATAGGGCTCGGCCACTTTAGGTAATTATGGGGCTCGATTTTTCTTCGATCAAACTTGGTTCCTATGCTATCATTAGCCGTAACTAAGGGTATTCTGAACTCGGAAAAATTATCGGATCGAAAACTGTCGCAGGGGTATTTTGGTCATGATTTTTAACTTAGAAATTTCAAAACTGAAATCCCAAAAACCAAATTTTTGCAGGGACGTTACTAACGACGTTTATGACAACTAATCCTACTAACACTAAGCTAAGGCGATAGTTTTTAGCCTAAAGGTTGAAGCTTTACCTCAAAAACTCCAAAAATGGGTATTTAAGGCTAAAATTGATTCCGGCGGAAATCCGGCGACATAACGGAAAATCTAATCCGGCAGAAGTGATCTTGGGCACATATAGAAGAGGTTTAGAATCAGAAATGAAAGATTCAGGATAGTTTTGCAAAAACCCATAAACTATCCGCTCAGAAAACTCTACAGAAAAGCTATGGAAAAAGCGATCAGAGGTAAGGATTAGCGACTATACCTCGAAACCTTGAAGCAGCAACTGATTAATCAACGATCAAGCAAGGATTGAACAAAATCTTCTTCTCCTCCTCTCCTCTCAAACTCGCGGCCTCCTTGGATGAAATGGGTAAGATATTTGTTTTTTCTCATTTCTTGGCTATATATAGAGGTTGGCAAAACGCGGTAAAATGAAAGTTTCGCGAATCTGATTTTTCCGGCGTCATTCTCCGTGAATTCTAAGATAGGTTTTGGCGAAAGAATTCCAAAACTAAAATGAGGTCTCTTTGTATTTTTGGCAACTAAAGCATAGTCGGTATAAAACTATTTTACCCGATAAGTTGCTTTTTGCATCGAATGTCGGAATAGAAAACTTCCTTCGGAAGAAAGATTGAAATCATCAAGAGAAATGGGTGTACACGTGTAGAATATTCATTTGAAGCTCTGAATAGATAAAGTCTTCATTGTCGAGAAATTCTAGGGTTTTGAAATACCAGGGATTCGGTTTCGGCAAACTTCCGATGATTGGAATCGGACGTTCGTAGATCCTAGAGTTTCGCCTCGAAACGATTGTGATATATGGAAAAAGAGAAGTTCTAACATTTCTCTGAAGATTTTTGGAATTAACTTCCGTCGTGCCTAAAAGTGAAAATTAGCTATATACTAGGGTTTCTGACCTAGGTTAAGCGTATAACGATCGTACTATAACTTTTATCGATCATGATGTAATCCTTTGACTTTTCCTGAACTTTCTCCTTCATAAATTTATTTCATTTGGTAAACTCTAGTTCAGGTTTCCCTTCACAATACATCAACCCTAATCGTAAATGGAAATCTCTTCCACTGATCCTAAGCTTAAAATCTTGGGTCTTACATTACTACCCTCCAAAAAGAAAGTTTCGTCCTCGAAACTTAAGGGTCAGTAATAGTTCTGGATATTATTCCTCTAACTCTCACATAACACCGTCCGTGTCTTTATTCCAAATAATTTTCACTAAAACACTCTGCTTTCCCTTCGATTGTTTCACTCTTCTAGTCCCAATGTTGACCAACGGCGTCTCAACAGACATATCATCTTTCAACTTGCCGAGGTTTAACTACAATCATCAATGATAACACCACTAAAACTCTTACTCGAATATGATCTCCAGCTTCTGAAGTCAATCTTTACCCTAAGGTTCTCATTCCACTTAGCAAAATTCACTCGATAATCTCTAGCTCGTATCACCAAAATCCATAACAAGTTTCATTCACTCTTAGACTTTAAGCAACTTGTCCAAATATGACAACCTCAAGTGTTCATCTTAATACTAACACCTCCCTTTTCTGTAACTTGATCACCATCTCGTCAATCAACTTCTTAATCTCTCTATCAAATTCTAACCAACTTCGAGTCCTAGAAACTTAAGACAACAGTTCATAGACTTAAAACCTGAACCTTCACCAAGTTTGGACCTCTAATGTCCGTTAATTCTTCAATGCTTCCTAAATGAATATCCATTTCTTCAAACTATATCTCCTTCGCAAGAGAACTTATACTTAATGCGAACTTTTTCCTCCCAGCTCGACTAATCCTCGATCCAATCAAGTTAATCTTACCAATCCTTCTATCAAAGTCCATAGCCAGCTCTGATTCCGAATATCACCCCCTCAATATTAAGTTGATCAAGCCTAATACATCGAAGGTGAAATTTAGAAAAACCCACTGGAACAGTCAATGAGTTCCTATCATTCAATAGTCACAATTATCCTGACCTCACATCCTCAACGATTCCGCTACGGAACTACACGCCCTCGACATCATACGTATACTATCCATAAGAAATCTCTATGAGATTCATTCTTCAGCTTCTAGCTTCCTTTTAAACGCATCGGTAGAAGACTACTTTCTAAGCTTAGCGTGTCATTCTAAACCTCGTATAACTTCTATAGCTAAAATACGAGCTACGGTCAAATAAGGTATTAATAGGCGTAATAACTATAAGGTCGAAGCTTAGACAGTATAAATAAGTTAGGTGTGTTTGCACACGCTACGGGAGTAATGGAATATATTATACTAGAATGAGAAAGAATGGTTAGAAAGTTACCATCGTTCTTGCGCTCTCCTCTGACAAACCCCTCAGCTCTCTCACCGTCCATGGTGTAAACTCTTGCTTTAGCCACAGGACGCTTTCCACGAGCAGTGTTCACGGTTGGCTCCGTCTTGGGTGCTCTGCACTGATCGGCAGTGTGCCCCATTCTGTTACAATTAAAGCATTTGGGCCTCTTGTCGGGACAAGCATTAGCATAATGCCCCGGCTCCCCACATCTGAAACAGGTCATCTCCTTCTTCAAAGTCTGATCTCCGGGACCTCCAGCAGTACCCGTCATGGGTATGTAAGATCCTGAAGTAAATCCTCTTCCAGCAGGACGCTGATATGGCCCCCTGCTCTGAAATTTCTCTCTGCCCTGAAAATTTTGAGAGCCCGACCTCATCGGCCCTCCAGTTCCAGTCCGGTTCATTCTCCGGTTCTTCATCAGTTCCACTTCCGTGGCTTTCTCAACCAACGACTGGAATCGCATGATTCCCAGCGGCCTCACTGAGTCCTCAATATCAGGCCTCAGTCCATTTACAAAGCGCTTGCACATGTAGCGCTCATTCACATGATCATGAAAGAATTGAAAATGCTTCGCCAAAGATTCCAGCTTTGAAGCAAATTCCGGTACCGACATACCTCCCTGACGGAGTGTCAGAAACTGTGACTCCCGCTCATCCCGAGCACTTGTTGGAAAATACTTTTCCAAGAATGCGGTCCGGAATGAGTTCCAGCTAATCTCCTCGTGATTGTCTTCCATAATTCCTCTGGTGCCCTTCCACCAGTACTCAGCATCCCCGAGTAGCAGATAAGTCGCCATGCCCACTTTGGCACCCTCAGCAGTTTGTAGTACGCCGAATATCTTCTCGATTTCCTGAATCCAGAGATCCGCTTTGTCTGGGTCAGTACCACCAGAGAACTTTGGTGGGTTTTGCCTCCTGAAGTCATTGAGGCCTTTGTTTTGGTCCAGAGTTACTTCCCTCTGGCGCTGATGCTGATCACGTGCCTCCTCAGCAGCACGCCTCATCGCATTATCATTTGCCTGCGCTGTTACCGCTTGGGCCTGCGCTGTTACCGCTTGGGCCATAGTGGCCATCATCTCAGCTAGCTGATTAGTATTCACCATGTTCTGTTAAGTTAAATAAACAGTTAGTACTCATCATAAGATAGCATCTAGTATAACTATACAATATGATTAAGCAATAACTTCAATCAATTTTTAAGCGAAAAATCGCTTGCAGACAATCAATTTTCACTCTTTGCAGAGTCACACAACCTAGCACAGAAGACCTATTCCCCAACAACTCCCGAAAGACTCGACCGTGCTCTGATACCACAATGTAACACCCCGATTTCGGTGGCGTCACTTTAGTAACCAAAATAAACTTAATGCGGAAAAACGTGAATATTTTTTTTTCGATAATAACTAAGACAAGACTGAATTAAATAAAACCCAACAATAACAATAATCAGAACTAATATACAATATATAAACAGCCCCCGTTGTAGTAGTAACCTCGTCACGAGTACACCTCCAGTGACGGAAAGAAAAGTGTAACGCCCGAAGGCAAAAGGTACAATCCACAAGAAAGGTCAAGTGTCCGCAACACCATCCCTCAAAACTGAGAATAAGCTGGCCCATCGGCCTGAAGCAAGACCTCCTAAGTCCAACCAACTCTCTGTGATTCTCGTAAAGAACCACACAAAAAGCTATAGGTGGGAAACTACCCTGTCCCCAAAGAAAACAAATGATGTTCAGAGCTAAGACTCTACTCCTACACTAATCCCATCTCGAGGAGCTCACACCAGCACTAAAACCTACATGCTAGCATGATCGTCGCCCGAATCTGAATCCAGAACGACCTAGTCTATGTACACCATCCGTCCTCCTCTCGCAACCGCGATACGCTCCAGTTCCCGCATCTCAACCCTAGTTCCTCCCGAAGGATGAACCATCATGAATCAGCCCGCCAAAGACATCTGACAAAGGGCGTTTGTTCGCCAAAGCACACACAGAAGACGCGAGGGTCAACTCCAAAGAATTATGTAAATAATAGCACCAATAAATATAAATAAGATAATAGCCACTTAGGCTTATAACTAGGGATAACATCCTAGGGTTGCATATTTCCACAAAGAATATAACGACTGTAAATCACAGTTAACATGCATCAAGTAGAACTAACAAGTATCAAACACACTCATCAACTATGTCAGTATGCATGTTGCATGAAATGATATGCAGGTTAACCCAGTCAACCAATATGCAATCCGGAACGGATGGGCATCAAACGGATCAATCCTAGCACCAGCAACGGTGGGACCATTTCTGCCCGCGTGCCTCTTACACCACACAAAGGTAGCCAGATCAGCCGTAACCCGTAGGTCTGCCATTTCGGTCTGCTACAAGAGACGTTTACAAACGCTCTTTCACGGAAATCCGGGTCTTATGACCATTTTGGAATCCGACGAGGTCCAGAGTACGTCCTGTGTTAATACCCCATTAATGTTGCATGAATGCAGGATGATTAGTCAACCAACGTCTCCGATCTCACTCGACACGTCGCCACGTGTTCTAGGTAAATTAAAGTTTCTAAAAGCTTACCCTAAGGTAAAGTCGATTCTGCGACAAAATACAATAATCATAAAATGAGTGCAACCACTCACGATGACTCTTCGGGTCATCAATGCTCTCACGAAGTCTCACGCTTCAGTGAAGTTTCATGCTCTCACAAGGTCTCACGCCTCAGTGGAGTTCCATGCTTTCCACAAGGTCTCACGCCTCAGTGGAGTATCCCGCATTCACAAGGTCTCACGCCTCAGTGAAGCTTCATGCTGTTCACGAGGTCTCACGCCTCAGTGAAGGTCCATGCTTTCCACAAGGTCTCACGCCTCAGTGGAGTATCACGCATTCACAAGGTCTCACGCCTCAGTGAAGCTTCTCGGCTCATCCCTTGGATGGCTAACAAACTGCTCAACGAGCGAAGGAGTACCAACATACTCAGAACTTACCAAACTCCTCAACACTTGGATCCGACGACACTCCTCGTTTTTCCAAAACTATGACTTGACTTCCAATGCCTTCCTTCGAGGTTGTTATCATTACTTAAAGATTTTGAGGTTATTTAAGGTCTTATGAATTTTCTTTATAAAATAGATTCCATTTCGTCTTATCGCAAGTCTTATACATTTGCAGGATCTCCCAATCCCAAGTCGCTTCCAGAGGATGTCTCGATCCACTAAACAAAATTAAGGCCCGAACCTCGTTCGTCCTATCAAACTTTCTCAAAACTCTCAAAATAAAATCGGCATGACCTGCCCGCTATTCTCACCATTCAGAATCTCAGATTCCAGTACAGAGCATATTTAAATCATCACAATCAACAACATGTCATATATCAATAAATCGCATCATAAACACTTAGCACTTAGCATATAAAGCATGCACCACACATCCTAGATTACCCACATAGCACATAGCATGTAAGACAATCTCAAAAACATTCAGTAGATGAATCATCTACATTGTCAGCCGAAGCCTCAGAAAACATTTTCCAATCACACACAATTCCAGTGCATAAACAGTAAACAATGTCGAAACATCGACCCTAAGCATTAACTAGAGATTCAGTGAGAAGCCCTCACCTGCAGATTCTCCAGGATTATCTTCTAACTCTTCCTCACAAGCAAAGCGTTGCTCCTCAGGAAATTCCTCAAAAGTTCCTTTAAAGCAAAGTCACAGAAATACTATCAGAATCTATCGAGAACTAAGCTATCGATACTTACTAAGGTTACACGAAGTAATCTATACTCTAAGGTACGATAATCTAGCGCGAAAGACAAGTTTTCGGAAAAGGAAATTTTCCTCCTCCCCCTTAATAGGGCTCGGCCACTTTAGGTAATTATGGGGCTCGATTTTTCTTCGATCAAACTTGGTTCCTATGCTATCATTAGCCGTAACTAAGGGTATTCTGAACTCGGAAAAATTATCGGATCGAAAACTGTCGCAGGGGTATTTTGGTCATGATTTTTAACTTAGAAATTTCAAAACTGAAATCCCAAAAACCAAATTTTTGCAGGGACGTTACTAACGACGTTTATGACAACTAATCCTACTAACACTAAGCTAAGGCGATAGTTTTTAGCCTAAAGGTTGAAGCTTTACCTCAAAAACTCCAAAAATGGGTATTTAAGGCTAAAATTGATTCCGGCGGAAATCCGGCGACATAACGGAAAATCTAATCCGGCAGAAGTGATCTTGGGCACATATAGAAGAGGTTTAGAATCAGAAATGAAAGATTCAGGATAGTTTTGCAAAAACCCATAAACTATCCGCTCAGAAAACTCTACAGAAAAGCTATGGAAAAAGCGATCAGAGGTAAGGATTAGCGACTATACCTCGAAACCTTGAAGCAGCAACTGATTAATCAACGATCAAGCAAGGATTGAACAAAATCTTCTTCTCCTCCTCTCCTCTCAAACTCGCGGCCTCCTTGGATGAAATGGGTAAGATATTTGTTTTTTCTCATTTCTTGGCTATATATAGAGGTTGACAAAACGCGGTAAAATGAAAGTTTCGCGAATCTGATTTTTCCGGCGTCATTCTCCGTGAATTCTAAGATAGGTTTTGGCGAAAGAATTCCAAAACTAAAATGAGGTCTCTTTGTATTTTTGGCAACTAAAGCATAGTCGGTATAAAACTATTTTACCCGATAAGTTGCTTTTTGCATCGAATGTCGGAATAGAAAACTTCCTTCGGAAGAAAGATTGAAATCATCAAGAGAAATGGGTGTACACGTGTAGAATATTCATTTGAAGCTCTGAATAGATAAAGTCTTCATTGTCGAGAAATTCTAGGGTTTTGAAATACCAGGGATTCGGTTTCGGCAAACTTCCGATGATTGGAATCGGACGTTCGTAGATCCTAGAGTTTCGCCTCGAAACGATTGTGATATATGGAAAAAGAGAAGTTCTAACATTTCTCTGAATATTTTTGGAATTAACTTCCGTCGTGCCTAAAAGTGAAAATTAGCTATATACTAGGGTTTCTGACCTAGGTTAAGCGTATAACGATCGTACTATAACTTTTATCGATCATGATGTAATCCTTTGACTTTTCCTGAACTTTCTCCTTCATAAATTTATTTCATTTGGTAAACTCTAGTTCAGGTTTCCCTTCACAATACATCAACCCTAATCGTAAATGGAAATCTCTTCCACTGATCCTAAGCTTAAAATCTTGGGTCTTACAAGCAGCATTTGATTTAGGGTGAAAATAATTAAAATAGAAATTAAGCATCAATTATGGAGAAAACAAAGAGATAGTTTTTGCTGCAATTATAGAATGGTGAGAATGGTGGCACCAAATTTTCGTTCAAAATTGCTGTTTATTTATAATTTAAATTATGGAAAAAAATTATGGATATTTCAGAATTAATGTTTTTTAAAAAAATTAAAGATTCCACTAATTGATATTATTTCAGAATTATTAGATAATAGTGAGAAAAGTTATACAAAATTTTCGTCCAAAATAGAAATTAAGCATCAATTATGAAGAAAATAAAGAGATATTTATTGTCATTAACAAAAGTAACAAATTATGATTGATTCTAAATTCGAATTCGTGATGATTTTCTCTTATTTTTCCTTTAAAAAAAGTCAACATATGTTTAAATGTGCAGCATTTGATTTAGGGTGAAAGCATAGGGATAGTGAGTTGTAATGGACGGTTTAAAAAAAACATAGGACAAAAATTAACATACAAAATTAAACAACCATTATGAGCAGTTTAAAAAAAAATTAAACAACGATTATAGGAGGTTTAAAAAAAATTAAACAGCAATTATGGGTATTTTTTTAAAATTTAAACAATCATTAAGTTTTAAAGAATATTAAATAGTTAGAGAACGGTGGGCCACAAACTCAAAATGATGGTATACCTAACATTTCAAATTAATTACTTCATGATGTTATTAGCAGGTTGTCGTATGGTAGCAATAAATCTACCAATGTAAAATCCTAGCAAAGCAAAAGAGGAAAATAAAGATACCAAAATAGATAATACTCAGTTTTCATTTCTTTTTTTTTTTTTGTCGAAGGTTCATAATTCATTCAATACCCAAAGAGGTTGCCCAACGACACTTACAACAGATCAGCATACATATTGAATGAAGAAAATTGGGTCATAAGCCCAAACTGACTTACAAAGTTCATTAACACTTAAGCATGTGACTCCTTAGAAAACATCTAAGCTAAGTTAGAACTAAGGGAGATTAAAGGAACTCTTGCAAGTACAACTCAGGAATCAGGCCTAAAGCACTGAGCCCATCAAAACTGGGCTAGACAAACCCTAGCCCCTAGGTCTCCAAACCCTAAGCAGTAGCGGAATGGTTTTAATTTCATTACTTTTAAATAGTACATTCCTTACACTATATGTTGATGCAGCATAATACCTGGCAAAAGGGAAAGGGGCTAAGGCATGTGAATACTCTCTGTAGTGTGTTCTTTAGGGAAATAGAAATAGCATAATGGGCCTATAATAGTAGTGCAACCCATATAGGAAATAACTAATATATCTCCATTAATTATTTTTACTTCTTTGTTAATTCTTCAGCTAAACTTGGCTGGTTTCTTTGTCATTATTTTGGGCTGTGTATGTTTGTTTGGCCCATTGCCACCATCATCGTACTTTACACAAGGCCTGAAATGGAACAAGCATTGGCATGGTGATTCCTTTGTCCTCCCTCATTTCAAGCTTCTCCTCAGTTTCCCGTTCCCACTCAAAGCACTGGACCAACAATCCCGCAGTGAGGCCCACCGTGCGTTGGGCCAAGCTCATCCCAGGACAGGCCCTTCTTCCAAGCCCAAATGCAATCAACTTGTTTATTTCCCCTTCTTTGTCAAATCTTTCAGGCTTAAAATTTGTGGCATCACTCCAATATTTAGGATCTCTATGAATGAGAAATGCATTAGTTAACACAATGGTGTCTTTTGGAATATTGTATCCTCCAACAGTGCAATCCTCTGAAGAGTAATGTGGTAAGAGTAATGGAGCAGGAGGATGCAATCTAAATGTCTCAGATATGATGTTTTGAAGGTATGGGAGTTTTGACAAATCTTGCTCTTGTACCAATTGGTCTTTTCCAATTTGTGTGTCTAATTCATTCTTTGCTTTCTTCAATACTTGTGGATGGTTCAACAATTCAGACATCACCCATTCTATGGTCACAGCTGATGTATCTGTTCCAGCTAGAAGCATTGACTGCCAATCATTTCAAATAAAAAATAGTAGTATTTAATTTCATGAGACCTACTGAATTTAATAAAGTCTGACATATAATTATAAATACCAAAATAAATGGAGTTGACTAATTTATAGCAGGAATTATTTAACCATGCATGTAGATCCTCAAAGACAAATATCAATTATTTATTAAAAAAATTAGACAATTGTTTATTAACCATGAAATTTCTATCCCACTTATTTTAATTGTTATTGGTCCAATTTAATAAGGTTAAATAGCTCAGGTCTTAACTCATGGTGGTGATGACGGAAATTGAACTTACTCTAATTTGTTTTTTCACAAAAACAAATACATGAGCAGTGGCGGAACTAGGAATTTTGTGAAGCCTGGGCAAATTGAAGAACCACAAATCCACGCATGACACAATATATAAATAGTTATAAATTGAAATAAAAAAGACTGGTCATTTTGCCAACAAAAGTGTAACTAACCCGGGTTTCAATCCATTTACACGTGACACGTCTAAGAAGACAATACAAGATAAGAAAAAATGGAAGATACCAATAGTATGCCATTTTCACTTCGTCTTGAATATTCGGAGCATGCTCATTAATTTGTTTCCTACGACCTAGATCACGCACAATCTTATTTGGATTAAACTCATTGACAACATTAGGCGGAGGCTCTACTTTGGGTTTCGGTTGCACAACATTCACATTCTCTATACTTACTTTATCAACCAAAAACATTCTCATCTCTAAAATTTAATAATCTAAAGTTAATATTCAACGATATAGAAAAAAAAATAACTAATAAATCAAAACCAATTTTTTGTGCTGCTTTTCAAGATCTCCAATTCTCTTGTCTTGAAAAGGGATAATTCTAAAAACAAAACTCTAGAAAGATAACATCACTTCATTTACACTAGCATAAGTTATTTCACAAAAACTTCTTATTTGTCTTTCCCTTCATAAGTGGCAATTCCATAATCCAACATTCTTGGAAGAAATACTTTCACTAAAAATATGAAAGCTAATTTGATGTTCACCTCAATATTCTCATACAAATGAAGAGCAAGTTATATTTCACAAAAACATTGTATAAATTATGTTATGATCTTAAATATTGTATTTTTCAATAAAAAAGCTAAAAGTAATTCTACAGGACAAGTCTTATTCTTTTTGTCAAAGTTAGGAGATGTTTCATTGAAATGGGCTCAGCCCAAAGGATACATCAAGATGGCAAATAAATGGCCAAGAAATACAAATATACAATGCTAAGCACATAGAATGTCACCTAGACTAGAAACAAACAAAAAAGGGACAAAAGACAGTCGATGGAACCAAGGGCCAGAGACTACGTGAAGAAGCATTTCAGCTTTCTCTTTCATTCCTGGACTCCTAACGAATCACTACAAGTCTTGTCCAATTATTTTTTGCCCAAATATTTTATTTTTTTTCACCCAAAAGGGCCATACGGCCCAAATAAAAAAATTATTTTTTGGCCTTGGAGCCTGGGCACGGGCCCAGGCAGGCTAGGTGGTAAATCCGCCTATGTGCATGAGTGAGTAAGGTAGAGATATAATCCCTTAAAAATAGTGGAAAAATATTGATAGATACTTTGGTACATACTCTACTAAAAAGAAATTGAGTTAAATTAATAGAAGAAAAGAGAAATATATGCAAAAAGAAGAAAGTGAAATAGAGATAAATCATACGTAATGACAAAATTAGTAAGGTTGAGTCACTCCGCTAAGAGATTGTGTGTTCAATTTTCACTATGAATAATGTTCCTTTCACACTTTTTTTTGGTGGAAGATGAGAAAGAAAAGAAGAAAAGAAAAAAAAAGTACGAGATGTATTAAATAACTAAAGGAGAAATATAAAAGTAAAAGTGGATGAAAATAGCGTTTGTAAAAAAAGAGGTGTGAAAATATCATTGTTTTTTTCATTATTGATGAGTGATATGTAAATATTTCTTAAAGAAATTTGTGCTCCTTAAGAAATGTCAATATGACGTCTATGTAAGGGTCATGTTAGTCCCAAAGCTGTGTCTCCTAGTGAAGACTGAAGTCAAGTTTTTTTAAACCAATTAAAAAGACACAAATTGGATGCCCCATACTACTAAAAAAAGACATATGTAACCGAAATCAATTCACCCGATTTCCAAAAATAATATAGTACTTGTGTGAGTGTCTCATCCCCATATCTATCATGGTTACCTGAATAAGACCTTTGATCATGAGATCGGAATAATACTCCGGTTGAGACTCCTGCAGCTTCAACAGATGCTCAATCATGGAGTCATGCCCGCCGCCCCGGCGATGCTTCCCACTCCGGTGCTCCTCAATCAGCCCCTGCAAGAACGCATCAGCCCTCTTGGCAATGCTCTTCAGCCTCTTCTCCAACCCATCGAAATCGAACAAACGCAGCAGCGGCAAAAAATCACCCTTGTTGTTCGCCCCCATCAGCGAATGCATCTCCGACACAATCTCCCTGAACTGCCTCGCTTCCTCCACGTCTGTCGCGTCAGTGTCATCCCCGTAGTACCTGTCACATTACCAATTATCTCAAAAATTTAAGCGGTTGGGTAAGAGTCAAATGAATGGTTTTATATTATATTCTAAGCTAACAGTACCTCTTCCCTGAAATCATCCTCATCACGGCGTTGAACGACATCTCCGTCAGCCTACACCTCAGCTCTACCTTCGCGAAACCACTACCGGAGCCGGCGGTGGTGATGTCTTGGCTGAGCTTCTGCACGAGCCTATTGGCCTCGTCCGTGCGGATCGCGAGGAAGGAGTTGAGGCGGTGGTTGGAGAGGACGTCGATGGTGGTGATGCGGCGGAGGTTGCGCCAGTGTTCGCCATAGGAGACGGAGCCGACAGTGGAGTAGTTGTAGAAGATGTACTTGCCGGTGAGGAAGCGAGGGCGGTTGGCAAGGACGAGGTCGTTTTTGTTGAAGCATTCCTGAACTAGTGAAGGAGAGGAGACGACAATGACGAGGCGGGAGCCGAACCAGAGGGACATGATGTCACCATACTTGTGGGAGAGGGCGGTGAAGGTGCGGTGGATTGGCGGCTTGAGGTGGTGGAGGTTGCCGATGACCGGGATGGTGGGTGGTCCTGGAGGAAGGTTTCTGAGGCGTCTTGATTGGTTTTGGAGGAGGATAAATGTGAGGGTGAGGATGAAAAGTAGGGAGAGGAGGGAGTAGTACACTAATGATTCCATGTTGTGCTTGATTGAATGTGGTAGTATTAATAATGCAGCAGTTATGGAAGTATACTACTATATATAGTAACTAGTAAGTAGTAAGAGTAGAGGAGTGGTGGTTTGAGTGACGTCGACGTAATGCTTATTGTTACGAAGACCATTTTCAGTTAGAGACGCCGGCAGTGTATTATATGGTGGTACGTAGCTAGCATTGTGATAGAATCATAGAAAATTGCAATCTGCAGATAGACAACAAACAAATTTTGAAGGAGGAATAATGCAATGTGATATTAATTAAACATGTTAAGTCAACCATGATCAAATATATATCAATTCATATACATATTGTCGTTTAATTCATGTTGCCCGACACCTTGGTTTTGTTTGAACAATATGACAAACTTATAACAGATAGGACTCCAATTGTCTAATTGTAATTCTTAACTCTTACACTCTGTTTGGTAGAGTAGAGAGATAGAGAAGAGAGAGTAGAGAAAAGAGAAGTTGAGTAGAGAGAAATATGTGAGAAATATAGTAGAATTTGAGGTTGTTTGGTATGATAGAGATAGAAGAGGAAGATAAGAGAAAAAATGAGGTGGATGAAAGAGAAAAAATTATTTTTAATGCTAAATGACATTTTAACCCTCAAATATATAAATATTTAATTATTTTATAGTTGATCAAATGAGCAATATTGGAAAGTAAAAAAAAAAAAGGTGCACATGTGGCCAACTTCTTCTCATTTTGAGAAGACTCTAAAAAGGTGGAGTGACACACCATAATCTTCTCTCTTCACATACAGTACCAAATAACCAAATGAGGGAGGAGAGATGCAATCCTTCCTAACTCTCTCCCTTTCTTCTCTCTCGCCAAAGTTGGCGCTACCAAACACAGTGTTAAGAGAGCTTATATTGACTCTGAATTAACTTATTGAAGGTGGATCTTGTTTAGGGTAAGTAATTATATTCTTGTGAATATGGGACAAAGTTGCTGGGAAGGGGGGAACATAAAGTATATTCCCGCAAGTTATGGGATGCATATTACTTCAATTCGCTTGCCATATCACAAAATCTCAATCTCTTCTTGCTTTCATCCCTAGCTCAAATTTGGTGTACGCGTTATTGTTAGAATTCGTTTATATTTAATAATGAACTAGATAGTACATTGCATATTTCTAGCTAATTATGTATCTTAACTCAGGAATGTGCTTTTGGATAATCCAAGATTGTGATTAGATCAGTTTCCTTCTTCATTTCGTTTCTGCTAATGATGCCCTTGACCACCCCTAATTTATTTTATAATTGCATTATTTGTAGGATGCTACTTAGTGTTATGAAGTTACCTTAATTTCTCGTACATCTGCCACTAATGTTGTTGATAGTAATTGAGTTTTCCGCACCAAATACAAAAGTGACGGATGTGCTGAGCGCTTGAAAGCGTGTTTGATGGCCTAAGGTTTCACGCAGATTCCAAGTTTTGATTACTTACTCAAATTCAGTCATGTTGTCAAAAGCAACTACTGTCTTTATCAGCTGGATATCAAAAATGCATTTCTTCAAGGACATCTCACTAAAAATGATCATTTCCCAACGCATGTTTGTCGGTTAAACAAAGCTCTCTACAGACTCATCACCTGCTCTTTTCTAGTCCGCTACGATTTTGTTTGCAGTCTGACTGATCCATCGTTGTTCTTCATCTATCGAGGGCATATCACTATATATCTCCCGGTTTATGTGGATGATATTATTTTTACTAGCAGTGATTTTCTTCTTCTAACTCAGTTTATTGCTCGATCTCCTTAATGCTAAGCTTGCGATTAAGTATCTAGGTAAGCTTGACTACTTTCTAGACCTTGAGATCACTTACGCTACTGATCACTTGTTCTTATGCTAATGATTTTCTTTCTCATGTTATGATGCTTGAGGCCAGCCTTGTTTCGACACCCTTAGATGTCAGTTTCCATCTCGTCAATGAAGGTGTGGCTTACTCTGATCCGATTAACTACCGTTCTTTGGTTGGGACCTTATAATACTTGATTATCTATCATCTTGATTTATCATATGCGTTAACATAGTGAGCTAGTTTCTTCAAGCTTACACTATTGATCACTTTCAAGCTGTCAAACGTATTCTCTGTTATGTCTGTGGTACACAACATTTTGGCCTTACGTTTCGCAACACCTCTTTCCCCATAGTTCTCGGCTACAATGATGCTGATTTGACTCACTGCACAGGCACTTACTGGTCTACATACGACTATGCTATTTTTCTCAGTGATAACCTCTTGTCTTGGAGCACCAAGAAGCAACTTATTGTCGCTTGCTCTAGTTGTAAATCTGAGTATTGTGCGATGGCTAATACAGTCTCTGAGCTTGTTTGGTTCTGTAATCTCCTTCATGAGTAGGGGTGGAAATAGGCCGAGCCGAGCCAAGCTTTGCGTGGCCTGGGCCTGGCCTGCATTATCTTTTCGTGGCCCAAGCCTGGCCTGTGGCCTATCAATAGGCCAAATTTTGTGGCTTGGTCTGGCCTTTTCTAAGGCCTGGCCGGGCCTACAAGCCTGCTTAAAAGCCTATTTAATAGACAATTTTATCAAAAGAATAGGCTGGCGGGCTAATAAGCCTTTTATATATCATTGCACTTTCTTTTCAAATAAAAAAACCTGTATCATTGCATTTCAAAAACTAAATCTGTATCATTGAATATGTCTGGAACGTTTCTAATCTAGGTTAGGGTAGGGACTTGGGGTTTTCTTTTATACTAAACTATACATCAGTTTTAAAAAATCAAATAATATATTATTATATTATATTTATTTATATTATTAATAAAAATAATATATAAATAGGCCGGCTTGTTAGGCCAAATAGGCTTTTTTAATAGTTTGGGCCTGCCCTTTTTAGTTAAACAAGCTTTTAGAAAAGCCTAAGCCTGACCTTTTTAATAAACGAGTCGAGCTGAGCCAAGCCTCTAACGAGCCAAGCCATAGGCCCCTGACGAGCCGCCTGGCCTATTTCCACCCCTATTCATGAGCTTCGTGTCCGGTTATTAGTGTCTCATCTTCTTCTTAGTGACAACCATCGTGCTTTGTTTATGGCTCAGAATCCTGTTACTCATAAGCATGCCAAACACGTCAATTTGGATTGTCACTACATTCGTGAGTTGGTTGCCTTCGGACGATTGGTCGTTCGTCATGTTTCTACTTCACTTCAGCTTGCTGATATTTTTACAAAGACTCTACATCGTTCGCTGTTTGAATTGTTTAGATCCAAACTTCATATTAGCCTTAATCCAACGCTAAGCTTGAGGTAGCGTGTTAGAAATAATTCGACATAATATCATACGTAATATTCTTTTATTATTTGTAGCATATTATGTAGTTGCTACAGACACAAAAGGACAATAATAGAGTAAGAAGCCATAAAGAATTTGCCACTAGTGAGGGGAAAGAGGCAAAAATGGTTGGGAGTGGAATCTGTAGGCCTTCCCCATATGGACTTAGTTCTTCTTTTTGGGCCTCCAACCCATCTTATAATAAATAAATAAAACACTATAATATATTTTATTGAACTCTTAATTTTTCAATTTTAATCATACAATTATACAAATATAAAAATTAGGAAAATAAATTAAAAATAAGACCGGTGTCAGTGACACAGTTACTCCGCCGCATAAAACCGGTGTCATTGGTTTCTCACACACACTCTCCGCCCTAATACTCTTCCGGCGCCGCGTGTTTCCTCCTCCTCACCACCACCAAACCGCACGCTCTTACCTCCGGCGCCGACATGCCACCGCCACCAGGTAAATCAACACAATCCATTACATACGCATGTGTCTCCAAAACTGTCTTTGTTTGTTAATTTTCACCTGTCAATCAATCAATCAACTATAGCGGCAATAGACTAATGATTTCTGTTGAAACAGAGCTTCCAGGGTTCTACTATGACCCAGAGAAGAACAGGTACTTCCCCATCAAAGGTCCAATCCCTGGTTCTTCTTCTTCTTCAAAGCCTAAGACCAAAACCACTGACCTAAATTCATCACAACCCTCTTCCTCTAAGGTATCTGTAATGTCTGAATGAATTTGCCCCGTTTGGAAAAACGGCTTAATTATGCGCTTATGGTCATAAGCAACCATAAAGGCGTTTATTCATAAGCTATTTTTAAAAATTTATTAAAATAAATTGAAAATAAGCTATATATAAGCATAAGCTCTTTTTCATAAGCTATCATGAGTAGCTTATGAAAATAAGCATAAGCTCTCTCAAACACTTACACAAGCGCTTATGCTATCAGATAAGCTCAAATAAGCTCTTCCAAACAGGGCCTTTATTTATTGGTTATTTGATTTTTCACATGATGCATTCATTTGAACTTTGAATTTTTATTGATTGTAGTTACAGCAGAAGAGTAGGAGTAGTTATTGTTGGAAGGTTAGGAACAGAACTACTTCTAATCTGCTTCAGGGTAGAGAGTTAGGTGGTCATCATGTTAGTGCCTCCCATAGCTTCAGTGAGGAGTTCAGGAAAATGCAAGCATCTCAACCCGCTGTACGTTGATTTCTTTAACGGTTTTCGCTTACATTTGTTTTGCTAAGGGGTTTTTGAGTCTAACCTAGGATTGGGGTTTTCAGGTGTGGAAGTACCAGGGAACTGATAAGATCGGTATTAGTGCTTTGGAGCACATGAAAGTTGATGTAAAGACGGCAGAGGGTCGAGTTGAAACTGATGTTTTATTGACTGGCAGCATAAATGGCACGCTGAGGTAACTTATACTTTTCCCCCATTTGCATTTGTGCTTGTTTGCATTTTCTTACAAATTTGAGGATGTTGGGTAGAATATCTTTCGACTTATTTGCTTGAAAAGGGGTGGGAAAATGAAAATAACTTACTATTATATCCTTACAACAAATGAAGGAAAGGAAGCAACACAAACCTCGACAACATAAAAAAGCTATTTAACTGTGGTTTTTAGTGCTGGTAACATTTAGTTGTTAGTGATAACATATGTAAAGAGACTTTTGAATTAAAAAAAAAAATTGAGGATAGTTTAGTGATTAGTCAATACAATCAAATAATTTTAAGCCATTTTCATCATCTCTATGTCCTCCCATTTTGGGAAAGGAAGCAAAATTGGGTGGAGAGGGATTTTTGCCCCCATTATTTCCCCTCCCCTCCGTTCTCTATCAGTCAAACAGTATGAAAGTGACAACTAATACCCATATACCTCAATGTGTTATCAGTACTTGATGATCCTTCAAATTGATTGGATTATACTAGTTTCACTTGAGCCTAAAACCAAGTTGACTTGTTAATTGATTCTTGTGAAGTTTGTTGTATAATGTTGATTACATTTACTAGTTGTTTCTTGTGAAGTTTGGAACTTGCAGTTTTTGTGAAGTTGGAAGGGTTGGGCAAAATTTTGACAGTGGTGTAACGTGGATGCCAGATCATGTGAAGAATTATGTTGGAGGGAAAGCAGATGAGCGTTATGAGGTGCCAGGGCCAGTTTCCAGACCTAATGGAGCTTCACTGATTATGTCCTCAAGAGTATCCTGTATAAGATTGGGTTCAAAGTGCTCTTCCACTGCTGTGAATGATGATCCTATTGTTGGACATGCGTTGTATCCTTTTATTTATTTATTGTTAATTTCTTTGTTATTGCTTCATAAACACTTTAAATATATACATTGGATCATGCATGTATGGATTGATCAAGGTTAGAAGATGAAGTCATATAATAACCTTTAAGTGACTTCTAATCATGGTCACCATATGAGGTTATCTCTCATGATAAAGTATAGTGGCCAGGTTTATTTTTAACATACTTGTGTAAATCTCTATCATTGATATTGGGAGATCCAAATATACTTGTTTATGATAAAAGTTTGAAGTGAAGTATCTTAACATGGCAAATAGATTTACTACTTTGGGGTCAGAGACATCAGGTGGATCACTTTTTACTCTTGGTCTTGTTGAACCATTAGATCTTGGACCAAGAATACTGAACACATGGAGCAGACTGGAGGAAATTGCTTCCTTCAAGTGTACCCTTTGGACAGCAGAATATGATTATAATAGACATCGGGCTTCAATAGGCAAGTTATATACTGATCTCCTTCCTCTCTCGTCCCTCCCTCTCCCACACACACAGAAACACATACATGCTTAAATTCTCTTGCTTATGCTATGCCAAGTAATGTTAAATTCAAATGCAGCGCACGAGTTGTACAGAATGTGTTTAAAAGTTAATATTAACTCATGGCCATTCAGATTTAGGGTATCTCATGTTCTCTTGTTTGCACTTCCCGTTATATATTTCAACGTAGTTTTTATTATTACCAATTGCATCCTCAAGGAAATTTTTTTAAGCCATAACATGAATCCAAACTTGTTACCAAGTTTAGCATGAATTCCAGATTATCGAATACAATATCTATTTAAGTTCACTGCATGGGTGAACTATATTTCGGCATTGTTCGCCTCATGCTTATAGAAAATACTATTCCTAATACCTCAAATCTGTCCACTATGAGTTTTTGCTAATAAAATTTAGCTACATGGAATGTTCTAGTGTTTGGCTTTAGTCTCTATCCTGCATATTGCTTCTACTTATCATGTATCAGGTTATGATAATGAAAAATGAGCCATACATAAATGACTCAATAACTAGAGGTCTTGGTAGTTCATAAAGATGAGAATTGTGACATAATATATGAGCAAATTTTTTTACATTACAGGCTTTTGTCCCTGTTAATTTCATATCTGATCTTTTGTGAATTATTCATTTGTGTTTTTCTTTGTCTTTCTTAGGTACTAATGTGGGAGGTGCTTTGGTGGATCTTGAAACTAGGAAGACGTCATGGTTTTTAACTTGTAAAAGTGATGTTTTTGCTCAGCAGATAGTTGATTCAGTAAGTTATTCTCATTTTATTAAAAATTTGTGAGTTTTCCCTAGCAAAAGGCCACCCAGCACTTGGTATTTTATATTATCCATGTTCTCATTCAAATAAATAATTACATATTAGAAAAACATACATTTTCATCATGTTTTCATGAAAATGTTATTTTGAGTTTATTAACTAATATGAACTGGAACATTTCGTAGTGTGCAAAACGGGTAGCATTTGTTTCATGGATATCATGTCATTAATCACCTGCACTGTTGTTACAAGAACATCAATAACCAAGCCTTTGTCCCGCTGGAGGCATTTGACTACATCTATATGAGTCAAACGAGCGCTCAAAGCTCTGTCATGTATTAAGTTCACAAATAGATCATTCATCTCTAAACCTCTCTTCATACATCTCTAAACCTCTCTTCATAGTCTAGCCTATATTTTTCCTTGTTTTTGTTCTATATCCCTAAAAATTGGGTTATCTCCACTTGGTCAGCATTTCTCATTGCTGCTTATACGAGTTTATTGGGCTATCGTGCACTTGGTCAGCTTTTCTCATCGAAGTTTCTATGAGTTTCCTCCATATATGTCCAAACCATATAAGACGAGACTTTACTATCATTTTTACAATGGGATCTTCCCCATCTTTCTATCTAGTGGATGCATTCCTAATCCTATCATTTCCTGTAAGCACTCATCAATGATAATATTCTTATCTTTACAACGCTAAACTGGACTCTTTCCTGTTTAACATTCAGTCTCACTCTCACATAAAATTGGAAGTCTTATAACTGTGCAATAAAATTTTCCTTTAAATCGCAATGTTGTTATTCTTCTTAAAAACATCAGAAGCAAAGGCAGAATTATTTAATTTTTAAAGACTCATTTTGGAAAAGGCATTATAATAGGGTTCAAAGGGAATTGCTTTGTTGGATGTCAGAAAAACATCACTCCACTTTTAGCAATTAGGTACTGTATTCACATAAAGGCAGATGACCCACAGTCCCACACTAAACTTCTCTTCAGAGGCTTACTAAAAGGATGAAGCCATGTATTGGTCATATTTCTAGGACTGAGACATGGAGACAAGCAATTGTTTCTTGGCTCATTAAGTTAAGAATTTCTTTTTAAAAATAAAGAGAGAATCGATTTAGGCTAGCTGGGAGCACACATTATGCTTCATCCTGCATACCGCAGCCTTTTTACATTTTCTCTCTTAGGTGCCTACCCATTTCCCTCTCCTTCTGTGCCGATGCACCAACCAATATTTTCTCCCTACTATTTTTCAACAGTTTGGAACAATGCTTGTATGTCAGATTCTGCAATTTTGCTAAATTAAGTAAAAAAGTTAATTTGAGGTTCAATAATCAATGGTGTATTTTGGCAGGGGGTCAATGCGTGTATTCTCATGATGCTTTTTTGTCCTTAGAGATGGGATCTTTGGTGCATAACTCATGGTTTTTTATTTAAGGGAGCCTTCCTGATTTGCTGAGGGATTTGGGAATTAATTGCACTGATGATCCCATTTATTTTTCCTTTGTGTTCATCCTTTTTTCAAGAGAATATTTTATCTACCTTTACCTTTTTACTTGTATAATTGTATTCCATATTCCTTTCTTCTCTTTAATAATTTTTTTATTTTGTAAAATGAAATGTGCTAGTGGATGGTTTTTGTCATTTTTTGTTAGCTTTTTCTAACAAAACTGTCATCATTTTGTCCATATTACAAGGTTATGATTCGTTAAATATTTAACTCTATTTGTTCACCGTGGCAGGGAAATGTGATTTTATGTGGACTTAGAAATGGGGCCATTGTCACTGCAGATTTTCGTGCGAAAAGAGAGAGACATAAGCATTTGATATCTAATACATCTTCAAATAAGAAAGTTGGAAGTTCTAATAAAGAATGGTTCAAGGTATTTTCTTTATAAAGTTCAAATTGATTGTTAAGTAAAACTATATAGGTCTAATGCTTTACTCATAAATATTGCCAAGGCAATTGCAACTTGTATTTTCATGTATCAACTAGTATAATTTTTGCACTTGTATTCACAGCATTTAAACTAAGGACTGAATTTAAAAAAAAAACTAACGGCAGCCTGGTGCACAAAGCTCCCGCATATGCAGGGTCCAGGAAGGAGTCCCATCATTGGGTGAAACTGGAAGAACTATGCAGACAAGTTTTTCATACCCCAAATGGCCTTAAAAATATAGAGCCCATTCCCATTTGGCTGTATAAAATTTTCACTTCCATCATTTTTATTATTTAATGTCCTTTAGTAGTTTCTTCTGCATTTTGTGCATCCTAGTTTTAGCGCCAGTATAAGTTTCTGATCTAGTCGATCTTGTTATTTTTTGTGCCATAATGGTACTCTGGAATCTTCAGTGAGTGATGATTCATTTTGTGAATGTCGTTTGCACTATTAGCTATAGCTATTGTTGATATGCTTACGTCTGTCCCCCTTGCAGCTCAATGGAAACATATATCCTTCTCATACCATTTGGATGCCTTCATCTATATCCAGGTTAGTCAGCTATTTCCTTGCCAGTTGTCAACTTATACATTGATTTGAGTTTTATTGATTTTGACCAATTATTTTCTGTCCTTTTTATTTGTGGGTTTGATAATAGCTTGGTGTCACTTCAGTTTGATGATCAGTACTTCTTGGCAAGCTCCATGGATGGATCGGTTAGTTTGTTCTTAAGAAAACTAGTACCTATTTTTAGCATATGATACTGATAATTTGTAGCATTATCTCATGTTTAGGCATCATTGTTCCTTTTACTCAAAATTGAAGAGAAAATATAAGTATTCGAAGTGTACAAACTAAGTTAAATAGATCCTCTGTAATTGAATTTCCTTTTTTCCCAGGAGATTAGCTTGACTTAATCCTCTTGGACTTGCATCATAGAGATAATGACCAATGAAGGCATTAGAAACACAAACCAATTCCTTGCACCATATCACTCTTTTTGATGGAACTCCTTTTATGCAACTTGAATTGACTACATGATGAAAGAAAAATGTTTACAAAAATAATCTTGATAGCAACCATTTCTTGCAGAATTCAAATAATGAGAGAACTGCTTAATTACTTGTTCTTTTACTTTTTAGATAAGACTCTATGATCGCCGCCTGCTCCAGAGGGGTGCTGTCCAATCTTATGAAGGGCATGTGAATTCTCATACATGTATACAGCTTGGTGTTGATCCATCTGAGAGATTTGTTATGTCAGGTGGGTGTTATTTCACTTATGTTATTTATTTAGCATCCTAGTTTGAAAACTCTGACTCAAATCTTCTCAGGAGGGGAGGATTGCAAGCTACGGTTATGGAGCATCAAGTCTGGCGAGCTTCTTTTTGAAGATAAGTTCTCAGATTCAGTTCTCTCTACCGTGTGCCATCAAACATGCAAAAGGAGTGAGCACCATTTACTTTTGACCTTTCTACTTTCAGTTTTATAAATTTCCTTGTTTTTTGTCATCAGCCACTTTTAGGCTTTGGTTTTACTGGTTACTAACATTGAAGTGTTATTATTTGGCTGTGTAGCTTTTAAAGCAGATGAAGGAAATCAATACAAGCAGGACTCTTCTTTGGGTGCATGGCTTGGATCACATGAAGGACTATTTTATATGCATTGGTTATGAGTGTGAAGGGTTGAGGTTTAGTACCAATAGGTATAGCTGCTAACTTTTCAAGGTGAATAGGTCTACTTGCTAAGGACATAATGGAAATGGAAGTAAGTTTCTGTACTGCCTGGTTGGTCTTGGTGTTAGCATTTAGGTGATCAAATAACTTGTGAATATGCTGCTGATACAGGTGACTAGTTACTTGGAGATTAGAGCTACCATTTATATTTGCACCATAGCACAGGGGACTAGTTACTTTCTAGATAGGGTTATTTAATATTAACACACACAGTTCCCTATTCAAATACTGGTATCTAAAACAAATGGGTTGAATACAAATGTATCCAGTGTTTTTTGTCAGTTTTTATTTATTTATTAAAGAGTAGAGGTCCAATGAAGGCCAAACCAGCAATGGAGGATTATTTTTTATACACATAACACATCCAATATCCTTGTCACATTTGCTATTGTTTTGGTGTCCAAAGCCATGTGCAAGTGTGTATCTACTATCTAGAAAGCTATTTCATCATGGTTGATTTCAAACACTAATACCTTTGCTATCTTTTTTTTTTTTTGATTAGCACCTTTGCTATCTAGTATATTGTAAATTGCGCAGATGACCCCAGACAACCCTTTTTAAAGCGCCCTATCTTTGAAATTGAACATAAACACTTTTGGTCCCTTGTATGTAATTTTGAGATCTTCATGCCCAAGCTTCAATAAGAATCTTTGTCTGCATCCCTATTCAGAACTTTTTGTCTGCCCAAGTGTCCTCTCTACTAACCTTGCATTATCCTTTGCTTCCACTTCCACATACACATACCACAATACCGCAAGACTTATTGAATGTAGATAAAAGTGTTTATGCTTACTTACAAAGATAGGGGTGCTTTATAAATCATTGAAAAATTACTATTTTCTATTGTAGTTTATGTACTCCAAGATAGGAGTATATTCCAAGTAAGTATTTTTAAAAAAAATTGCGTCACTCAAAACCTACATGCCACTCACATCACCAATTAAATGTCTCGAGAGACCAAAACCTCACAAGAAGTTAAGGATAAATTTCAGTGAGAATTTAATTAAGGGATTAATTCTATAATTTACTACTATAGTTTAGGGATCAAAATCTTATTTAACCCAAACCTAAATTATAACCAAATAAAGAAAACAGTGGTGGTGAAAAGGAAAGCTGTCAAGGCACTTTGATTGCTTTTGTCAAAGCAGAATGCATGGCAGTTCTTTTGATATCTTTTTTTTGTTTGACAAACATTCTCTAGCCATACTCTTATTGTCTTACAAAGCATTTGAGTCGAGTCATGGTAACAAATTAAAGTAACTAATTAAAGCGACAAGACCCCTCAAAACCAAAAAGAAGGCAATATCATATCATGACCCTGTATTTTCTCTACTTTACCAAAAATCAAATGTTTAAACAGGTTGTGGTGAAAAATGTTAAACATCAAGTTAAATTTAATAATGAATTTAGCAAGTGGTACATTATGTCACAACAAATGGAACTCGGGTATTTTCCATTCCATAAATTGCTAACAAATAATTTATGATGATTAACATTAAGGAATCTCTGTAGCTAAATCCAAGAATTTGAAATCATGATCAAATAAGCTAGCTACCAATATAGAGAGCTTCCAAAAATTCAATAAAAGCAGAGAAAAAGGACCTAATGATTAGTCGAAATTAGTTTGGCAGTTTCATATGATATGAACAAGAAGGTACCTAAAACAAGAGGAAGGAGACACTGGAATACATGCATAAAAATTGAGTCAGCCTGTAATGTTTTGCTTCAGTTTTAAAGGAAAGGGACAAGGGATACTGTGCAAGTGTTAGAGAAAGTGGTGAGGATATTTTCGGTAATTGAGGATGGAAGACATTGACCCTTCAAACGCTGCTTTGAATGCCAAATCCGTGCAACTTTTTCACGCAAAACAATGGTGGATGAAGGATATGTTTCTGTGTGCTTTTTTAACCCCAAATCTCAGTTCATTATTATGTGCAAGTTGAATCATTATGTTCCTTCACTCAGTTCTATATACTTTTAGATCATTACCAATAGTAATTAGATGGATGGTCTTTTGTAAATGTAATCAGCAGAGGATAGCTCAACTAGTACCTTTTTTTCTGGTTTTTATGAGGAACTTTAGTTATGTATTGAGGGATCAATTTCTCTGAAACTTCAGTTTCAATCCCACAAGACAACCTTAGAACTAAAAGAAATGCTAGGTGCCCAATTTTCAATAAAATTACTAATATACATTCCTATTCAATAAATATAAGACCAAAACTTATTTTGATCCTTCAACTATTTCCATTTTCAATTTACTGCTTAGAAATTACTCTACATTTGATATTAGATGCAAACAAATCAATTATGAGGACTTCTGTGAGTAGTTTTTGGGTTTAAGAATTAATTCTGATAAAACATAAATTGATTCAAATATGCTATTGGTCATCCACAAAATGTTTTGTATTTATCTTTTAACTGATAAAAAGTTTCTTCAGTGTTTGAGGATATTGGAATTAATATATATGCTTACACATATCACCAACAGAATTCTATATATGTGGCCTCAAATTTAGATTCTTTACCTTTATAAATCATCATATGATTAATTAATTCGGACTTTGATCCCAAGGCAGGCCTTATTTAGCCTAGTTAAGACTATTAATTAATGATCAGATGATCTACTGAGGATAACAAATTTGGCTGTTCTTTGGGGAGAAACAAGATAAATAATTTAGAAAATGATGATAAAGAAGGAAAATATATATGATCACCCTTCTGAAAAGAAGCAACAATATTATTGTATGCATATATATAAACAAACATAATGATGATAGATCTCATGTACACACATATCCTCATGTTTAAATGATAGGTACGTGTGGTTCAGGTCTGTTTAGTGTCATATGAACAGACCTGAACTCACATCACATATATTCAGATCACTGCTAGCTGCATGCTTAATTTGAGTCCACAGCACCCCAAACCAATTCTTTGCAAATGGATAAAAATGAACAACAAGATAATAATATATATCAGGGAAGAGGGAAAATACCATAAAAAAACCTGAAAATTAAACCACAAACCTCTAAGTTTGTAAAATACTAAAACCAATAATCTTATTTTCTGCCCTTTTTCTCTGTCCCTGATGATATTGAATATTTACCTGTTTGAAATGGGGTTTGGACCACTAGGGACTTCATGCTCACTGCCATTGAAGATCTTGTTTCGCCTTTGCGTTGGAGGCCGTGGAGCTCGATGAGAGTGTTCTCTAATTCCTTTGAGTGGTTGCTTTGGCGTGACACTACTTGTTGTCTTGAGATTTTGTTGTGTGCTTCCTTCTTCTGATCTAGCTGAAGTTGCAGCTACCACAGTAGTGTTCTTCTTCTTGGTGTTATTGTCTTTTGTAGAAGTACTTAAAGAAGAGAAAGCGCGTTGAGGGACAGCCATGGCGAAGTGAGAAGCTAAGAGCAAAGAGAAGAAGAAGAGGGTCATGCGAGTGGTGGAGTAGGGAAATGCTGCAATATCACCAGCCATGCAAAACCACCAACAAGTGCCTTATACAAATCATTCAAGAAGCCAAAGTAGCTTGCTAGCCTGCTAGGTTGGAAACCCACAAAAGGTTGACTGGTTGAGTATGTGTGTGAATTTTGTGATTTTTTCTCAAGGGACAAGGTGAATATGATGTGTTCTGGGGATAGAAGTCTCTTAAGCTGTAAGGGTTATTATATTATTATGATAAAGATGTTCAAGTCACAGTGAGATAGAGAGAGAGAGTCCTGACTGACATATGAAAAGAGGAAAGCAACAAGCGTAGATTGGTGAAACCCCTCCTTTGACGCTGTGTTGATTGTTAGGTACGAACCTTTATCAACGTGCATGTTCTGTCCTCTTAAGCCTAGCCATGAAAATTTTAAATACAAGGCTTAATTGCACTTTTGGTCCCCCAATTATTGCCTTCTTGCAAAAATCATCCCCAAACTTCAAAATTAGCAAAAAAACGTCCTCCAACTATATATGTCGTTGCACTTTTGGTCTGCCGTTTGCCTTCCGTGAGAAAACTAACGTGAGAAGCTGATGTGGCTCCCTCACACGTGTCTCACGTGACTTTCTTCAGAGAGCTTGATGACTGGACAAGTCACATGCTTCTCACGTGACTCTGAAAGGCTCCAACGGTCATCTCCCTCCTCCATCGTCTTCTTCACCATTGAACCCTTTTAGAGTCACGTGAGAAGCATGTGACTTGTCCAGTCATCAAGCTCTCTGAAGAAAGTCACGTGAGACACGTGTGAGGAAGTCACATCAACTTCTCACGTTAGTTTTTTCACGGAAGGCAAATGACAGACCAAAAGTGCAACGACATGTATAGTTGGAGGACGTTTTTTTGCTAATTTTAAAGTTTGGGACGATTTTCACAGGAAGGTAATAGTTGGGGGACCAAAAGTGCAATTAAGCCTAAATACAAATAGGGACTAGCTAATAAATGATTGTGAAAATTTTCAATTTTCTTACTTATTTATAATATTTATTAAATTGAATCACGGATTCATCATTATCATTCCGGAAAAAGATTCATAGACACTTGGGCGGCACTAAGTTTTGTGGGGGTTTTTAACCGCCAGAAACACGTTTTACCACTATTCCATTTTGTTTTGTGGCCTGATGTTCACCACCAACTTCCCCATTATACCACCCCATCATATCACCGCCACACAACTCAATCATGCGATCATCTTCTCCGATCATGCATATCTCACCCTAGAAATACCATTTTCCTGTATTCCCCCCAAAACCCTAAAATGTGGATTCAATCAAAGAAAACCCTTTTTGTTTGACGCGAATCACAAAGTGCACAATCAGAGAACACTAGTGATTTTAATCATCCCTTTTTTTGTTCGATTCAATCATCTGCCAATGCCAACAAAGAACACCACACAAACCAATTGATTCAATCACTCACCAATGGAACACAAAACACCACATGGATTTCGAGTTCAAGAAGAAGAAATAACGTTGGATCCATATAGATCTCCTTCACCCGAAAGAAAACAGAGCGCACAACCTCCCGCAACATACATGTTGCCATCGAAAACCTTCACGCTGACTCACAAAATGCGCTTGGAGGCATGGAAGTTTCGGCCTTCTTACCTTAGTTTTTTATTCCTTTGTGTTTTTGTTTTTTGTAGGCCCAGCAATGAAGCTGCAAACCTTTTGGCTAGGAAATCTATATCTATATATATATGTAAAGGAGACTTGAGGTTTTGCATGTATTAAATGCATTAAATCATAAAGCTCTCATACATTTATATTAAATATATTAAAAAATAAAAAAATATTAAATATATTAAAAACTGAAAAAAAATTATAAAACTATTCAACTACTAAAATAAAATAACAACATTCATAAACTTAAAATTGACTTGGGCTTTGCATTTGATAAATATTAAAAATTAAAATTAAATATTAAATATTTATTAATAAATAATTTAGATAAAAAAAATTTAAAATAAAAAAATTATATCTATCAATATCTATCTATCTATATCTTTATGTATTTGTGACTTTGCTTAAAGTGATTGTATGACTACTAAAAAAATTGCTTATTGCAAAAGAAATGTTTAGCATTAAATAAGTTATGTGATATAAATAAAAATAAGTTATGTGATATAAGATCATTGTCATGCTCATTTAAATACAATAAACTAAAACTCTTGATTTCCTGTAACCACCATTTTAAAATAATCAATTTCTAAAAGGATTTTGAAATTTTATAAATTTAATTGCTTTAAGAATAAATTAAAAATGAAAAACTTCCATTCTCCATTATCCGTTAATGAATAGCTCATTCTTAGAGGTGAGTCTTTTCTTCTTCCACTACTCTATGGCCATTGAGAATGGGGTTGGATTTCCATATAATTGAAACTCCGCTTATGAAAAAAAATAATTAATACGAAGTAATAATAATAATTGAAACTCCAACCAATCCTTCCGTCTTCAAAAATTCTTATTATTCTCACTCTCATGCTATTTAAGCTAATTATATCAATTGCCAATTCTTCATGTTTCTATTCATCCCCTTCTCAACTTGCGTTGTCAATTATTTGTATAATATTCAAGCTGTTTTTCATACACGGTTTGTCTACCCTCTACTCAATTCACCATTTTAATTTTAGGATAAAGACGATTCACTTACACAGTGTAACACATGGTACCAGTTGTCCCCTCTGTCCTCTTATCAATTTACCGGTCATTTTAATTTCAGGAGAAAGAAGAAGCAGTAGCAGGTTCAATGACCATCTCTCTTGAATGCTCAAAGCATGTATCATACTGGAAACACAAGAAGAATTAAATTAAAGCTCTGCTACTAATTAATTAGTATAGAAAAGAAATTCTTCTATCTTGATTTCGCCCCCCAAATAATTTGAATTTTTTTTACTGCATTCAACCCTCAAATATGGCTTCTAATCATAAGTTTTTTTCACTTTTAGAATTATGTTATTGCCAAATTTAGGTTTCATGAGGAGTGATATAGATTGTTTGATGAAATGGAGCCTGATCAGTTTAAGCAGACAATAAGACCATATGGTTTGATGATCGTTGCAACGTACTTACAAAGGTGTTTGAGCAAAGATCCAAAGCAACAATATGGATTTTATTCAAATAGGATTGAGTTTTATTCAAATCTTTGTCTTTGAGTATTGATATGATGTTCTTTTTCACTTTTCATACTTAATATCTTCATCAAAACATGTATATATGCTACTATTATATATATATATATATATATATATATATATATATATACATCCCCTTCATAGTGCTGTGACATTATTTGGATTGTAAATTTTGTTGCCCAAAATTAAAAGTAATGACCCATGAATAAACATAGAATTAAAATATCAGTACATTACATTTTGATATTTGGAGTATTTTGTGTCGCAAATGACTCTTTCTCTATAATATATCTAAAAGAAGAGTTTGATTGTATACTTTTATATGCTCACCTTTTTTGCTTTCAGTAAATAATTATACTCAGATTTTTATGGACCAAATGCACTATAGGGTTGCCATGGGAGCTTACTATGTTTTGGTATGTACAAGATACTAAGTCAATTGTTATTTATTTTTTTGCTTATAGCAATCTTGTTTTTCAAATTCATCTTACGTCAAGGATATGGTTCTTTTCTATTACTCTATTTTCTTACTTCTCTTTTGATATTTATTTCTTTTCCGATTAGCGATTTTGGGAGCGTATCAAGTGAGAGCAATGTTTATCGTGAGAGATGAGAGCATTAAATCGTGATCATTATATTTTAATATTGACCATTGATCTTAGATCAAATTGTCACGATTTAATGCTCTCATCTCTCACAATAAACATTGTTCTCACTTGATACGCTCCCTAGCGATTTCAATATATATATATATATATATATATATATATATAGTTTTTTTTTCATATGCAAGGGTTATGTCAAGGCATGAATTGTCTCATATTCTATTACATCAAGTGTTATATTATTCATATGATTTAAGGGACAAAATATTATTACAAGAGTTCGTGTGAGATGGATAAAGGAAAACATAATATAATCGAACAAGAATTCATGTATTCGGTGAAGTTCTTAAGATCTTGATATTTAATAGGATATCTAAAATATTGTATGCATCTAAAAATAGGAATATTAATTATGTTACTCATGAACATTAATCCAGTCATAGGAAGGCGCAATGGTAAAAGATTAATTATCAAACATATAGAAGAATGGATAATAATAGATGAAAAATACTTACAAGAAGCAATCACATCGATACCAAATCCCTTATCCCATGGATAGCTCTTACCACAAATTATGTAAGTGGCATTTTATCTAAGAAGAAAATAATTCACAATAAAAATGTTACAACAAAAAATATATTATTGTTGAGAATAATTCGCCAAAAGGATGAAAATATTATTGAGTAAGATAAAATATATGCACAATATACTTTTTTTTGTCCTTGGCCACAAATGTATTATTTTGTTAAATATATTGTTAAATAATGAATTTTGTCAATATTATTACATTTAATATATTTATATACTCTTAATCTTCTTTCATTTAATAATTAGTTTACCTTTAAACAAAATTATGTATGTTTTACAAAGATATATAATTAGAAAAACTTAAAAATAAGCCCGTGCAACGCACAGGTTTAATTTCTAGTGTTACGTATTTCAACTTTGTTTTGGTGGAAGAGATTCCTCCGAGTCTTTTTTCCTTTGTCAAGACTGATGTATTGGCCCAACGCCCGTTTAATTAATTTTCTTAATATTTGAAGCTACTTAAAAAAAAGTGTGTGGACGGGAATTTCCAATATGAAAAAGGGAATCCACCATATTTTTTTGAAAAAAAAAAGTGTGTGATGTGTGAACTCAAGAAAAGTGAGAAAAAGTTTGTTAATAAGGTTGGTCACAAATCACAATCTTATATAAGACAGGGAACTCACGGTCGGGAGCATCCATACGTAGCTATCTGTGAAGGGGACCAAAGAGAGCCCCTGCATATGGGAATGACACACACACACTTGAGTTAAAGAAATCTTAGATTACACACTAACAAAACGAAAGGGACCAGAGAAAGGAGAGTACTGATCTCAATCTCAATGGTGAACAAGGCACAAAACTAGTTGTTACTCGTTCAATTTGATCCCACAAACCTAGCATTATTTTCATTTTATTTATGATTCTTGAGGCATTGCTAGTTACTGCAGGTGGCTGCGATGGCTTAGATTATGAGGGAAAATGCTGTTGCATGCATTTTGATTATTTCAATTTTTCACGAAGAAGAAGACAGTGGGTCATGAGGCAACAAGTACATTCGACAAAAACGTTTTATAGATCAGAAGCTATATTAATGTGTCTTAATTGTCCATTAAGCGATTCAATAATATAAGTAGAACTAAATGTTGATATTCAACTATCATTTGTAGAAGAGAAGGGCTTTCAGAATTGCCTTCACTTCCGCTTCATAAGCCCATAGATTACTCGTGCCTTATGAAAAGTACCCCATCACCAGGTGACAGGAAGGTGCACCTCATTCCTTAGCACCCTTCCATGCCACTTACGCTCGGAGACCTTCTAGTCAACCCATCAACATTGAATTTAAGTAAACATGTGTGTCGCTTGATCTTTGACATGAATATTAACGCGTGATTAGTTCAAGTGTACATACTTGATTTTTCTTAAGTAAAGTTTTGAGTTCGAGTCTTGTGGAGGGAAAAAAAACTCAAAATTAATCTTATCATGATATAAATGTTCTCAGCTCGATTAAGATTGTCTCTCGTGGAAATTACCTTTAAAAAATAAATTAGGCACGCTTAATTATGCTTTTCAAAAAATAAAATAAAATAGGAACTCGAGGTCCTAGCTAACCTCCATTTCTTGTTTGCTTATAGAAGATGCTAGGAAAAACAGGCCTTAATTTTATGAAAATTGCTAAATGGCACGACCTTAGTTTGCAGGACCACTTCTATTTCTGTCTCACAATTTTTACTGTCTTTAATTTAATTCCATATATTCAATTCGAATTGCGAAGTCCCTATCTTTGTCTCTGTGTTTCACAGCCCAATGTTGGCAAGATCCAAACACCATAGTAGCTAATTTCATAGTTAATTATGAAGCGTAGCAAATCCTTAGCTAAATTCGCAGCTAAATTTTCATAGCTAATTCAATTGTCGAAGCTAAATCGCACAGCTAATTAAGCCATTTCATAGTTAATGGACAGCTCCAGCCAATTCATGGCTAATTGTCTAGCCAGTTAATTAAGGGCACTTTGTTTGCTTCTTTGAAGGCAGACAAGCAGTTTCTTTTTTATCTTTCTGGTTTGACAAACATTTTTTGGCCATACACAAAGCATTTCAGCTGAGTCTCGTTAACACATCAAAGTCAGAAAGATATTAAAGCCATGATGAGTCCCCTTAAAACCAAAAAGGAAGGCAGTCAACAGTGGATATAATTTGGGCGGTGGTGTACACAAAGTTAAGTAAGGTGGGTGACGTGAAAATTAAGCTTAATTGCATTTTTGTCCCATATTTGGGTGAATATGCAAACAGCAAACGAGCAAGTCCTAACGATTCTTGTCGTTTGCACTTTTAGTCATTCGGTTTCTATTCGTTAAAAAATTAACGTTTTTGCATGTGTCAAAAAATTTAATGTATTGGCGGGTGAGTTGAACACTGAGATAAATAATGATGCATGTTGGATTTATCGATGACTTTGACTCTTATCTTACCCCCAAACGTCTTATCTTCTCCATCTTCAATGCCAGTGGCACGTACAACTGACATTCAATCTTCAACATGAGCAAACAACCTATTAAATCGCCCCATGTACTTCTTTACGGTCTATGTAGGTTATTGATGTTAACTAAAGTTGTCGGTGCAACCTTTTAAACCTAAGCTGAGAACTACCACAAAAGTTTGCTCGATAACTCATTGAAGTTCACTATAAATCTCGTTGATTGTACGTGTAGTGAACCAAGTCATCGTTGATTTCTTGAATACATAAGGCAACATCTTGCACTTGATTGTATATGTGACCCCATTTTTGACAATCTTGGTGTTAAAATACACCAAATGTTTGTGGGGTCACTATCTTCGATAAGTATGTATCTCCTCTGAGAATTGTTGAAAATCTATCACGACACTCGCCTGCAGCTAATAAAGTTCCGCCAAGGAATTCACAATTCCCTGCAAATCGAGGGAAACATTGTTATTGTTCTTGTTTCGGCACAAATTCGCATTAAACCTCTTATTCATGTTGAGTAAATAATCCTTGGACTTGGAAAAATGTTTTACCAAGGCCTCACAAGTCACGATAGACTACAATGTTCAATAAGTGAACCGGAGAGTGAAATTTTAAGTTTAAATTAATCACAAACATGCCCAAATTTAACATGATTGAATTGGCCAAAATTTCAAAGTCCAAATCAGTATGCATGGCAGTTTCATAAGATGAACCAAATTTGAAGTCGTGATCAAAGGAAGCAACCACTAGATTTTCTTCTAGACAAACAATCAAAGAAAGATATGACCCGGTAAGTATGCATTTAAGCATGGAAGTTTCATATGATGATTGATGAACATATATACCACAGGGTACGACGGTGTCTAACAAGAGGAAAGAGACAGTTGGGTGAGTGGAGTGTGAGAGTCAACTTTGTAGTTGCTTACTTGAATTTTGAAAGAAGAAGACGAACGTTACTATGGGAGATACAGAGAAAATGATGGGGATCATTTTGAGAAATTGAGGATGAATGATATTGACCCTTAATTTTGTTTGGAGTTTGGACCATTGGAAATTGACCTTTCAAATACTACTTTGGATACCAAGTCCGTATCACTTTATTCACGCAGAGTGATCCCAGGGAAAACATTTCCATAAATGTTCAATTCGTTGTTTGAATATTTGGATTTGTGATGGATTAAGGATTGGGATATTTTTAAAAGGTTTATAGTAAAAAAGTTAATAAATTGTGGTAGGCGAGGGGTTGACTAAGATTGAATTAATAAGTTATTCGTCTGGGAAACTAAATCTTGTAATGATGGAATCACAAGTTCAAATTAAACTCTAAGAAAGTCATTTGTTGGAAGAGACTGTCACTGTGTTCCGAACAAGTTAACACTTTTAAGAAAAAACAAAAGATTTTGTACAATATGAAATTAGAGTTCAAAAAAGAAGGAAAATCTTAAATTTTTATTTGGGTGAAATTGAAAAAATTTAAGTGAGAAAGGTCTAAAATAATTTAATATATGATCTTTATGCTTGTATCCAAAAACATAGAATGGGGTGTATATTTGTTTTTGGTCAAGGAGAATGGGATATATATATATATTATTGGTTGAAGCCCAAGCTCGTGGAATTAAGCCCATATGGCCAGTTTCAGGGTTTGCCATCAGCTTTTTTTCTCTTATTCTAGCCTTACAATACCGATCTCAATTTCCAGCATTATTGCATCCATGTAAAGTTTTAAAACATTCCCTATTATATTTTACTTGCAGACTTTGATTTCACCATACTTGATGCATACTAATGCACAAATTTGAATGCATTCCATAAAAAATTAATGGTATTTCAATCATTAATTTCACTTTTTGTTTATTTAATGGTTTGATTCGATATATAGCAGCGTCTAATAAGAGAGTCACAATTCCATTAATTTATTGATTGCCTTATTTTTGCAAGTGACAGCAAGAAAAGAAAAAAAAAAAGGGATCACGTGCCAATGCAATGCATGGAAGAGATAAGTGATTTTCATAGTTATCTTGAAACACGTCCATTTCCGATACACTATTTTGTTGAAATTGATAGCATGTTTTAGGGTTAAGCATCATATTGGTCCCTGTCTTTGTGTCGCCGTCTGATGTAGGTTCCTCGCCGGAAAAATTATTGAAAAAGATCCTCTTCTTTGTAAACCGTTTGGAGCAGGTCCTCGCCGGAGTCCGGACCTCCGGCGAGTAATGATTTGGCATGCTGACTGTATTAATCATGCTGACATGGATTTAAAAAAAATTAAATAATAAAAAATTAAATAACACATCAGATAATTTAACCCAACTAACAAAAATAAAACCTATTAACAAATCTAACCCTAATCTAATTAACAAAATTAATTTCCCCCAATTAACCCAAATTCCCAATCAAATTAGGGTTCTCATTCTTTCTTCTTCTTCTTCTTCTGGCATCATAGATCTTCATGAAAAATATTATTATCTATGCTTTTGCTCTTCAAATTCTGGAATAAACCAACAAGAAACAAAACCCAGGTTCTGAAAATGGAAGCACCATGCTTTTTTCTTATCAGCCAAAAAGAATATATAAATGGTGATGCTAGGCATAACAACCCAGAATTTACAAAGAGTATATACAGGGCCAAACCAAAACACGCAGAAGCAAGTAACAGGGGAAATCAACACACTAACTCAACTCTGCCACTTGAAACATTAAATCGAAACCCAGAACCACAAAAAACATTTGTCACTAAATTAAACCCTTCAATATCTCTTTAACAAAAAAAATAAAACTGAACTGTAACAAAAAAAACTCTTCATTATCTTCATCATCCACTCTACTGGTCCATCTTCATCATTCTAACCCAGAAAAATGCAACTCCAAAATTGTCTTGTGCTTCTTCTCCTTCTTTGATCTCTTAGACCTGTAGCCTCACCTCACCCTCACCCTCACCCACACCCACCTGCAACCCAACCCTCACGGCCCGTGAGGGTTCACGGCCTCACCCAATTTCAACCCTCACCCACCTGCAACCTCACCCTCACCCCCAAACCCCAACCCGCATCCCGCAACCTCACCCTCACCCTCACCCTCACCCTCACCCACCTGCAACCTCACCCTCACCCTCACCCCCAAACTCCAACCTCACCTTCACCTTCACCCTCACCCTCACCCTCACCCTCACCCACCTGCAACCTCACCCCCAAACCCCAACCCGTAACCCCAACAAGTCAACAGAGGGTCCAGATCGAGAGAAAGAGAAGGAGAGGAAGTCCGAATCAGCGACGGAGAGAGATGACCCAGATGAACATCTTCGTGGTGAATTAGGTTACGAGAAGAAGAAGACATCTTCTCCGTGTTCCTGTGCATGCACATCAGGTTCAGAGCGCCGAACTCGCGGCAGTTATCGGCGAGTTAGACGGAGAAATCGTACATGTGGCAGTGGAGACAGATCTAGGAAGAGAAATTGTGTTTGGTGAGGATATGCCGTTGGGAGTGGCACGATGAGGGTTTTTGTTATGATTCTTTTGATTTCTAGCAGTAGAGTAGTTGATAAAGATGAACATGGGGTTGGTTTTGATGAAGATGATATAGGGTTAATTTGAGGGAAATTTGTTTTTGTTAATTAAATTAGGGTTAGTTTTGATAATTGTTTTTATTGTTTTAAATAAATTAAAGTTTCTGATGATGTGGTTATTTTTTTTAAAATTTAATTTTTTTTTTAAATCCACATCACCTCAATAAACCCAATCAGCATGCCATTTCAGCATTCGCCGGAGCTCCAACCTCCGGCGAGGATCCGCTCCAAAAAAAAAATTCAAAGACGAGGATCATTTACAATAACTTTTCCGGTAAGGGACTTACATCCGACGGCGACACAAAGACAGGGACCAATATGATGCTTAACCCCATGTTTTACTACTATCTTAGCTCTTAATTATGTGGGCTTAACCTCTAGCATTATTAGTTCAAAATAAAAAAACCTCTAGCATTATTGAATCCCTTTTGCAGATATTGCATGTTCTGGGATTAATTAAATGAAAGTCTTGGAATTAGATGGGCAGAGTAATTCCAAAAGATAGCATTAAAAATTAATGATTGACTTATCCATCCAAATAAAATTTGCAAGGTGTATAGACTTTTAGCTACGTAGACATAACAAAGCCAAAGAGTTTAAGAAACATTAGCTTAGAAAAATTCGATCATTAATTATTCAGGACCTAGTGACATTATTGAGTTGGCAAACAGAAAAAAGAATTCAGAAATACCATGCAACCATCCGAAAACGCAACACTGCAAAATGACATCTTGGTTTGGTAGATCAAACCAATAAGATTGACAAAAAAACAACACTGATAGGAACATAGAAATTAAAGTAATCCTAATTTTACACTCCTGCATAAACTACACATAGTTCTTAAATTTGCTCTGTTTTATCTGTTGGAAATACGCGTTTCTTGAAGAACTGCATAATGAGTACTACGATGGAATTGAACAATTTTCGTGGCTTGCGTGGGATATGACAATGCTGTGTGGGGACTCAATTGACTTTGTAAAGCATAGAAAGTACAAATGTAATATTCCATAATGCAAACAATATTTATAAAGGGAATTTGAGCTGCTCGCTTTCTCTTGGGGTCTACTTCATGTTACTTGAGAAACAATGAAAAACCATGATTGAGGGGTGAAATTGATTCTTGAAAGTGTTGGACGCGGCTAATAAGTTTATTCCTGAAAGAAAAAATACCTTTCAGTCTCTAATTGTCTCTAATTATGTAAAATGTCAATTAAGTTAATCTTGACATCGTTTTCTCAATCACGATCACAGTAACTAACTTGACCGATATTTCACACGATTAAAGAAGTCGAGAGTATTTTCTAAGCTGATGGAGGAACTTGTGAGCATCAACACTTGAGGGGCATCATTCACTCAAAAATCACACAAGTTCTCTCAGTCTCATTCGCACCCAACAACTCTATATTTCTCCTCTAACTCGAAATCTTCATGACTTCATCTTTCTTTTCTCATATTCAATCTCTGTCTTGTGTAGTAGTAATTCCTACAAGTGATCTCTATGATATTAATTAGTTCACTTTATTAACTTTTCTTATATTTCCCATGCTATTTTCTGACAAGTTTTGACTTTCTCAACACTCAGCTTATCTCTTCACTCTGCATTGAATGACTGAACATTCATGACTCAACATTAATGACATGCAATATATGCTAATAGCAAGTTGGCAACTACTATGACTCTATGAGTGACTGAGACTGACACAGTCGCGTTTTCATTTATATATGCTTTGTTAAGCAATGCCATTGCCATGCCATGCATGATGAACCAATCAACCTGCTTACATCTTACAAATTTCTAGAGAAACATGTACATGAATGATGAATCACTCACATGAATCCTTTTTTCCTAAGCTGAAAAAACTCTCTGCTTTTTCTTCTCACAGTCCAAGAACAACCACCACCTCATTCCAACAAACCTCATAAATTTGCACTTGCCTTCATAATTAATTTGCCTCCTCATTAACTGCATCACTTTGCACCAAAACAAATTCTCAGTTTCATTCTGTAATCTGTAGTAACCAAAAATGGCTGCAACAATGAGGATGAATTCAG
Source organism: Lotus japonicus (assembly GCF_012489685.1). NCBI lineage: Eukaryota > Viridiplantae > Streptophyta > Magnoliopsida > Fabales > Fabaceae > Lotus > Lotus japonicus. The sequence continues at coordinate 55,839,024 of NC_080046.1, forward strand.
CACTTGCTATGCTGTTCCTGTTGTACTTTTCTTGTTATGGTTTAGACAATGAAAGCACTTTGAAAGTCCTTTTGGAGGTTAAAACATCATTTCTGGAAGACCCTGAGAATGTTCTGAGTACTTGGTCAGAGAACAACACTGATTATTGTACTTGGAGAGGGGTATCATGTGGTGGAGTGAAGAACAAGGTGGTGGTCGGACTCGACCTGTCTGACTCGTCACTCAGTGGATCAATATCACCCTCACTCGGTGGTTTGCAAACTCTGCTCCACCTTGATCTCTCTTCGAACCTTCTCAATGGCACCATTCCTCCTACCCTCTCCAACCTCTCTTCGTTGGAGTCTCTGGTTCTCCACTCCAACCAGCTCAGTGGTCACATTCCCACCGAGTTAGGCTCACTACTGAGTCTCCGAGTTCTGCTAATCGGTGACAATGACCTCACTGGTGTGATTCCCGCGTCACTTGGTAATCTGGTTAATCTCGTTAGGCTTGGTTTAGCTTCATGCAGCCTCACCGGTTCTATTCCATCTCAACTCGGGAAACTCACTGAGTTAGAAGATTTGATCCTGCAGTACAATGAGTTGACTGGTCCGATTCCAACTGAACTTGGGAGCTGCTCAAGCCTCACCACCTTCACTGCTGCAAATAATGGCCTCAATGGCTCGATCCCGAGTGAACTTGGTCAGCTCAGGAAACTCCAAACTCTCAACCTTGCCAACAACAGCTTAACAGGGGAGATTCCGAGTCAACTCGGGAAACTCACTGAACTTCTTTATCTGAATTTACAGGGGAACCAGCTTGAGGGTGTTGTTCCATCATCACTAGCTCAACTGGGTAAGCTTCAAACTCTTGACTTGTCCATGAACATGCTCAGTGGAAGAATTCCAGTGGAGTTAGGCAACTTAGGCCAGTTACAGTCCCTTGTTCTCTCTTGGAATCGACTCTCTGGGACTATTCCAAGGACCATATGTTCCAATGCAACTAGTTTGGAGCAATTGTTGATATCAGAGAATGGACTAGAGGGTGAAATCCCAGTTGAGTTGGGTCAATGCCATTCACTGAAACAGCTTGACTTGTGCAACAATTCTCTCAGTGGAACAATACCACTTGAAGTTTATGGGTTGAAGAGGCTAACTCATCTCTTGCTTTGCAACAACAGTTTGGTTGGTTCAATCTCTCCCTTCATAGGAAACCTCACAAACTTGGAGGGTCTTGGATTGTATTACAACCACTTGCAGGGTCCTCTGCCTAGAGAGATTGGGAAGCTTGAGAAGCTGCAAATACTTTATCTCTATGACAACATGTTATCAGGGAACATACCTTTGGAGATTGGCAATTGTTCAAGTTTGCAGATGATTGATTTCTTTGGGAACAATTTCACTGGGAAGATTCCCAACACTATTGGGAGATTGAAAGAGTTGAGCTTTCTTCACCTTAGGCAGAATGATCTTGTAGGTGAGATTCCCACTACCCTTGGTAATTGTCATAATCTGACTATACTGGATTTGGCAGATAACTATCTCTCAGGTGGTATTCCTGCAACATTTGGATCCCTCAGAGCCTTGCAGCAGTTAATGCTCTACAACAATTCTCTTGAAGGTAGCCTTCCTCACCAACTTATTAATCTAGCAAACTTGACAAGAGTGAATCTTTCAAATAACAGTCTCAATGGTAGTTTGGTTCCATTGTGTAGCTCTCGGAAGTTTCTTTCTTTTGATGTCTCAAATAATGCATTTGAAGGTGAAATCCCCTCTCAACTGGGAAACTCACCCTCACTTGACAGGCTAAGATTAGGTAATAACAAGCTTTCTGGTCAAATCCCAAGGACATTGGGAAAAATCACTAAACTGTCATTGTTAGACCTCTCTATGAATTCACTTATAGGACAAGTACCAGATGAGCTTTCTTTGTGTAGTTACCTATTGGTCATTCATTTAAAAAACAACCTTCTTGCTGGGCACATGCCATCATGGCTTGGAAAATTGCCTCTATTGGTAGAGCTTGATCTCTCTTTCAATCAATTTTCTGGTCCTCTTCCACAAGGCTTATTCAAACTACCCAAGTTGATGTTTCTGTCTTTGAGTAACAATTCTCTTAATGGAACTCTCTCGGATGATATTGGTGATCTTGAATCCCTTGAAATTCTCAGACTTGATCATAATCAATTCTTTGGACCAATCCCTCATTCAATAGGTAAGTTGGGGACGAATAGAGAGCCAGGGACAAATTTTCGAGAGCTCCAACTATCCGGGAATAGCTTTAGTGGTGAGATACCGCCTGAGATTGGTAATCTTAAAGATCTCCGAACCATTTTAGACCTGAGTAACAATAATCTCTCTGGTCACATCCCATCTTCACTTAACTTGCTTTCAAACTTGGAAGCACTTGATCTTTCGCACAATCAACTCACTGGAAAAGTTTCTCTATCACCTAGTGACAGTGAAATGGGGAGCTTGGTGAAGTTTAATATCTCTTACAATAACCTTGAAGGTGAATTGGATAAGCGATTCTCTCGCTGGCCACGTGGCATGTTTGAAGGGAACCTTCATCTTTGTGGAGCCTCTCTTGGGCCCTGCAATCCCGGCAATAAGCCATCAGGCTTAAGTCAGATATCAGTGGTCATAGTTTCTGCCATTTCTACTTTATTTGCAATTGCACTACTAGTACTTGCAGTGACTATGTTCAAGAAAAACAAGCAAGATTTTCTTTGGAAAGGCAGTGAATTCGGTCGTGCTTTCTCCTCCTCCTCTTCATCACAAGCAAAGAAACAACCACCATTCCTTCTAAGTGCTGCTGGAAAAATTGATTTCAGGTGGGAAGACGTCACAGCTGCCACAAACAATTTGAGTGATGACTTCATAGTTGGTGCGGGAGGTTCTGGGACAGTCTATAGAGTTGAATTTCCCACTGGAGAAACTGTGGCTGCCAAGAAGATTTCATGGAAAGATGAGTATCTGTTACACAAGAGTTTCATGAGAGAAGTTAAGACATTGGGGAGGATCAGGCATAGACATCTGGTGAAACTGTTAGGTTGTTGCAGCAATAGGAACAAAGGAGGAACTGGTTGGAATCTGCTGATATATGAGTACATGGAGAATGGGAGTGTATGGGATTGGCTTCATGGAAATCCTCTCAGAGCAAAGAAGAAGGGTCTAGATTGGGACACGAGGTTCAATATTGCTCTTGGATTAGCTCAAGGAGTGGAGTACCTTCATCATGATTGTGTGCCAAAGATCATTCATAGAGACATCAAATCCAGCAACATATTACTAGATTCCAGAATGGATGCACACTTGGGAGATTTTGGACTAGCAAAATCACTCATTGAGAATAATGACTCTAATACTGAGTCAACTTCTTGCTTTGCAGGGTCTTATGGTTACATAGCCCCAGGTAATTGTCTTAGTTTTGTTTTATTGAATTGAATTATTGAACTGTTCTTGTAATGTTACTCAGGTTTGCGCTTTGTTTAGTTTAAATGTTAACTAACACATGTTTCACATTTGCTTATGTCCAGAGTATGCATACACACTGAAGGCAACAGAGAAGACTGATGTGTACAGCATGGGGATTGTGCTTATGGAGCTTGTAAGTGGTAGGATGCCAACTGATGCAGGTTTTGGAGCAGGCATGGACATGGTGAGGTGGGTAGAGATGCACATTGACATGGAAGGAACTGCGCGTGAGGGAGTGATAGATCCTGAGTTGAAACCTCTTTTACCTGGTGAGGAGTTTGCTGCATTCCAAGTTCTTGAGATAGCTGTTCAGTGCACAAAAACTGCACCACAAGAGAGGCCTTCATCAAGGCAAGTGAGTGATCTTCTTGTGCATGTGGCTAAGAACAAAAAGGTGAACTTTGAGAAGATTGAAGAGAAAGGCAGGGATATTTGATGTTATTTTAGAGTTCTAGCAAGCAACTAAAATTGGCCATACATGCCATATGTTTCCACTTGTTTATCTGGTATACTCGTGTGTTTGATTTTGTGTGATTAATTGTAGCATTTCAGTCAGTATGTTTCATTCCAAGAATGCTCTTAACAATGAAGTTTGAAATTGCAAATTTTCCGTTTTATCATCACCTAATATTTCATAATTAACAATTGAAATCAATACTGAAGAGAAAAGAAAAACAAAACACTGTATCCATGTAAGCTTAGATGCAAGACTATGCGATCAATTATGTTTTTGTAATGGGTTAAGTCATGTTTTATCAAATCTTATCACTTTACCTTGTGGTTATAATGCTGAGACATGATGCAACACTAGCAAATTAGAAAGACCCGTAGGACTCACCTTCCAGCGGTACATAGATTTTCAAACTTAAATAGAGATGAAATATAAAAAATTTCATGAACAACATCAACTAAATAATCTTCAAATTTAGTCTAATACTTTTACAACATGGCATAACCTAACAATTGTCTCTAATTAATATGTAAAATTCAAACCCTTTACTATACATACACATATCAATCAACAACTCTATCAATGCAAGCAGCACCACCAAGTGCGTAGATCAACTAACATAAGATTATTCTAGCTTAAGTAGATGTATCAAGTGAAAATTGCATATGCTATTGCCTATGCATGTGGACATCCTCTGGAAAACAGAGTGGTTTAATAGAGTGCAACATTTCATAGTCCACTAGTGCAGTTGCCATTGGATGACTTAATTTACTCTCAATGCTTGAAGCCCTGCAATGTTTTCATTTACCAAATCCAGTTAGTCTTCAAAGAGTTATACATTGATCTCTAAACAGTAAACACAATGTATTCTAGGTAGATCGTCATCCACATTGGTCAAAGAGGAGAGCATATCAATAGTTAACTACCCACTAGTGTGTGGTTTGCTCTATGCCCAATATGGAGATCTCTCCGGATTTTAGGCATCTCGCAACCAAGACTTTTTGACCATATTTTTATAAATTTCTCATATTAGCTTATGGATGAATGCTTATGACATGTTTGACAAAACCAACTAATAAGATACTTCAAAACTAATAAATTAGCTTACAATTGATAGCTCAAAACTTATGGAGAGATTATAGGGCGTATTGGTCAAGGCGTTGTTGCATGGTGGGATTAGCTTCTCCAACGCTCTAGAGAAGCAAATTCAATTGCGGATTGGCTGGCTAGTCTGGCTTTATGTCTTAGCTTTGAAACTCATGTTTTTTTGTTGTTGCTCTTTTTAGGGGTTGTCATCACTTCCTTCGGCTAGATAGCAACAATTAAAGTATGAGCAAAATGCACGTGGAATGCACGAAAACATTTTTAAAAATATTTAAACTTGAAATAGAAATTATGATAAAATATTATTTTTAAATATAATTTATACTGTAAATTTAAGATCAATAAATAATAGTTATACAAAAGTATACTTTTTAAATTTTACTATAAATATATAAAACATTATTTTTAAAAAAATATTTTTTTAGTTACATAGAATTAAAAATAAATATTTAAACTTTTATTTTGACAGCAAAACTGAAATATTATTAATAACAAAAACTTCCTGAGAACAACTCTCTCAAAGATAAGTTATATCGGAGCATCATCCCATGAGAGAACCCACGTCTAGCGCTTGTGCCTCATTAAAACTTTCATAGGAAAAACTCATTTAAGGATAAAAATCTAGAATAGGAAAAAGAGTACATCAAAAACGCTAGGACGTCTACCGTGCTATAACCCACCAAAGCACACACAGCCAGAACAAATGCCAATGAACCACCCATAGCCCAGCAAGGTTAACTAAAACATTTTCCAAATTAATATGCTGCATTTGATCCCAACCATCATAAATATTTTTTTTTTTTGGTCCTTGACCAAAACCATAAATATTTAAACTTAAAAGTCTTAAAAAGTATTTAAATTTTATTTTAAATAATGTTCACTTAAGAACCTCACTCTTTCATTTCAATCAAAAAAAAAAAAAAAAGAACCTCACTCTTTTTTGAACTTCAAGGACCTCACTCTTAAATGTGATATTAATCACAAGAAGCTAAAAAAATAATGTACATGATAAGACATTATAAATTGAATAAAACTAACCACGCAATTAACTAATAGCTCATTTCAAAAAAAAAAAACTAATAGCTAATTCATACAAATTGAAGAAAATCTAACTAATTATTTTTTTACACCACATGAATGTCCAGGGACTAAAGTATCAAAATAAGACTTTCACGTCGTTAAATAATGGCTAATGAACTAAAGATTTTGAAACAAATGAACTAAAATATTAACGCAATAATGATATCTACACACCTCATTTTCTAAACACTTCATTTCCACATATTTTTATTTATATCTCTCTCCTCTTATCATCTATCACATCTTATATTTTCGCTCTCATACTTTTTCTTTTCTTATTATCTCTCTCTTCATTCCACCTCCCTCCACCTCAAAAAAAGGTGTGAATGAAACATTATTCAGATTAACAACATATTAACAACATCAACGTTATATGTTAATTTTTATTTTTTTATGGTCAAATGGAAATTTCATTCAAATAAAGCGGCCAAAAGATCGGTCCAAATACAAGCATTGAAACAAACCGATGTTTATTTTTATACTTTACATAATATTCTTGTTGTATAATAATTATAAATTTAATAAATTACGACAAAAAATTTAAATTGATTTTAAGCCATGGCCTGACTCTCCAGCTTGGTGAACATCTTTTTGATTTCCCCTTTGGAGAATGTCACTCCTTGTTGTTCCCCTCTCGCCTTAGTGCGCATGGTTTCTTTTGACCACTCATTGTAAAAAAAGAAAATGAAATTACATTAAAATAATTCATTTACCTAGTCAAATGGAAAACAAAATAAATATGCGCGCTATCTCTTAAATTTTTTTTTTTTTGATAATGAATGGCTAATAAACTAAAATAGGTAATAACACAAATGTTACATTAATTCCTTACAAAATATCCTTGTTGAAAATTAATTAAAATATTAAAAATAAATTTAAGAAATAAACTCAGACCATATAATTGAAAAAATAAATTACATTGAAATGATTCAAGTCCTACTCAAATGAAAGACAAAATAAATATGTTATCTCCTATATATCTTAAATGGCTATTATTTTTTGTTGATAAAAATAGCTAATAAACTAAAACAGCTAATAACGAGAATGTTATATGTTTATTTTAATACTTTACAAAGTAATGTTGTTGTAAAATAATTAAAAGTTAATATATATATATATAATGAATAAATTAATTTCAAACCATATAAATGAAAAATGAAATTACATCAAAATGATTCAAGTACCTACTCAAATAAAGAAAGTCAATATGTTATGGCCAATGTCTTAAAAAACGGCCCGATAATAATTAAATATATCTTTTAAATATAATACTATTATTTATTAAATAATTTATTAATATAGAATTAATAAATTAATTCAAAAATAAATTTTAAACTGACATATAATTATTATAATGTTTACTTTATAATATAAAAAATAATAATTCCCTTTTGAAAATATTTAGGATTTTTTTAATCATGGTTGCAACAAATATAAAACAAATAACAAATGTAAAATTCAATGAAAAACTACCTCGCTTCTTGATACATTTTATTATATTTTTTAAAGCAAAAGATTTATCAAATAATAATCAGGTTGAGATACAAATTCTCTCAAAAAAAATAAACCACACAACCAAATAAGGATAAAACCTCAAATTAAAAATAGGCATTGCCATGGTGAAAACAAACCGATCATAGGACCAATATCCATAAAAACCAAACCTCTCAACATAAAACCACAAGAAAATTCAAAAACCCAAGGGCAAAAGCAAACCCCATACAACTAAGATGAAAATTCAAGCATACTAGTGAATATTGAACAACCGGTAAAAATGCTCTAACTCATGATCCCATCTACAATATTCATATGAGCTAATAACATCATCATCATCATCATCTATTAATGTCCATTTATCCATCTTTACTCTCCACCCTTTGCATGTGCTTTTGGAGATACATAGAGGACTTTGATTGCGCCCCAATATTCCATTATTTTTCCACATAAAGCCCAATAATTTTTTCACTTTATTTCTCGAAGCTACAACACACTTGGACTTCCTCAGAAAACGCATGAACTTAAGTCCTTGTTTTCTCAAATCATCATTTTCAGAGCATAGTGAAATCATACCACACACATATTTGGCTTCCATGTGACCATTTTCAGCAGCTACCTTCAAGATCTCAAGACCATCAATCTTTCCATTTGAATAATCAAAATATTTTCGCAGCCCTTCTCTGTACAAGCTCTCCATGTTTCCACATTCCATGCAACGGTTCAAGAACGATGATGTGTTGTCATTAGGAAGCCAATGGATTAATGGGAATGTGTCCAAAGAAACTCTTCTCCAAACATAATCATCTTCAGCAGCATCAAGAAAATCTTTGCAACACATTTTGATGGAGTGAAGGTCGATGATAGATTGTGAGGCCACAATTGTAATCACCTCTACTAACAAGTCTCTTGAAAGCATTTTTATGGCAGCGGTGGAGTTGGGACCTTTACCAGTGCGAGATCTCTTGCTCCTTTTCCTCTTCACTAATTGTGGTAATGGTTGCTCAACATGAGCAGCTGCATGTGCTCTATGAGTGGACACATATGGTGGAACGCGTGGTGCGGAACCACCTGCATAACCGTCACCTCTAGCTCTAACCATATCTACAAGAAAATAAATTCAAGTGGCTAAAATTATCATATAGTTAAACTAAACATTGAAACAATATATAAAATTCTTATAAAAAACCCTTGAATTAAAGTTATCAAATTGTAGTTTCCAATATGTGTTCTAAGGATCTGGAAATTAGAAGTCATTATTTTAATGACACAACACTACCTAATTCTAGTTTTCGAAACCTTAGAGTACATAAGAAATTAGAATTTTAACTTATTGATCCAAGATTACATGATTCTAGTTTTCAGAATTGGAGCTTAGAATCTGGTAGTTGTAAACAAGCTATTTCTACCAAATGTTACATTACGTAATTCTATTTTTCAAAACTATAAAATACCTACGAAAATTGAATTTCAGAACTACACTTCACATGAAACTAAGATAATGTTAAGAAAAAACTTTAACATGGCGAGTGTCCTAGTAGACAACATAGGTGGGAGAAAATAATTAAATAAGAAAAACTAACAAAGAAGAAGGAAAAGAGCTCACCTAACTGAAGGAAGAAAACTTGAAATGCAATGTAATCTGCGTGATGGCGAGGAAAAGGATGAGAGAAATTGTAAGAAAGAGGACGAGATATTGGATAGTTAAGAAGAGGAAGAGATTGATGGTAAATGCGGGATGAGGAGATTAAATAGCTATCATTTTGGTTGATAAAAAATTACTAATAAACAAAAAGATTAATTACACGAATGTTATATGTTTATCTTAATACTTTACAAAAGATCATTGTTGTAAAATAATTAAAGTTCAATGTATTGTGAAGAAATTAATTTCGAACCATGTAATTTAAAAATGAAATTACATTAAGGATTTAATTACGATGCAAATGGAAAGCGAATTCAACATAATGTTCCTATCATAAATGACTATTATTTTTGTTGATTAAAAGGGCTAATGAGCTAAAATAGGTTTTTTTTTAAATGAACTAAAATTGGTAATAACACAAATGTTATGTTTATATTATACTTTAAAAAATATCATTTGGTGAAATAATTAAAATTTTAACATATTAAGAACAAATAAATTAATGTTAAAAAAAAAATTCAAACCATATAGTTCAACGTTTAAAAAAAAATTCAAACCATATAATTTAAAAATGATATTAATTAAAACGCTTTAAGAACCTACTCAAATGAAAAGAAAAATCAATATGTTACCTCCTATCTTAAATGGCTATTATTTGTGTTGATAAAAAATGGCTAATAAACTAAGGTAATTAACCGAAATCATTAATGTTACAAACACAAAACCATGTCAATCATTTCCAAGTTATACCACTTTGACCGTGTTTTCCATGTAACAACAGCAAATATTACGGAGACATGTTTGTGCTTTTGTGTTTTGTAAAACCTTTTTTTTTTTTTTTTAAATCAGCCTGCAACTTAATTTATTAGAAACTGGCACAGCCACAGCTGAGGTTGTAATGTCGGACATTACAAAAGAAACACCTTCACGAAGCACATCCTCAATCCACACTTTCGTAACACTTAGCAGCTCTCAATAATTAATGAGATGAATTTTATATGTGATTTTAATCCTTTACAAAACACTTATGGTAAAATAATGAAAAGTTTAATATATGATGCAGAGATTAAAGAAACTAATTTCAAACCATATAAATTAAAAAAAAATTTACATTCAAATGGTTCAAGTACCTTCTAAAATGAAAAGAAAAATTAATATATGATAGGTAATAAACTAAAGTAGGCAATAGCAAGAATGTTATATGTTTATTTTAGTACTTTACAAAATATCTTTATTGTAAAATAATTTAAAGTGTAATATATTATGATGAAATTAAAGAAAATATATAATTTAAAAATAAAAATACACTGAAAGATTACCTACTCAATGAATGAAAAGAAAAATCAATGTGCCATCTCCTATCTTAAATAGCTATCATTTTTGTTGATAAAAAATTGCTAATAAAATAAACAAATTAATAACTTTGATGTTATATGTTTATTTTAAAAAATTCAAAATATACTTGTTGCAAATTAATTAGAATTTTAATATATTAAGAGTAATTAAAGGGAATTAAAGAAATTAATTTTACCATATCATTTAAATTTTACTAAAATAGATAATAACGAAAATGTTATGTTTATATTATACTTTACAAAATGTCATTTTGTGAAATAATTAATATTTAAATTTATTTTGAAGAAATTAATTTTAAACCATATTATTTAAAAAGGCAATTACATTAAAATGACTTACACAAATGAAAAGAAAAATCAATGTTATCTCCAATCTCAAATGGATAATATTTTTGTTGATGAAAAATGTCAATGAACTAAAATAGCTAATAACACAAATGTTATATTTTTTAAAATGTTTCTTTCTACTGATGTTGTTATCGGTTCGAGAAACGATTGCATGTCAACAACATTCAATTGCATGTTTACACGAGTTAATGTGTTTTTCAAATACTTTACTAAATATTTTTAAAAAATAATTAAAGGTTTTATTATTGCAAAGAAATTAATTTTATACCATATATAATTTAAATTTCATTGAAATTATTCAAGTACCGTCACAAAAGGAAAGAAAATTCAATTTATTATCTCCTATGGTAATAAACTAAAATAGCTAATAACACAAATGTTATATGTTACTTTCAAAAAAAAAACAAATGTTATATGTTTATTTTTATGATTTACAAGATATCAATTTTGTGAAATAATTAAAAGTTTCATATATTACGAAAAAAATTAATTACCTACTCTAATTTTTTTTAGAAAGCATAAAGGTATATTAAGGAAAAGCTCTGGGAACAAAGCACAAAAGAGTACAGGGCAAAAAGGTGATTAGCTAGTATAACAAAAAAGTTAATCACCTAACATTGAAACGCCAACCCCAAAAAACCTGAGATAAAAACGCCCAACAGAACCATGATCGAGAATATACACAGAAGACTACCACATAAGAAAACTCAACCTAAAGGCTAACCCAAGAGCAAAGAACCTGCCAGAAATACTAATTGTGATAGGCTCCAAGGGTCCCTATCCCAATCTGCGCGCACTAATTTGAGCCACTAGACCTTGAAGAGCACTCTCGTCAGAACAATCATAAACCATACCACACATTTTCCCCACTAAAAGAGCGCACCTCACCCTAGTCAGAACACTATGAGGCTCACTGCTCTGCGGCTCCAAAAGCGTTAGCTCATTACCCATGACAGCAAAATCTTTCACCCCATCCACCAACTCAGAGTCACAACATAGTACTAGGGGTGTACAAGGGATGGGTTGGGACGGGTTTTGGTTAACCATAACCCGGCCCTAAATATTGATCGGGTCAATTCATAGACCCTAACCCGTCCCTAGACCCGAAGCAACCCGACATTATGCGGGTCCAATTTAGGACGGGTCTATGTAGGACGGGACCGGGTTGGCCCGATGGACAATAAGTTTAAGACTATTTGATACTAATTGTAGATAATAACATACTAAAAGAGTTATAAGTTAGAACTATTTTTTAGGAGAAATAACTTGAAAGAATCCAATTCTTTCATAATCTATTGCACTTGAGAGGCTTACATTTTGTTTGATCATTTCTTCACTTGTTTCACATATGCATAATACACACACATGATTTTCTCTTGTTAGAGCATGAAAGTGTCAATAGTTTGACCAACTTTTATTTAATTCATAAGGTAAATGTTAAACATTTTAATTTCATCTACATGGTAAGATAAATTTGAGCACCATGTATCACATTTTAATCACTATAACAAATTAAAATTTTATAAAATATATATGTGGGACGGGCCGGGTGACCCGAGTGTCAACCCGAACCCGACCCTACCCGAAGTCGGGTAACTCAAAGATCAACCCGAACCCGGTCTCTTTTAATGATCGGGCCGGGTTCAACCCGGCCCTAAAAGCTTGGGCCGGGCCGGGTTGGCGGGTAGGGCCGGGTCTTGTACACCCCTACAACATACCCTCTCTTCTATCATCCGTTTTTTTTCCCATCTCGCTTCACTTTCTTGGGCCTTCCGCGAGGTCGAGGCACTTTCGCTAGAGGACAAATAGGCTTGCTAAAAGCAAAATAAGTATTTTATCTCCTATCCTAAATGACTATTATTTTCTTCTAATAAACTATAATTCATCTATATATATTAAAGAAGAAGGTTTCATAAATAATAAATCGTATCTAAAATTTAATAAATAAATAAATCATATAATATAAAAATGTAATTTTAATGATTTGGAATTTCTATTATGTTAAAAATAAGCGCCAATATAAAACAAAATTATTTTCATGGATTATTTTTCATCATTGGACACTGAACTTGGCACATGGCAAAGTGCAAAGTTTCAATTCGATAGTGCCAAATTTAACCTTCTTTATAAAAAAAACCTACTCATTTTTCCAAAAAAAATCCTCAAATCAAACATACTTATTTTATTGATATTTTTTATACCGTTAACAAAGCCGCACTCGAAGATGCATACTACAATTAAACGTGATCAAATGGCTAAAGACATGTCGTGTGAGGACAAAGTTTATGATCATATGGTTCATGTCTCTATTTTCTCACTCTCACCTCTTACTTTCTCTTTTTTACTTCATACATATCTCTTTTCTTTCACTTCATACTCGATTTTAAAGGAGTGTGAATGAAGCTTTATTTCTAACAACCAAAGATCAAAAGAAGAAAATAACAATTTGTTAAAATATTTCGTTTGGAGTGTTTTCTCCTTGTTAATTTATCCACAGGGTTAAAAAAAGTGTTTATGAAAAATGGAAGCTTATCCAAAATCATGCAACAAAACGTGTAGAAAGTGAGAAAACAAACTTGTAGAGAACCAGAATGAAAATGGTAACACCACCAGTCCACCACCACCCCTCATCATAGTAGATGTAATGTGATAAAGGAGAAAGTGATATGTTTAGTGAATTTAATGTACCCAAAGACGCTCTCTCTGTTGCATTTTCTCCTTTCCTTTATACCTTAATCAATGTCCCCACAATCTCAACGGCTCAAATCCAACGTCTTCCAAAATCCATTCCAAACTATATTCCTCACATTGTTACATTTATAACACCACTCATCATCTTCTAAGTTTTCGTCATTTTCATGTAACCTCACATACAAGTCAAACCCTTGTTTCTATAATTCTATCACTAACCAAAACCAACAACGCTTGTTCCAATTTTAGCCACACGCTCTATCCACCAATCAAGAAGACAAAACAGAATTTAGAAGAAAAAAACTGACCTCATTTTATCATATCATGGTTCATATCGGTTACCATGCAAGAGCTCCAAATTTAGGCAAAGAAAACGCTAATGAGGTAATGGTGATTTATTTAGCATTTATGCACCTTAAACTGCTCCTATGTTTTCGTCCAACAAACGATTGTTTCTCCTTCATCTTCTCCTCCTCTGTTTCACATTGCTCTGTTTTTTTGTTTTCTTTCTATCTTTCTGTTTTTTTGAGGATGAGATGAGAGATTTTTCGTGAACAGTTTCACGAGATGACAATGTCTTCAATCTCCCCACCACCCACTTCCCTGAAATGGGTTCCTATGCTTTCTGTTTCAGGTTTGCACAAACCCTCGTGAAGGATTGAACAATAGAACACCAACCAAGAAAGCCAGAAGAAAAAGAAGAACAGAACAACCAAAAATGGCTTCTTCCCAAGTTGAAATCGCTTCTTCTTCGCCTTTCGGTTGTGTTCTGAGGGACCGTAATCGCCGCGATGGATGCAGGGAATCCACCGGTTTCCAAAAAAACATCAAGAACTTTGTCATGGACCACCTCAACACATGCATCTCCACCATATCCTCTGACTCTGCAACAAATGAGAATAAGGAACAGAATCAGATGAACAATGCTGCAGCTTCTTGGGTTTCAAAGCCTGCAAATAGCAACAATCTTGCGAGGCTCCGTTTCAAGAGAAACAATCACAGCAACATCAACAACAGCAATGACAATAATGAATCTTCTTTGGCTTCCTTGATCAGCCCGAGACACTCTCGTCTTCTTGATCGATGGGCAGCGAAACAAGCTCGCCAGATGGTGTCGACGTTGGAGAACGAGGAGGCTGAGTTGTTAGCCATTGACAACAATAGCAACAACAACAACAGCATTCTTACAAGAACATCTAGTTCTAATTCTGATGAGTTTTCATCTGAATTTGCAAAGACAAAGCTTGGTGCATCTTCCCTGGTTCAGATATGGGAGAAGAGGCTGAACAAGTCCAGTGTATCCAAGCCCAACACACCAATTGAGAGGTCCAGTTCCAATTCTGCTACCAGCAGCATTGAAATTACTTTCTCTGTGGCAGAGCAAAGCAGAGTGTTAGAAACAGGGGAAACAGGGGAATGTTGTGAACTGCCTTCAGGGAATGAGGAACCGTTCCCTGATTGGGAATCTGACAAGACAGGACAGAGTAGTGATCAATCCGTTTCGCCGCCACGAGGGAGGTGGAGTTCTTCTGAGAGCAGCGACAGGGTCAGTGTTGCAAACATCATAAAGAGGCTTCAAACACAGAATGATGACAATGATCATGAAGGGTGTGGTGGTACTAGTAGTGTGGCAGATTCACCTTCCGCAGCAGAGAATTCAGAACAGAGAGTTTTTCCCCAGGTAACTTGTACCCCGAGAGTTAGAGGGCGCAAGGCGTTCGATGATTTGCTCATGAAGTTGGAGCAGGACAGGCATGGGGAGCTGAAGAACCTTTCAGAACGTGGAGCTGTCTCCAAGTTCACACAAAGAGGTCGCATTCAGGTAAAAAACTGAGGATTCTTCTTCCTCTACTTCTTCTTTTTGTTATGCTATGTTTGAGTTTCTTTAAAGAGTTTCCATTGAATTGAAACTCGTTTTCTTTGTGTCACACATTGCAGGCATCGCTTCGACTTAGATTGTTACAACGTGGGGTGGTAGTTAATGAGCCCTACCGCTTGAAATCAACAGCATCTGAAGTGAACAGACAACCAGCACAGGGATCTGCAATTATGCAACTAAGGTTTGATAATGAACTCTTTTATTATAGAAAGATCTCTAATTGCCCTTTTGGTCTAGAAAGAATCACACTACATAAAGTGAAATTTAGACGTCTACCAGGAGAACTTAGAAGATTATTATTGCACAGTTTGATCAAGCATTTCCTTCTATAAATTGTTACTTTTTTTTTTGAAGTTTGTTTCATTAAGTGGCACTTTGCAAGGTACAAAATCTATATATATGTGTGTGTAGTGGTATTTGTTACATGATATGGTTATATGAGGAAGATTTTATTAGCCTATTAGGTAATCAATAGCCAATATAAAACCTTATGGTATCTTCATAGCAGGAACTATTATATTTAATGCACTATTTCTATTATCTAGGAATGCCACTTTATGGAAAGCAGATGAATAAACTAATTCTGCTATTTTATACAAGCTTTTGACTCTTCTAGTGGTTATCATCCTTGTGGCACCTTCATTTAGGTTTCCATAACATGAAGACAGAAAGATTCATGACAAATTCACAACTAAGTAATTGAGTAGGATACTAAATGCCAAATGTTTTTATAAATTGCAGGGAAAAATTTAGCAATGGAGCTGAACAGAGAAAAACAGTCCAAGCAGAAGTAGCAAGCCCAAAAAGTCCTCATAAGGAGATAGCAAACAAAACCACACAATTGGATAACTCTTCCAGTGTTGATCAAATCAACAAAGACAAAAGCAGCAAGACATCTCATGGCACTGCCAATCAATCTACAGAATCCACACAAAAGTCAGTGTCTAAGACTAGCGAAGATCATAAGAGACAAGAAGCTCATCCAAGTTCAGATATCACACTCCAAGAAACACGTTTTGAGGCTCGGCATGATGTCAAGCAGGAAACTGCTGAGGCAACTACATCCAGGCCTGATTCAATTCCAGATGAGAGGACAGACAAGGCAGAAACCAGCAACCAACAGCATGCTATGAGCAAAAGCAGTTATGAAGAAACATTGGATGAGTTAGAAGCAAATCATAAGAGACAAGAAGCTCATCCAAGTTCAGATATCACACTCCAAGAAACACGTTTCGAGGCTCGGTATGATGTCAAGCAGGAAACTGCTGAGGCAACTACATCCAGGCCTGATTCAATTCCAGATGAGAGGACAGACAAGGAAGAGACCAGCAACCAACAGCATGCTATGAGCAAAAGCAGTTATGAAGAAACAGTGGATGAGGTAGAAGCAAGTAACCAGCAGCATGCTGAAACCAGTCTTGACAATGCAGTAGAAGAGGACTATGCTGAAAGCAGTTATGAAGAGTTAGTGGAAGAGTTGGTCATTGATCAGGATTATTGTGAAACTAATTATGATTGGATCAGTGAAATATCTCGGCCTAAGAGCTACTGGGAAGAACGTAGGCAAGCATGGTATAGAGAGATGCTTGACTCAGGTTCTCAAAAAGAGGATATAAGGAAGCTTCTTGAGAGGTATATAAGCAAAACCCTAATTTGTTTTCACCTAATCCTTTGTATATATCTATTAATGTTAACTAGAAGGCCTTTCAATAACATGAATGACTGGATGAACAAGTGAACAAGAAATTATATGACTTAGTGCATGTTTGAAAAGTCAGAATCAATTCTGATGGAAAACTTTTGTGAGTAGCTTCTAGGTGTGAGAATTGATTCTGAGGAAAATGATTCAAACATGCTATTAGAGGGTGAAAAGTCAATTTTGAATATAATTTTATATTGGACGCTAAGTTACATGAGAGATCTGAAGTTAAATAACTTATTTGCAGAAGAACAGTGTCAACTTTCCTTACAAGTGATTTCCGGGAAACAATGGATAGATTGATGCAATCTCATAGGGGAACACAAACACATTTAATCAATAGTGAAGATGATGAGGAAGACAATCAAGGGTTGATAGCATTTTTAAAAGAACGCATGCATTCCGCCAGCCCTTCTCAAGAAGAAGGAAGAGAGAGAGGCGGGGATGAAGAGGAGGAGAGGATGGAAGAGGAAGTAGAAGAGGAGGAGGAGAAAGAAGATGAGGATGAGCATGAGCATGAAGTTGGTGTTTATTCTAATCCCTCCTTAGCATGGAGTTTCAGAGACCATGAAGCTAGCGATGACTTTGATAGAGTTGCTTCTACATCCTCACAACCTTATCAAGCTCAGTCTTATGGAGATAGTCGCCGGAACTCTTCATCCTCCCATCATAATTCAATTGTGAGTTCAAAGCTTCCATTTAGTATTACCTTCTATGTACCAAGCCAGATTCATGTATCTCTCATTAAACACAAAACTGTTGTGCTTACAGGAAATGGAGCTCATATATGATATGAGAAGCAATATGGAGCAACTTTACCGTGAGATGTCTGAGCTAAGGAAATCTATACAAAGCTGCATGGATATGCAGATGCAATTACAACAAGCCATGAACCAAGAGGTTCTCACAGGTTTGTGTTTCATTTCATCAACCTTACCTGTGTTAAAGCTGAATATTTCTAGAAGATTAAACTTTTCTATTCTCATATTGATACATTTTGATGCTCACTATCTTCTCTATTTGTGTAAAATACTATTGCAGTTAAAAAAGAAGAAAAGAAGTTTCATAACAGGGCCCCTAAAAAAGGAAACTGCTGCATTTGCTACGATATGAAAGTTGACTCAGTTTTATACAGGTAAATGCTTCTGAATGAAAAAACCTTGTTGGAAAATTTTTATTTCCATTATCATAGCAGAGTCAGTAGAACTGAACTCATGTTGTTACCAACTTTTTCACAGGTGTGGACACATGTGTACGTGTCTGAAGTGTGCCAATGAGTTGCAATGGAACAGTGGGAAATGCCCAATATGTCGAGCTAAAATAGTAGATGTTGTTCGTGTATACGTTGATGTTTAGTCCTGAAACATAGTGAACTGATATGACAACAATGTAACATCATACAGGGAGTATTGAGTTTCTCCTTTTTCACATATACTTTTCAAGTATATGATTTTTTTGAGGAGAAATTCAAATGACAAACTTCATTGTACATTTGATAGTTTTAAATCTAACCTTTTTTTTCCGGCTGATATGTTTTCGGTAGAACTCTCAGTAAGTCTTTTATATTACCAGGATTTACAAAAAAACTAACACAAGATTTATAGCAGCAGGGTGTGCTTTGTGACCAGTGGAATATGTTGCTTGAGGCTAAAAAGAAATAAAAAAAACAGAATATCAACAATAACTTTCATCACTTCCAGCAACTGGGATGTGTTAAAAACAAAGAAAACGAATCCAGAAGAATCTAATTTTAGAACAATAAACATAGGCTGTTTCAATAGGAGACTAGTAGACTGCATAGAACCCCAAACAAACCCTTCAAGTCCATGTGTGCTTAATGCTTCTTTAATTACAAGGAAGAAAACTGTGCAGCGTGCAGACTTGCAGAGGAGGGTGCATAGTACATCCTATGGTGGCCTGAAATTATACTGTTTATGTCTGCTGTACCCCCCTCTGTTTACTCATAGTATGTCTATCCAAAAACAAAACCTACTAAATGACGTTAGAAGAGGACCATATAACGGATGACATAACTACCAAGCAAGATATTATTGGTCATGAACAGTACAATTATGACTGTATTTTAAATGAATGGCTGCTCTCAAACAAAATGTCCAAGGAAATGGGATTGGAAATTCAATAAAATATTGGAACTTCCATTCTCAAATTAGATTTGCTGGTTTTTTATAGGCTTCAGAAAAAGTGGAAATGCACTCCACTCCAACAGATTTAGGGGAGTTATTATAAGGGTATATACATATTAACTGCATATTCAAGTTCAATATGCGAGGTATCATCCCTAAACATTGTCATAAATCATTACACTCAAGAATGTATGTCCATACATGAGGTACAGATAATGGGGTGACATTTATTCAAAAGTATTTGATTTTGCACTCTCTTGCAAGTTACAAACCCCGCTCTCAATGGTGACACTATGTTGGTGGCTCTATGTCAGCATTATGTTCCTCATTCCTCTATTTAGTGCATATTTCTTAAAAAGGAACCATGGTTCAATTCTCAGTCCGGTCAGTGTAGTTTTTCTCTAGCAGTATCTTTACCCTGACCATAGGTGCTATTCCTGATCCACAGAAATGACAATGCCAGCTCGCTTGGTACTATCAAGCTACCAAGAGTCCAAGATGCTATCTCAGAAAATAAGAATAGCTGCATCACAGTCAATAATTTCTTAAAATTCGGCAAACTACATCAATGCATCATTAAGTTCTTGTGGGGTGTGGCCATTCAATTAACATCCTAAGGAGAACAGGGAAATGCACTCAGGAGGAAAGAGTATCAGAGGTAGAATCCGTCCAAATGCTTATGTTTGTTCACACGAACAGAAGATATTTTTTCATGAGAACTGAAAGATAAGTAAAGTAATGTATCGAACATAAAACAGAGACATGTATCCCTCCAATCATCATAAAAACCCCCAAAGAGCAGAACATCCTTATCAGTTGAACAATGCTTAATTGCTTAGGACAACTGACCTATATCTAGACCAAACTACTATCTAAATGCATCAAGTTCATATAAGCTATAAGCATATGTGGCTTTCATGTCAACACAAAACATAAGAAAGTATACACACAGAAATTAAAGAAGCTAAACTTACTTTAAAAGGGAGAAGAGATGTTGCAGCCTGGTTTTGCATCAATGACATTAAATCTTTCTATCGCAGGAATGCAAGATACTGGAACGTAATTTATGTATTTGGTGGAAACCAATCCACATACAATTAAATGATCAATCCGATACTGGAACGTATTTACTCCAAAGAGAAATAGCCAAAGGCCACATAAGCTTGCGGCTGTGGTGATCCCAACTGTCTAAGAGGTGAGTGTGGTAGGATATTCAGCTTTAGCATGAGCAGACAAGACACCAAAATTTAGGTTTATGACAAACGTAGAGAGCATGAATTAGATAGAAGGCAAAGAGACCTTCTACGGTTCTACCAATAAATTAATTTCCTCAAAATACTCAACCAAGATGCCCCTTGGCCACTTTCAGATCCGCAGATAACCAGCACTGTGTCGTCGCCATTAGTTTTTCTATATCTATGTAAGAATAAGGGCATTATCATTACAAGCTAGCTAGTCCTCAATTTAAGACAAAGTTGCAACCAGAAATTCTAAAACTCTGCTGGGAAAAGCTACAAATCCCTTTCTTAAGAAACTACATACTAGATTTGTTTTCAGAAACCTTACTCTGTTCTTACAAATAAATATTCAATTTAACTTGCCCAGTGTAACATTATTTCCAGATTTGCACAGGTTAATGCTCATGAAATTCACAATTACAGTTTAATAAAGAAGGAACTACCTGATGCGGCAATGCTCATATAGGTATGACAACAGTATCGAGCAAGCTGCACAATCTCCTCCTCCAAATGAATTTGGCTAGCCAGTCTCAAGTCACACCCTATCAGCATGAGATCACTTGCACAGCACCAGGCAGGCATTAATTACATGATAATAACAATACAGAACGTCGGGTTCATAATATCAATTAACAAAACTTACCATCTGATGATCAAGATGAAAATCATGTCTAAAACAAGACAAAAGCTCAATTAACTAATTATAAAGTATTAACTCTATCATTGACTGCATTGAATATCAAAATACAAGGGTGCCACTAGGAAAAGAAAAGAAAAACAGAGAATCAACATTGAACTCCATAATTACACTAATTACACCAATAATTGGATTGAAAATTGAAGATTCCAGAACAAATTCGTAAAGAAGATGATAAATAAGCAATAAACAGAAGGCTGCATTTGCATTTTGCAACCCAATAATAATGCAATTAACAGTGTACCGAAAGGTGGAGAAAATCAAAACAAAAACCCCACAAAAAAAATTAAGAAGAAGAAATCAAACGAATTTATCTTATACCACTAAATACAATCCTATACAGCATAGAACAACAACAACAACAAATGACTCCGAACCATGAACAACACCTTCTGAGAGCACATCATCCCGGAGCCCCGGCGGCGAAGAAAGGTGTGAAGGGCTGCCATCCAACCCCGGTGAAGTCTCCGGCGAATGCGCGTCCTCT
Organism: Lotus japonicus; assembly: GCF_012489685.1. Taxonomy (NCBI): domain Eukaryota; kingdom Viridiplantae; phylum Streptophyta; class Magnoliopsida; order Fabales; family Fabaceae; genus Lotus; species Lotus japonicus. The sequence goes on from NC_080046.1 coordinate 55,860,791, forward strand.
TCGGGTGGAGGAGCACCGTCCTGAGGCGCGGTCCTGGAAGACACGATCGGATTCTTCCCGAAAATCTCTTTGGGTAGAAGGACCCTGGAGATGCCGAAAATGGAAACGGGTTTCTCATCGAAAACTGTTTGAGTGACGGAGGCCTGAACGATGCCGGAGTTGATTGCAAGGGAGCCGTTGAAGGCGGAGATGTTGAGGGTGTAGAATCCAGCACCCATGGCCTCGGTGGCGAGCGTGGGCTGCGATGGATTCGTGATGGATTGCAGCGACCCGAGAGGGTAATACGAATGGAGGACATGGAATCGGAGCACGACGGCCTTCTTGTCCGCCGGGAGTGACTGGAGGGAGATGGAGGCAGGGAGATCGGCGAAGGCGTCGTCGACGGGGACGAACAACGTGATCCCGGCGCCGCCCTCGTCGCTCTCGAACTCCTCCACGACGCCGGAGGCGGAGAGGAGGGACGCGACGACGTTGAAGTTGTGGCCGTCGATGAGGGCTTTGGTGATGTTGATGAAGGAAGTGGGCCCGGTCTCGGAGGCCATGAGGTCGAAGCCGCCGGGGATGAGGAGGGCATTGACGGAGAAAATGGTGACGTTGTAAGGGAGGGTTTTCACGAGGGAGAGAACGGTGGCGTTTGTGGCGGCGGAGGAGGAGGAGGATGGGGTGGGGGGGTGGATCGAGACGAGGCCGGTGACGGGGTCGCAGGTGAGATTGACGGAGCCGAGGTTACCGGTGGCGCGGCCGGTGGTTTGGTAGAGGGTGGTGATGAGCTTGCCGGAGGGGGGGAGGGAGCGGAGGTCGGACCAGGAGAGATATTGTAGGAGGACGTGGTAGCGGAGGACGTCGGGGAGGGTGGAGGGGGTGAGCTGGTGGCGGGAGAGGCGGTCGTCGGAGGAGAGGACGGAGTTGGGGACGGCGAGGAGGGAGAGGGAGGAGCGGTGGGAGAGGTCGTCGGAGAGAGGGGCGATGAGGGCGGTGAATTGGGAGAATTCCGGGAAGGTGGAGAGGAGGGCGGTGATGTTGAATGAGAGGGAGGGTCGTGGGGATAGGACTAGGAAATAGAGGAAAGCGATGAGGGTAATTTGGGGAATGAAAATGGGAGAGTGAGTTGAAGGCATTGTGTGGTGGTGGTGTTGAAGTGAAGTTCAATGGTGGTGGATCTGAACTCAACTCAATTGGAATTGAATTGAAGGAGATGAGTGGAGTGAAGTGAAGTGATTGGGTTGAGATTTTGGGATGAGTCTGTGTCTGTGTCTGTGTCTGTGTGATCTGTGAATCAATGATGATGAGATGGCCATCTTGGTGATGCAATGATGATGTGGACTGTTTTTCTTTTTTATTTTATCTATATATATATATAAGATATCTGTTCGAGTTTTATGGATGAGAAAAACTTTACTAGGAGAGTTAGTCGCAATGTGATTTGGATGTTCACGGCTCGAATATAATTGTCTCGTATGAATGATACATGTGAACACAGGAAAAAAAATATTCCATGTTCCACTAGAGAACAGTGTTGCTCCCAACCCAACTTGGCTTAGTTGTGTTGCACTTGCACCTCTCTTTCAGCCTGAGAGAGAATATTTTGCAATTTGTCATATTGCTTACTATTGATGCTTTTCGAGGAAAATGTATTTATGATAACTACCCACCTCCTTCAACTTCAAGTATCTCATACCAAAGGATATTTTGTAATTTGGCTATAGTTGAAGTACTTAGATTAGATGGCATGAGGAGATAAAAACAAAACAAAGGAAGGTGTTTCATTTCATGTTTCCAAGCTCTGGTTTTGAGGAAAAGCATGATAGAGGTGAGTGAGAGGGCTCGGGGAAACTGAGATAAGAAGGGAGAGTGCTATGGAGAACTCCATGTACTAATAATATCATATATGAACCAACACTCTACTTGGTGGACAAGCAAGAGAGGAGGAAAGATGAGTAGAATGAAAAATATAGTAAATTTTGTAGGATGTTTTACTATTGTATAAGGAAATATGAGGTGAATTTAATTCGATTGAGATTTCATCCAACTATTAAAATTGCTTTATTATAGAAAGGAAATAAAACAAAGGGTAAAAAATGACAATTCAGGAAAAAATTGGTAAACTCGTGCACCCATTTCTTCATTGCTATGAGGGAAAGTCATAGGTTTCGCGTGTTAGATGCAAACTTTTATCTATCCCTAGCAACCAAATACGGTTAGCTATGCTCTCTCCGAACTTTCTCATACCTAGATCTTTCTTCGCTAAATTGACACAAACAAGTAAAGTGTAAATGATTGCTAGAAGTGTGTTTGAATTCCAACGAACACATTTCTTAGATTCCAAAGCAAAAGAAATTACAGGAATACAAAATTTGATGATGGCAAAACATAAAATGAAATTTTACTGTTAGGATTTCATCAATATGATAAAAGACAAAAATCAACATTTAATGAAGAATTTATATCTTAACTCATCAATAGCAAAATACAGAGATTTTTATAAGATAATGGAAGCATACTTGAACCAATGATGAGGTTGATGTTGAACTGAACTCATGACAAAATTGATAGTAAGTTAGTAACTATGGATGTTCGTATTTAGGTAGTGTTTGGTCCAACTTTTTTATAGTTTAAAAGTTACTTATAAGTTAATGTTAAAAAAAAGAGCTTTAAAAATAATGCTAAAGTTGTTTGGTGGTTTTCATATTTTTACATCTTAAATGTAACATTTTAAGTTAAAAGTTGTTTGATCAATAATCAATATCTTTTCACATGTACTCATCTAAAAATTGTGTTTGGCACAACTTTAACTTAAAAGTAAAAAATAAGTCGGGTCAAACACTACCTTAGCTTTATTTTAGTTTTGTTTGTATGACCGACAATCATGCTATTGATTTTCTTACAAGCAATGCTTCGTCTTTTTTTTTTTTGTCAAAGATGCAAAGGTTATCATTCAAAATTTGTCTAATTGCAAAATCACTTCTTGGAATGCTTCGTCTTTTGCGAGTTCAGTTTGAATTGATGAGCGCCCTTCACCACTTTGCAGTTTGCTCTTATGTTCTTTTCAATAAAATGGCTTGTGCGTCAAATTTTTTTTAAAAGGTCCATTCCACCCCACTTAGCTCTAATGTAGGTGGGCTAAGGTAAATATGCTCAAATAGCCAAAAACAAAAAGCCAACGAGGCCAAAAACCAACATAGCCCTGTTAGACTAGCCCGTGGGTCTCAAAAGTTTTTAAAATCATCAAAAAAAAAAAATTGAAACTCTTGTAATTTAACTTTTTAGAATATCGCTTAATATTAAGTTTAATTATTAAAATGGAATAACTGTACTAAATTATTTTGATATTTATTTTTAATTCAATTTGCATCCATTAATTTTTGTTTAAAGTAGTCAATTCAATTAAGAATAAACATTCGGCATGGAAGCTGTTACATCGGACTAGACTAAGCCAAGCAATTCTTGAGGAAATTCCTCAAGCCAAACAACATCACCAAAATTAAAAGAGAGTTTAGTCAAAGCATCGGCGACACTATTCCCGGTACGCCTCACAAAAGAAAACGAAAAAACATCAAAAGTAGAAAACAAAACACGATAATCCAGAATCAAGGAAAGTACAACTATTTCATTAATCATTCTTAATTGAATTCTTTTTTCAATTTCTACTAACATCCTTCTTTTTTCAATTTTTGGTTTAGGAAAAGTACAACTATTTCATTAATCATAAGCTAAAATGTCTACAATCAGGCGTGAGCCACACGCATAAGTGGGACTATCCCACCACAAGTTATCAACATGAACATAAGCTAAGACTTCAATTATTTGTTTTTTTAAATGTCTAAATTCTTAGGTAAAGTTTGAGTTAAAAATCATCATAATCATATGTGAATCAAGTAAGATAAATGGTGAAAATATGAAATTTATAATCTACATATCTTAAATATTATTGATCCACCTATACAACCCTCCATTTTTTTAATTACTATTACAATACAAATTCTTTTTCATAATTGATTGTGATTGTGATGATTAATAATCTACTGCAAAAGAACATGTTTTCCCAAGAGGGATGGCTTTTAAGTAATTCAATAATTGATTGCCCAACACTCAAACATTTAGCATGGTTATTTTAGTAAAATTGAAAATTATTTCTCTCAATTCAATACTAGCCCTTCATTTCATTGTATCGCTCTGAAACTAGTCACTCCTTACACACGAGGGTTGTTTCGTTCTACCACCGTCGCCATTCCATTCACCTCTTCCCGTTTCTCTGCCGTGGCTGAAACCAACGCCGGAGGAACCCTCAACTCTGCTGCAACGGTCTTCCTTCCGGTGATCAGCGCTTCCGTTTTCAGAAGAAGTAAGGATTGCAAGCTCGTTTAGCTTCACTGCAACACCAAACTGTATCGTTGATTCTCACTCACAATCACTCATACTTTGAGTTTCATTGCACAAATTTTGAACTATTGAACTGAAGGAGATAACAAATTGGTACCCGCAACTTTGAGCTGAAGCTTCAGGTAAACAAAATTCTTAGCTAATTTTTTTTTATTCTTCCTATATGTGATTGAGACTGAGAAATTTAGGTGCTGTCTGTGTGTTGGTTTTTCTCTGCAATGTAGTAGCTCTCGGCCTCGAATCCCTATGGAACTCGAGGGCTTCGCCGAGGTCATTGTGGCCGCACATCCCTCATATGTAGCGGGTGGAAGAAGCAATTAAGAAAAAAAAGCTTGCAATGCCCTTTTGTTTGAGGTAAATTATCTTGTGCATTCTCATAGAACTTTCTTTCTTTTGATTCTGAATTTATCTTCTAATATATGAAGAAAATTTTCATATATTGGCAGTGTAAACCGAAGCTGTGAAAATGACTAAGCTAAAACTAGTTTTAGAGTTGGTTTAAAGCTGGTTGAAACCTGTTCTAGGACCAGTTTAGAATTGGTTTTTGTTCTACATCCGTTTCAGAGATGATATTATTAATGTAGGCAAGCTTTAAGATTTGTTGATAGGGTAAACTTGTTCTATCCCATCATATGAAATATGCTCAATACTGTTTAAACAAGTTTAATAACTGGTTTGGAGCTGCTAAACAGTTACAAAACCAGTGTTAGAACTGGTTTAAAATGGGTTCATAGAAGTAGTTTTACTTTGGTTTGGTTAGGTTTTTAAAAAAATCCAAACCATGCACACCCCAGTGAACTGTTGAGAACTAGTTATCTGCTAACAAATCTAATATGAAAAAGAAACACCATATACTTGTTCAATGTCCATGATAATCTAGAGTATTGTTCTTTTAATTGTTGTCTACGTGCTTTGCTAATATTCTATTGTTGCCTCTTCTTCAACAGTGGTGAAATTGCACCTTCGTTATCTGTTGTTTGTCTGCAATGTTTCTTGCGCAGAAGTGGACTTGTTGGGTGTCTAGGTCATAAGAGAAACTTTCGTAGCAACACCAGTATGCATGCTTCTAATAACCCCTCTAGAAGATCCGGCTCTGTTGACAGTTTGTTGAAATACACGTCCAGCGAAACTTATCCGGTCCTTCAGGCTTCCAGCCTGCAACACTGGTTTAAAAACTGGCAAGAACTTAGGAAATACAAACTGACAGCTAGTACTTTTGCTGGTGCTATTGGATTTTGGCCGCGGCGAAGGGTTCAGCTGTGGCTAGAGAAGATTGGTGCTATTGAACCATTCCATGGAAACCTTGCCACCTGTTGGAGCAATATCAAAGAGGAGGAAGCACTTGAAAGATACAAACTCATAACTGGAAATACCGTGCTGTTTCCGGAATTTCAGGTCTATAGTGTAAAACCAGAGGACGATTGGCTTGCTGCTTCACCGGATGGTGTAGTGGTGTATGAGTTGCCTTCTTCTGGAGTCCTAGAGATAAAGTGTCCATATTTTAATGGCGACAAGAACAAAGCTTTCCCTTGGTCTCGAATTCCACTTTACTGTATTCCTCAAGCTCAGGGTTTAATGGAAATTCTAGGAACGGATTGGATGGATTTTTATGTTTGGACGCTTAATGGTAGTAGTCTATTCAGGTTATATCGTGATGCAGAGTATTGGGATGTAATGAAAACAGCACTATCTGATTTCTGGTTGAATCATGTCCTACCAGCCAGAGAGTTGTATAGTAGTAATGTCATAACAGATCCCCTTTATCAATTACGATCACTAAGACCAGCTCCGAGACATGAATTATGTAGTTATATTGTTTATAAAAGCAAACATATCGTTGATAATTCAAAGTTGTTGATGAGGGAGATTAATGGGAAACTGCAAAATTGATACCTGCAGCTGTTAGAGGAGAATCATTAACAAGTTCTTTATTATAGATACTATGACATTTGAGTGGTTAGATTGAATCAATATAGTTTGTGGAGATATTGATTTTGCTTAAGGCTCTGTTTGTGAGTCCTATTTTGAGGGGGAAGGAGGGGAACGGAAGGGAGAGGCTTCCAACAAGCCCTCCCCTTGTTTCTGAGTTTTTAAAATTGGGGGGAAGGGGTTTGGGGTATTTTTAAAACCCTCCTTCAGACACATTTTGAAGTTCCCCCAATTTGGGGGTTAAACCTGCGAAATGACATTTTTGCCTCACAATACGTTAAAATAATTCATTTCATTATCATTTTCTTCTGGATCGGTTCTCAGCTGAGAAACCCTTGAAGAGCTTTGTATCTCCTCCTAGCCCTCTCTCAAAACCTGTCTTCTTCATCAACAAGGTATGCGATTTCTGTTGATTCTTCTAGAATCTCTACATTGATTTGTGATTCCTTCTCTTTCCTTAGCATATACGCTTGTCTTGTGCTCTATGGAAGTGACTGTGAGTCAGTGATTTGAGTGATGTTTTTATTTGCAGTGTTCTGGCAGCCTTGGTGAAGAACAAAGTTGTGCCTGATCCTTTTTGGAGCCTTGGAAATGAGGCAATCTTAGATATTGCCGACTCTGGAAGAGACTATTACACTTTCTGATTCTTTACTACCTTTCACTGAAAGCTGGTAGGTTAGGAATTCTGCTCTGCTCTCTCTTATTATACCATTTTAGATTGATTAACTGGTCTTCAGTGCTGTGTGCACCTGTTCCCCTCTTCTCGCTTAAATATCGCCGTATAATGTTGCTCTTTTTATTACGGATTTCTTTTTATCTCGAAATTTAGCTATATGTTAATTTTAGTTGAGCCAAATTGAAATGTGATGCTTTGAAGTGAGTTTATGGACTTGGTTTTCAACCCAAATAGCATTCAGTGCTTTATAAAGTTCAAGAGTTTGCTTTGAACTTGTTTGTTGCAGATTTTGAGGTTGAATTCTTTCTTTGTCCACTTCTGGTTGATCAGAGCTATTGTATAGAGATAATTTCCAGTGAAATGTTAGATGATGAGGAAATCTATGTTAGCTTCCAACCTATGTAATGTACTAAACTTGTTTGATTAGTCAGCTGAACGTGTTCTTGTATGAATGATCAGGTATGATGCTTTCTAGTTCTCACTTGTCACTAGTTATTTATTTATTTGATTGCCATATAATGCTCATGATGCTTTCTAGTTCTCACTTGTCACTAGTTATTTATTTATTTGATTGCCATATAATGCTCATTCATTTGTAGTTACTTTGCTATTTGTAATAACAGAACTTAGCAGGTACTTTTCATATGAACCTGTTAATGCTGAAGTGCTTCTTTGTAAATGCTTGACTACAGTTTCCTAATAATGCTCCTGGAATGTTTATAATAGCTCTGAAGCCTTCAAAAGATTCATCTTACAATTTTGAAATTGGGTGGGGGTAAAGGGAGTCGTCATTGTTTGGTGGTATGTAAAAGGATAGTCGTATTGGGAAATTGCAAGTTTTTGTTTATGTTATTGAACTTAGGGCATTCAACATTGGCCTAATCTCCCATGTTGCAGTTTTTTTTTTCTTTCTTTTTTAATTTAGTTTATCCATATAGATCTCCTAAAGTTCTCTATTCCTTAGTCCTGTTTTTTGTTTATTACATGAATGCACAAAGTAAATAGGTCGAACACAAAACAATGCTCATTCATTTGTAGTTAACATAATGGTCTAGTTAGCTATGTAGTTTGTTTTGGATATCACTTGTGTTAACATAAAACACATTCATTTCAATTTATGAGAAAAGTTTCGTTCACTTTTTACCTCGTAGTGAGTATTAATGCTCGTTAGCATCAGGTATTCAAATATACCACTACTATAAAATTGGTGCTTCGACTTTGGATCAAAGAGGCTTTTCCTATAGGGTTTTAATTCATTCACACCCAACTTTCTATTTCATTTCATTTTCACTTACTTTCTTTTCTTATGTCTCTTCTTTTTCTATCACAACATTTATTATATCTCTCATTTCTCTTTCTTTTCTTCCTATCTCTCATAAGTATAAGTAGAAACCGAGTGTTAAAGAAACTTTTTCCTTCTAATAAAAGAAAGACACAAAATGTGACATTCATTTGAAGTGCTTACTACGCATGGGACTTGTCTTTCTGTTTACTCCAAGTGCCTCTAAATTGAATCTAAGGGGCATAGTTAAACATCAAAGCCAAAACATAAACGAGAGGAGGTGTTGGGATTCTATCCGAAAGATGCACATATTGCATCAGAAAACTCAGAGTTCTCCAGAGACAAGAAACAAATCAGGAGAAGTTATCATAATGAAGAGAAAATGAAAGGTGATTAAGAGTGAATGAATAGAAGTAACAAGTGTGCGGATTAAAAAGTACCTAAGTGGCAGAAGAATGATACATGGCACATTTAGAAGAGGGACTAGCCCAATTTTGTATCAGATTTGAAAGTGAACAAAGAGTTTTTGGGCCCCTTCGACAAAAATAAAAACTCTCGGTCCCCACAGGCCACATCATATACTATATATTGTTACTAGTATTTTTTTACCCGTGCATCATATTCATTTTTATTTATGTTGTGTGTTTTTATGATTTTTGTATTATTTTCTAAAATATATTTTTGTATTAATATATTATTTTTATATTATAACTTTTTAAGGGTTTTTTTGTGATAAATGAGTTTTTTTGTTTGGTCGTGGCATGGTGATGAATTTAGTTTGTTTGCGGTATCTTGTCTCCCTTGAGATAACACCACACACTTTTAACTTGTCTTGTTTTACAACCCTTTTCGTTTGCGTGTTTTCATGGAAATATAGCGAATTGTATTGCCTATATGCAGGATTTTATCTGTGATTTTTTTTTTTTTACCTTTGTTAATGTTGGTAGTGCGGATATCCTCAAGTCTCTTTTCTACTCCATTCGGGAAGATCGAAATAACATGTTCTGTCACCAACGTAGCTTCGTTGGATTCTTTGTTGTGACGTGTTGCTGCATTTCGTCCATCTTTGGTGTCAACAAATACCTCATATGCGCTTAACCTCCAGGGAGCTTCCTCCGGCCTGGGCTCGACCTTCTCCAGATGTTGTGAATGTCAATTTTGATGCTTTTGTTTCGACATCTAGTTCAGTTGGTTTTTGCTTTTTGTTTTGAATTAATTTTTTTTCTTGAAAATTGTGATACTATTTTCATGGAGGTTGAAACTTTAAGTTGCAATTTTCATTCCACAACAACCAACGTTTCCACTTGACACAACAACTTCTCCTCCAAAAGTTGGTTGAAACTGTGCTTATTAGTAAGTATTGTAATATTATCTCTGAGTGTTCTGTCTATAACTTCAAAATAATGCTTGTAAGTAATGAGTTATTCGTCCTTTGATCTTATCGCTGCCGTTAATGCTCTCCATTTATGTAGTATGCAAATGGAAATGGAGTTACATATGTGAAAAGGTTTTTCCCCTGGGCTTAATTCTTAGATTTGGTGTCATGATTAGACACTTTGATGTGGGATTTAAATACAATCGTGAAGTTTATAAACTTCTAAGCTTCTACATAACTATTTAGTTAATGACATTAGTTGATAATATGTAACCACTTTTTTTCTGATAATATGTAACCACCTTTTTTCTGAGGGGAGTGTAGAGCAAAGAAAACGTATTTAAGTTTATAATAATAATGTGTAACCAATATGTTTCAGCAACATTTCTATCTATTTTATAAATTTTTTAGTTTTAGAATTTAAAATCTATTTTTAAAATATAAAATTAATGTACTGTTAAATTTTATTTTTTAATTCTCATATAAAATGAGGTAAATATTTTTTTATTTTATAAATTATATATAATAGTAAGTACACGTAAATGGAATTGTAGAAGTGGAAAAGTTTTTCCCTTGATTCAATTGTTAATTTTTTTGTCATAATTAAGCACTTCAAAGTTGGATTTAAATTCAATATCTAAGATTTTTATTTTTTTTAGCTTCCATATAACTCCAAAAGGATATCAATGTATGAAATATAACCACTATTTGTATGCTTATATTTATAATTTTAAATATTATAATCAATTGATATGTAACCAACATGATGTTCTAAGACCTTCATGGTAAAAATAATAATATTAAGTTTTAAGACTTATTTAATAATTAACAATTTGATATAATTTAGTTTTTGTTCTTTTTAAATTAATAATATGTAACAATTACTTTTATTTTTGTATTTTTAAGTTTTAATATTTAAATTAATAGATATATAATCAATATATATTTTAAAAAATATTTTAATAAATAAATGTGTAATCCAAATGAAGTGTTAAGACTTATTCTAATTAAGTTTTGTTATTTCTTTCATTTTTATTTGTAATTTGTAACCGCTATTTTCACTATCGTTTTAAGTTTTAAGTATTTTACTTAATAAATATATAAACAATATGTATTTTAAAGACACATTTTAATAAAAAAAATTATTTTCTTAATTTTTGTAGGCAAATGATAATAAAATACAAATGTGTCTTCTCTAGAGTTTAAACCTTGGTCATTCACCTTCAATTTTTCTTTAATGTTATTTCACTAAATACGTTATCATTTTCAATTAATTTATTTTCATGTTTTTATGTGTTTTTATGTTTTTAATGTGTTTTCACTAAATACATTATAACGTTTAATATAAAATTTTGATATGAACTAAACTTACTTGTGTGGTTGGCAGAATATCAAGACGAAATGAATTATGCATGCGAGCTTTATCTTTAAGTCATCTTCCTCAAAGAATGTAAAATATATTATTGAGATTTGGGCACATGCAACAACGTTAAGGGCTAAGAAATAAAGTCAAATTTTGATGAAGATGTTGGATTGAGAAATAGTTTATGTGAGAGAAATTTTTTCAGAAAACACGGAGTTCATACGTACATTGAGATGGATGAACAATATCAGTCATTTATATAGTAAGCAAATGAAAATGAAGTTGTAGAAGTGAAATGATTTTTACCCCTTGGACTTAATCTTTAAATTTGGTGTCGTTGGACTCTCGAGAAAAAAAAAGGGAAAACAAAGAAACATTATCCATGAATCATTACTAAAGGTAATTTTAAAAAAAATCATCAAAGGTAGATAAAAGAACATTAACCGCTAAGTTATTGCCTCAAATCAAATAAAAGTATTAAACAATATAAGTTTCTTTTCTTGAAGAAAACAATGTATATCAGCTCAAAACATATATAATTTAGTTCTTAAATGTCTCAACCACATATCATACTAAATTTCAAACGCCTTTAAGACAAAATACCTAATTATTATGTGCAAAGAGGTTTAGAGACAAAACTAAACTTCAAATAACAAAGAATCTAGACAAACTCATCCACGCTCCATTATTTAAGGACATAGATAACCCATTAGTTTCCATCAACTTCTCTATAATATTCTTCAACACATTGTGTTTCAATTTTAGTCTTAAATTTCTATTATGTTAATAAATAGATATTAATATGCACAACTTTTAAGTTAAATTTATAGATTTAACATTGGTTTGAAGTAATTCAAATTGATGCACTTGTTGATTTAAAATTTCCCTACCTTCCTACCCCCTCCCAATTTTGTTTCATTGTCCACCATTCTTATATATCTTGCATAAGAATAAATGGATGGGACAAAATAATATTAATTTTTTAAAGATAAAAAAAATCATAATAAGAGTAAGGGAATGGATACCACATCATGTAAAGATAACAATCATGATTTGGGAGCATGGCTATCCTCATCACTCGTATCATTACTGTTGCCTCGACTACCCTTCATATGGTGCATTTTCCTAGTCAATACAGTTTGTCTTCCAAGTTGTCTAACTATGGAAGCAAGAGTTCCTTCATTTTGGTTATTTAAACCAATCTGCAAACGCAAATTCTTATTTTGCGTTTCAAACCCTAGCAAAAAATGGTGCAAGTTGAGTCATTGCCTAACAAAATAGCAATTTGTAAATTCAAGCATGAGTGTTTATGGAAAACTGCATTTTAAACGAAAGAAATACAAATTTATTAGTTAACTTTCAAATCATGATTTCTTTACACATTTGTCTTGCTTTACTTGTTCCCTCATAACATGTTCATTTATCCTCTTCTCCACTCACACAGTTTAAACCTGAAATTAAGAAAAATCAAATTATGATATTCAAAATTAGAAGTTAAAGCATTGATAGACCCACCCACTTTTTTAAAAAATAGGCAAAAGATAAAGAAATGATAAAATAGAAGGAAAAAATAAAAAGATATAGTGGAAGAGCATTCACCATTTGAGAGTTTGATCAAGCTTAAAGGGTCATTGATTGAATCTACTTTAAAACAAATAAGAAGAAAAAATAAAGGTAAGAAAACCTCCAAAAATAGTATGGAGCAAAGGGGTATTTATACTTGTAGTTTAAGATTTAAAGAAGATTGAAGATTTAAAAAACGGAAGAAGATTGAAGGTCTAAAAAACGAAGAAGATAGAAGGTCCCTTCAAGGGTTCGTAGGACCCCTATGAATGACATCATTTATTTTTACAATTATGCTTAGTGAATGTATTTGGGAATACAAAAAGACAATGAGATTATTACAATGAAACAGACGACTGAGATTGAATCTTGGAAAATAATCTAAAAAACTGAAGTAGATTAATGGTCTCTTAAAAGATTCTTAGGATCCCTATGAATGACGTCATTTATTTTTACAATTAAGCTTAGTGAATGCATTTGAGAATGCAAAAAGACAATGAGATTACTATGAAACAGACGACTCAAATTGAATGAGCTAAAATAATTTGTAATTTTACTAAAATAACCATAGCCAAATTTTCAATATAATGTAGTAAAATTTTGAATTACTCTTTTATCCTCAAGGTTGCAAAAAATTCTCCTTTATATAGATTATAGATAGATATAGATTATAGATTATAGATGATATTTGTATCATTTCTTTCAATTTATTTTTTATTTTAAATCAATAAAATATGAATAAATAAAATTTGATATTTATTTTAATTTATAATTTAATATTCGATAATTAAAATTAAAATTCAAAGTATTTTTTAAAATAAAATGTTTCTATTTATTTCATGTTGAATATTTAACTTGGTATGATATATATATCTCATATCTATATCATGGATATTTCTTCCTTAAATAATAAATAATTCTATTATTATTATTTTAAATTATTAATTTAAATTATTTTTAATCAAGTTCCATATATTACTCTTATAATTTTAATTTTTTTTTGAACATTTTCGCATATCTCATTTATTCCATCCTACAACTACAGTAAAAAAAATATGTTTGAGCGTCATATATTAATGTTTAATAATGAAATCGATTATTATAATTATAAATATAGAATAGAACTTTGAAAAATTTGCATTTTATAATTGCTATAAATTTGTTGAATGCACTTCAATTTTATAACTTATGCTCCTTTACTATCTACTTGCAAGCTTCACCAAAATTTCATGTAAATGATATTGTTTCATATTCAATGACTCATAGATTTATTAATTTGTGATTAGATTCAAAAACATTATTCATATTGATATTTCTTGGTTCGCTATTTTTTTTTAAATATTGAAATAGAACAATTTAGTTATTCATTTTATCCATTTGAAACTTAAAGTTGGAACAAAATAGAGTTCACTCTATTTAGCTCATGAGTTGTCAATCAACCTAGTATAGTAGTGCGATGCACATGGTTGCTGGACTCTTGATAAAAAAGATTGGGAAAGCAAAGAAACAATATTGTCCACTAACAATCACCAAAGGTAATTTGAAAAAAAAAAAAAAATCTCCAAAGATTGATATCAATACATTAACCACTAACTTTTTGCTTAAAAAAAATAAATGTATTAAACAATATAAGTTTCTTTATTCGAAGAAAAATGTATAGAAATGGATACCAACCCCCAAAACATATATAATTTAGTCCCTAAATGTATCAACCTCATATCATAATAAATTTCAAAATCCTTTAAGACAAATTATTCTATTCTTCTATGCAAAGAGGTTCAGAGACAAAACTAACTTTAAGTTACAAAGAACACTCAAAAAAACCAACCTACACTTCATTAGCTAATGACATGGATAGCCCATTAGTTTCCATCAACTTCTCAATAATATTCTTCAACCTATTGTGTTTCAATTTTAGTCTTAAATTTCTATTATGTTAATAAATACATATTAATATGTACAACTTTTACAATTATATTTACTAATAATGTAAATAAAAAGAAACAATATACCAAGGATTACACTCATAACAACTTTTTCTAGATTTAATATTGGTTTAAAGTAATTCAAATCGATGCTCTTGTTGCTTTGAATTTCTAGCATACATTTATATCTTACATAACAAGCTTTGCATTATGGAGACTTTTTGAGTCACCAGAGTTTTCAATCTTCTTCAAAGAATTTATAAAACTTTGATGAGCAATGTTAGGTTCTTCAACCGCCGTCTCTTTCATTTTTCTCGAATTCATACTTCTAAAGATGTATGTGTCTCAGTTAGAGTTGGATATCCTCCTTCTTTTCCAGCACCAAAAGAATAAATCACTTGAAATATTTAACTCAAAGTCTTGTCAATATTAGAAGGATATATGGATGAAAGACAATGTTATTATTTTTTTAAGGATAAAAAAAGTGTAAGAAGAGTAAATGAACATATACCACATCAGGTAGAGATAAAAATCATGATTTGGAAGCTTGGTCATCCTCATCACTCGTATCATTACGGTTGCAGCAACTAACCTTCATAGCGTGCATTTACTTAGTCAATTCAATTTGTTTTCCAAGTTGTTCAGCTATGGAAACAAGACTTCCTTCAATTTAGTTATTTAAACCAAATTGCAAACCCAAAATTTTCTTTTTGTGTGTCAAAGCCATGCCAAAAAATGGTGCAAGTTGAGTCCTCACCCAAAAAAATAGCAATTTATAAATTCAAGCATGAATGTTTAAATAAAACTACATTTTAAAGGGAAGAAATACAAATTTATTAGTTCATTTACAAATCATGATTTCTTTACACATTTGTCTTGCTTTCCTTGTTCCCTCAGGACAATCTCATTTATCCTCTTCTCACTCACACAGTTTGAACCTAAAATTAATAAAAATTAAATTATGATATTCAAAATTAGAAGCTCAAGCGTTGATAGACCCACTTACTTTTTAAAAAATTGGCAAAAGACAAAGGAATTATAAAATAGAAGAAAAAAAAGAAAAAGATACAGTGAAAGAGCATTCACCATTTGAGATTTTGATCAAGCTTGAAGTGTCAATGACCGAATCTACTTAAACCAAATGAGAAGCAAAAGTAATGGTAAGAAAACCGGCAAAAAAAAGTATGGAGGAAAGGAGTATTTATACTTGTAGTTTAAGCTTTGAAGAAGATTTAAGGTCTAAAAAACGAAAGAAGATTGAAGGTCTAAAAAACTGAAGAATATTTAAGGTCTAAAAAACTGAAGAATATTGAAGGTCTCTTAAAAGGTTCTTAGGATCCCCTATAAATGAGAGCATTGATTTTTGCAATTAAGTTTAGTGAATGCAGGAATGCAAAAAGGCAATGAGATTGTTATAAAACGAAAGACTATGATTGAATCTGAGAGAATAATTTGCATTTTTACCAAAATGACCATACTCAAATTTTAAATATAGTATAATAAATTGTTGAATTACTATTCTACCCTCAAGGTTGCAAAAACTTCTCCTTTATTATATTTATAGATAGATTATATTAGAATGAGAAATTAACTTTATATTAAACTCAAGATTTTTATATTAAGCTTTCAATGTTTTAAGAGAAATCACATTATATATAAGCGATGCTAGAAGATGCGGATACTTTTACACATCACAGATGAATGATGTTTTTGGCAAAGCAAAGTTGTGTATTTGAATATAATATAGGTCTCATCTCATTATGTAATTGAATAGATAGGTATCAATGAGCAATGTTTATCCTGATGGGTGCTGCTAACTTTCATGATGTTTTGTATTTTTCTATTTCTATGTAGAGCTGTAGTATTTGAGATTATCATGTAAACTACTATGAGAATGTGTAAAAGATAAAGAGTAATAGAAATAATGAGATAGGAACAAATAAGAGTAATGTGAAATAGTGTTTTTTTTTTGTCGACATGAAGAAATCAAGAGGAAATGTTTATGTGTGTATGTGGACATATGTCTTGGATTTAAGGAGACAGAAAACGAGTGCAGCAGCTGCCGCGTAGGCTCTAAACTCCTCCACGTGTCACAAACTAGTGGTTGTATATGGACCATTTGATGAGTGGCAACCGGCTTTCATATTCTCCCTTTATTTTATATACCAATGGACCACATCATCACTTTAATTACTGCATAATAAATTAAAATATTATTGTTATGTTAAATGAAAATAAAAATTATAAAATGAAGATTTATGTGTGTACTGTTGACTGCATTTCAGTTGTGATGTTGCCAATATTAGTAAGTTATCATTTTATTAAAATAACCAAGCTAAGATAAGAGAAGTGGATCGATTGATATTGAATATTGATACTATATGAGTGAAGTGTATATATTAACACATTTTATTTATTAAAAATTAATGACTATAGCTAAACTACTAGTACGTACTTTCAATAACATCTCTTGATAACTCAATTATTGTAACTACATTACATCTTGCATGCTTGTGATTTGTGACTCTTATACGAAATTTAAGTTTTGCTTTTCAAATATGTCAATGTCAAATCTAAAATAATAATGACACTTTGTTGATATAATTGTGGTGATACCGCATTGATACAACTAAATAAATAAATTAGAATTATTATATGCAATCAAAATCTAGCAACACATGCAACACATACTCAATATTAATGGTGAATTTTCTTTAAAATGTTAACAAGCTTACATGGTAAATTAATCACATTTTAAATAGTGTGGCTTTGTTTAAAAATATATAAATCATCAAAAGTGTATAGGCTTATAAATTAAAGCTTAAGATTTTTGCCTCTCAAACTTTCTAATTTTCATTTAATTTTTTATATCATGTTATTATTCAAAGCATTTGACGGTTTTGACCATATATGTAGCTTTCTTTCATTTTAAGTCTTTAAGATCTAGGTCTGCCATTTTTAAGATGAGTTATAATGCCAAAATGATTGCCATGTGGCCCTCCGTACACATTAGAATACAAAATTGAAACGACATATTTTCAGTTGTACTAGTGTACAAATAAAGCCTAGCAAAAATGCATATGAGAGGATCCAAGTCCCAAGTGAACATGAACAAAAATGTGCCTCACTATGATGAGTAGAAGAAGAAAAAAGTTTATAGTGAGTGAGAGATATGAGGGAACTAATTAATAAAATGAGGTGCTCCCGAACTCAGTGGTATCAGAGCCTAACTGCAATCTGAGCAATCTTCTCTGTCCTTTTTCTCGAGGGTATATGTTATAACAATAGGATGAAGGTGAGTAGGAAGGAAACCTCCACAAACATGAGTGACAACCAAATAGACTCCCCCAGATCTAGCTCTGTAAATCACACCTCAAAAATCTCAATCCCTGCTTCTTGCAAACAGACCCTTGCTTCAAAAATAGAAAACCTTGTGGAATATTCCTATGTTCCAGAAGGTGCTCAGATCGAAACAGCAGTACCACCACTTCTCAGTCCATATAATGTCTTTAGAAGGCATAAGTCTGGCTTCACATGGTCTATCAGAAAATTAATCTCAACTCCTCGGCCAGGAGTCAAAGAGTTTATCCAGACTACCAAACTGGATAAGTGTCAGCTCAGGGCAACTTCGGTAGAACAGTATGTGGATCTGGAGATAGATCCTACAATTGAGATTTTTGAGGTGTGATTTACAAAGCTAGATCTGGGGGAGTCTATTTGGTTGTCACTCATGTTTGTGGAGGTTTCCTTCCTACTCACCTTCATCCTATTGTTATAACATATACCCTCGAGAAAAAGGACAGAGAAGATTGCTCAGATTGTAGTTAGGCTCTGATACCACTGAGTTCGGGAGCCCCTCTACTATTCATACAATGATCAAATAGTTCACAAGGCGAGTTATTCGGCCTTCTGGCCTACTTTCTCAAACCACAGCTACTATATTTGCCATTATACAGATAGCAAAGAGGGCCGTAACAATGGATCTTTGGTCGGATATATTTCTGATACACCATATCCCTTGAAGGGCAAGTGTAGAGCATACTCTATATCTTGAAGAGCCATCTTCTCCGGAATCTCAAGAGTTTATGTCATATTAACAAGAATCAAGCTTTCAGAAAGGAAATAAGGAGTTTAGAAAGACATGTTTTTAGAACACACTGATATTATTGATTGATAGATAACTCGATGATCTTACAAGTGAAGATATGGGCTCCTTATATAGGCAGAGGAGTCCTAATACAAACAACACTTAGTGGTTTTTTACATCATTGCTTACATCATCATCCTGGTAGATGTGTATCACACATTATTGTCACACTTTATCAACATAATTACTAAAGTGATTTATTTTACAATAAACGACAGATGACTCAGCACACTAGTTTCGTCTTTTGCATATGGGTTCATGTTCTGGCGACATATTCATGTCAGACAGATTCCCGCTGTCGTCAAAAAGCATTGGCTCTGGTTCTTCAAAGGGCTAAGATGGCTCTGGATAAGGATCTTGTGCATCATGCATTATTACACATCCTGGTCCACTTAGGTCTACTGCACTAAGAGTTTTGTTGGAAACACTCTTGATGGTTGGTATGACCTTTTTCCCTTGATTATGAATAGTAGGAGGATCTTCCTTTAGAGGGAAACAGATAATATCCATCGGCTTCAGATGAGAGCAGGTGGAGCTAAGGTTAATTACTTCACCATAAGTTCCATTTAGCTCATGGAGCTGGATTATTAGCTCGGCTTGGTGAAAGGGTGGTTTATCTTCCCCTTGGAATATTGAGATACTTGGAAATGTTGACCAGATCCTAACTTGATTCTGAGTCCAAAGAAACTTTGTTGTAGGATGTTGGAAATAAGGTCGATGAATTATTGTAATAGTCACATACTTGTTCTGTTCTTCGTTACTTAACTTCCAAGTCTCCATTCTCTCGAGCTCTAACTTGAGGTTTTTCTTCCAAAGATCCAGTGGTTGATACCATTCTAACCAATTCCAAAGTAATGAGGATTCATTTCCTGGATTTTCTAGAAATTCAAGCATCTTCATTGTTGGGAATAAAATGGGATAATTATGAAGTACCGTAGTACACCATAAATACCATAAGTCTTCCTCAATGAATGACTGTCCTGATAAAATGGCAAAAATATTCAGGAAAGCGGCTGCTGGATGAAACCAGGTAGCTTTAGGTTTAATGCCATGCTTGTGTAAGGACAGTGCTAGATAATGAAACATGTGATCTTCAGCAAATCTTTTGATGATACTCGGATTCAAAAAATCTGTTGAGAGCTCAGGTGGAAAGTCTCTTCTTCTGGCCAAAGAGGAAGATGAGATTTCTACGTTCATCAGGATGAGAGGATATGAGTTGGTGGATGAGATCATTTGGATGGGTTTTTCTGGTGATTTGGGCCTAGAGAGATAATCTGGAATGAGATTTTTGGATCCTTGAACATGTTTGACAGAAAAATCATACAGAGAAAACCATTCCTTAAGCCTGAGGATTTGAGGATTGGGAGGAGTTTTGTTTTTGAACTCAAGCATTTTTGGAAATGATGAGTTGTCAATTTGGACTTCAAAATGATGACCTCTGAGATGGAAATCAAATTTCTTGATTCCATATTTGACTGCTAAGGTCTCCTTAAAGGTAGTGTGGTAATGGAGTTCAGCATCTTTAAACTGACCGCTAGCATGTCCACAATAGAACTTCTGGTTACCAATTTCTTCAATCAGCACTGCAGCCCAGTAGTGATCACTTGCATCAGTTTGTAGAATCCTTTTCCCATCTCCAGGGATCTTTAAAGGAGGAGGATTTTGAGCAGCTTTTTTCAAGAACTTTACTGCTTCTGTTTGCTCCTTTCCCCATGGTGATGCATTCTTTCTCAACATCTTGGAGAGCTTTGATGTGTATCTAGAGACATGTGGAATGAAGTCTCTAATGTAATTCAGAATTCCAAGAAATTGTTGAATTTGCTTTGTATTGAGTCCTTCATCAGGGAACTTTGGAAGTTCTTCAACGATATGGGGTTGAGGAACATATTTTCCTTCAGCAAAGTGCATTCCTAAGAAATCCACTTCCTTTGTTGCAATTTGAGATTTCCTAGATGAGAGCATGACCCCATGCTTGTTGCATATGTCATGGAACTGTTGAAGGAGTTCTTTATGACTTTTTTCATCTGGAGAAAATAAAAGTACGTCATCAATGTATACCAGTGAGGTATGTAGTATTGGTTCAAAGATTCTTGTCATGGCTTTCTGGAATAATGATGGTGCCACCTTGAGACCGAATGGAAGAACTGTCCATTGGTAATGAGCATTTGGGATACAGAAAGCTGTCTTGGGTCTGTCCTTGGGATCAAGGCCAAGTTGCCAAAATCCTGACTTCATATCAAACTTTGAAAAGATATGGGCATTCTTTATATAGGAATAAAGAGAATAGATCTTTGGTAATGGAAACTTATCATCCTTAATGAATTGATTCAAAGGACGATAATCCACTACGAGCCTTTTCTTTTGCCTGACCTGCTCTGATCTCTTATTCACATAAAACGCCGTGCAAGCCCATTCTGATCTGGTTGGTTCTATCAGACCTTGCTTGATAAGCTGTTGACATTCTTCCTGTGCATCTTTGAGTTCTGACGTAGTCATTCCAGGATGTGCCGCTTTTGTAGGATTGATGTCTTCATTCAGCTTAAAAGGTAACTGAACAAAAAATTCTTCTTTCTTCCAGAGAGGATTTGGATGCCTGAAGAGGTCATGACTGTCTGCACAAAGTTTTAACAACTTTTCTTGTATCTCTTCATATCCGGGAGGAGCTTCTGCCAGGGTAAACAGCTTAGGTAAAAGGCAAAATGGCTTAAAATCTCTTTTGTACCTGATTCCATTGACGAGAATTTTAAGCTTTTGGCACTGGACGTAGATATCCCAACCGATTAGAATATCTTTGTCTGGAAGCTCGGACCCTATGACTCTTGTCCACCAAATAAAATTAGGGAAAAACTTAATCCCAATTTTATTTTTTGTCATGAGGGTGGTTTTGAATGTCTCTCTGTTGGCTGCTTTGAAATGATGAGTCTCTTTTACCCAATATTCAGAGGGTAATATGGCTGGATTCATCATACTGCGCATTGCTCCAGTATCTATAAAAGCAATGGTTCGTATTGGCACATGATACTTTGATGGAAGTATTTGGACTTCAATGTTTGGCAATGAAAGAGACTCAGGATTCACAATATTAATTTCTGGTTTAATCTCTTGCATGTTTAGTACTGGAAAATGTCTCATTTCAGTACCATCTTCCTCTCCATCAGAACTTCCTGTATCTTCAAGAGATTCAACATCTGAGTCTTGTATGCCAAAGACTGTAAGGCCATCTGGTGCTTCTTGCTCTTCGTACAAAGATTCAACATCTTCGTCTTCATCTAAAAGGAGGGATTTAACAAGTTTGACCGCCTTTTCCTTCTTTTTAGGACAGTATTTTGAGAAATGTCCTTTTTCTCCACAGATGAAGCACCTTCTATTCTTCCCTTTCCCTCTGAAGGGTTTCTTCTTGAAGAACTTAAAGTTTTTCTTCTTCCCTTTTTTGGAAAAGGACTTCTTTCCTTTTTTGAAGGGCTTTGAGGCTTTGCAATGGCAATTCTCATCTTTGCATTTTATCTTTTGATATTTCTTTTTGCAGATACCTTTGTACTTCTTTTTATCATCCAACATCTTCTCAAAGAGTTGTTGTTGGCTGCAAATCTTTTCAAGTGCAGCAATACTGACTTGATAGATTTCTCCCATGGTCATTTGGGTAACATCTTTATTCATAGCCTGAAGAATTCTCCACATTTCTTCTTGTAACTCCTCTGGAAGTGAACCAACATAGGTATTTTTCAGACTAGGATCATTTACCCCATTCAGCTGGTAGAATCTCTGGGACATCCTTTGATAGTGCCGTTCTAAGTCTGTCCTCTTGAGAGAACAACACTTCATTTCAAAGTATTCCCTTCGGACTTCTTTGTCTAGAAGTGATTGATCTCCTAAAAATTGGAATTGCAAAGTTCCAACCACCTCTGGGATAGAGATTCTATGGAATGAGTCTTGATGGACTGCCCCGAGACTTTCATACCATTCTTTCAGAACTCCAGTCATATTGGCACAAAATTCTTCAATGACCTTATATTGATCCGCATCAGCTTTTACCATCTTTGCATCTAGCCATGCCTTGAAGTCTAAAAACTTCTTTCTCCATTGGGATGGAGGGATATTGTCAATAGAGAAGAGAGGAGTTCCTGAAGGATTGGGAGTATTAATCTCTCGAGGATGTAGTCTTGCCGACTCATATTCCATTGGTGCCGACGATTCTTCATTTATGGCAGTAGCCATAAATGCATTCGTCAGGTCAGCATACTGAGAGGATCCTTCTGAGTCTTCTGATGCTTCTTCTGAAGACATCTCCTCACCATCTGAGAGGTTTTGAGTAGATTGAGCTACCATCAAAGCATGTTTTGGAGAGGATGCAGAGGAGGCTATTTCTGTCTTCTTTGGAGAAGGTTCTGGTGATTGCTCTGAGGATGATATGGGTTTAGGAATGACTTTTTCCTTTCTTTTCTCTCTTGAAGTGCTAGTATCTATTTTTAGGTATGGAGGGAAAAGAGGAGTGGTCATTTGTGGTTTTGTCAAGGCGAAGTTTGGGAAAATCTTTGAAGGTAAGGTATAATAAGGATCACCTTCAAAAGCCATTGGGTTCTGGTGTTTGGAAACATGCTCCTTCAATTCTTCATATTGAGCTTGCGTTTTCCTTAACTCCCTTTCTTTTTCCATGAAAGCGGTGTTGAAAATCCTTTCCTTTTTCATCGCACCAACTTCTTCTTCAAGGTTCTCCAACTTTTGCTTGACTTCTCTGTAATGTTTCTGCAATTTTGTAGACATTTTGTTAATTTCTTGTTCTAAGAAATCAACCTTTTCATCTATCTTCTGCAGAATCTTGTTTTGAGCTAAAGAGTTCTCTGTCTGCCAGTTTAGAACTTCTTCAGCTTGAGTAACAGGTTTCGCTGTTCCATCAGGAAGTACTTCAGTGCTGGTAACAAAAGGTTTAATTTGAACCCTTTTGTTTGGGTCAGTTTTCCTTTCAAGAGGAGGAAAATCATGAGAGGAGAACATCATGCAAGTTTCTTGCTGTAAAGGCTTCGAAATAGAAAACCTGTTGCTGCTTTTACAGTTTGTAGGAGGAGGCCAAGTGACCAAAGTAGGATCATTTGGTGGAGAACAGGGTTTTTCTTTTCTCAAAGCCATCAGGCCTTTTCGATAGAGAGGTAGTGGTTCAGGTTTTGAAGAAAGAGACCAAGGTTGATTCCTTGGCTTTGGCTTTCTTGGTTTTGGAGGAGGTTGACAGGGAGATTTTGATTTCCTTTTCTCTTCTTCTTCTTCCTCATCTCTGTCCATCCAGCAATCACAGTCTTCATCACACATTTCTGGGGCCACATCCCACAGGAAATGACCATTTATCTTGTCACTGTAGATAGGAGTGCCATCTTTTGTAAAGGAATGAACAGGAATCTCCTTTTCCTTTTCTCCAAGTGTAATCATCATAGTAGAAAATACAGGGTTGGAGGAAGAGGATGGGGCTTCTTCCTTTTTCCTGAAAATAGTCTTAACATTACCATCGGAGAGTCTTCTCATGGTAAATTCTGTAGACATCACAGGCTGTCGTTCTTTCTTAAAAGCTTCATAGTTACTAACCCACTCTCTTGGAATTAGTTCTTCAAGTTCCCTCCTGGGGATTTGCTTTGGAATCTGAATGATGGATGGAGCATGATTCTCAGAATTTGCTATAACCATTAAAGCATTTTCTGAAAGTTTATTCTCCATAGGAAGATCAATAAAATGATCTTGTAAACGGAATACAATCTGATGATTCAGGGAGGCCGCAAAGGCATCTGAATCTTGGGAAGCACCCACCATCTGGACTTGTACCTTAAATCTTTTTGGTACTGTGGGATCTGCCAAGTGAACATTGAAGTTTGGAAACATAGTAAGAACTACGCTCCCAGCATTCAAGGTAGTCAAAACTGTTCCAATGACTGCATGTTCATACTGATGGAAGGTTGAGTCTATGAGTGAGACTCTTGCAGTTACCGGAAGTCCTTTCCGTCCATGGAGAGTAAGGATTAGACGAACTGCTCCAAGATGCAAGGCTACATAGCCTTCTTGTTGCCACAGCTTGATTAATGTAGGATCTATCTCCAGATCCACATACTGTTCTACCGAAGTTGCCCTGAGCTGACACTTATCCGGTTTGGTAGTCTGGATAAACTCTTTGACTCCTGGCCGAGGAGTTGAGATTAATTTTCTGATAGACCATGTGAAGCCAGACTTATGCCTTCTAAAGACATTATATGGATTGAGAAGTGGTGGTACTGCTGTTTCGATCTGAGCACCTTCTGGAACATAGGAATATTCCACAAGGTTTTCTATTTTTGAAGCAAGGGTCTGTTTGCAAGAAGCAGGGATTGAGATTTTTGAGGTGTGATTTACAGAGCTAGATCTGGGGGAGTCTATTTGGTTGTCACTCATGTTTGTGGAGGTTTCCTTCCTACTCACCTTCATCCTATTGTTATAACATATACCCTCGAGAAAAAGGACAGAGAAGATTGCTCAGATTGCAGTTAGGCTCTGATACCCTCGAGATAGCAAAGATCTAAACAGCAGTACCACCACTTCTCAGTCCATATAATGTCTTTAGAAGGCATAAGTCTGGCTTCACATGGTCTATCAGAAAATTAATCTCAACTCCTTGGCCAGGAGTCAAAGAGTTTATCCAGACTACCAAACCGGATAAGTGTCAGCTCAGGGCAACTTCGGTAGAACAGTATGTGGATCTGGAGATAGATCCTACATTAATCAAGCTGTGGCAACAAGAAGGCTATGTAGCCTTGCATCTTGGAGCAGTTCGTCTAATCCTTACTCTCCATGGACGGAAAGGACTTCCGGTAACTGCAAGAGTCTCACTCATAGACTCAACCTTCCATCAGTATGAACATGCAGTCATTGGAACAGTTTTGACTACCTTGAATGCTGGGAGCGTAGTTCTTACTATGTTTCCAAACTTCAATGTTCACTTGGCAGATCCCACAGTACCAAAAAGATTTAAGGTACAAGTCCAGATGGTGGGTGCTTCCCAAGATTCAGATGCCTTTGCGGCCTCCCTGAATCATCAGATTGTATTCCGTTTACAAGATCATTTTATTGATCTTCCTATGGAGAATAAACTTTCAGAAAATGCTTTAATGGTTATAGCAAATTCTGAGAATCATGCTCCATCCATCATTCAGATTCCAAAGCAAATCCCCAGGAGGGAACTTGAAGAACTAATTCCAAGAGAGTGGGTTAGTAACTATGAAGCTTTTAAGAAAGAACGACAGCCTGTGATGTCTACAGAATTTACCATGAGAAGACTCTCCGATGGTAATGTTAAGACTATTTTCAGGAAAAAGGAAGAAGCCCCATCCTCTTCCTCCAACCCTGTATTTTCTACTATGATGATTACACTTGGAGAAAAGGAAAAGGAGATTCCTGTTCATTCCTTTACAAAAGATGGCACTCCTATCTACAGTGACAAGATAAATGGTCATTTCCTGTGGGATGTGGCCCCAGAAATGTGTGATGAAGACTGTGATTGCTGGATGGACAGAGATGAGGAAGAAGAAGAAGAGAAAAGGAAATCAAAATCTCCCTGTCAACCTCCTCCAAAACCAAGAAAGCCAAAGCCAAGGAATCAACCTTGGTCTCTTTCTTCAAAACCTGAACCACTACCTCTCTATCGAAAAGGCCTGATGGCTTTGAGAAAAGAAAAACCCTGTTCTCCACCAAATGATCCTACTTTGGTCACTTGGCCTCCTCCTACAAACTGTAAAAGCAGCAACAGGTTTTCTATTTCGAAGCCTTTACAGCAAGAAACTTGCATGATGTTCTCCTCTCATGATTTTCCTCCTCTTGAAAGGAAAACTGACCCAAACAAAAGGGTTCAAATTAAACCTTTTGTTACCAGCACTGAAGTACTTCCTGATGGAACAGCGAAACCTGTTACTCAAGCTGAAGAAGTTCTAAACTGGCAGACAGAGAACTCTTTAGCTCAAAACAAGATTCTGCAGAAGATAGATGAAAAGGTTGATTTCTTAGAACAAGAAATTAACAAAATGTCTACAAAATTGCAGAAACATTACAGAGAAGTCAAGCAAAAGTTGGAGAACCTTGAAGAAGAAGTTGGTGCGATGAAAAAGGAAAGGATTTTCAACACCGCTTTCATGGAAAAAGAAAGGGAGTTAAGGAAAACGCAAGCTCAATATGAAGAATTGAAGGAGCATGTTTCCAAACACCAGAACCCAATGGCTTTTGAAGGTGATCCTTATTATACCTTACCTTCAAAGATTTTCCCAAACTTCGCCTTGACAAAACCACAAATGACCACTCCTCTTTTCCCTCCATACCTAAAAATAGATACTAGCACTTCAAGAGAGAAAAGAAAGGAAAAAGTCATTCCTAAACCCATATCATCCTCAGAGCAATCACCAGAACCTTCTCCAAAGAAGACAGAAATAGCCTCCTCTGCATCCTCTCCAAAACATGCTTTGATGGTAGCTCAATCTACTCAAAACCTCTCAGATGGTGAGGAGATGTCTTCAGAAGAAGCATCAGAAGACTCAGAAGGATCCTCTCAGTATGCTGACCTGACGAATGCATTTATGGCTACTGCCATAAATGAAGAATCGTCGGCACCAATGGAATATGAGTCGGCAAGACTACATCCTCGAGAGATTAATACTCCCAATCCTTCAGGAACTCCTCTCTTCTCTATTGACAATATCCCTCCATCCCAATGGAGAAAGAAGTTTTTAGACTTCAAGGCATGGCTAGATGCAAAGATGGTAAAAGCTGATGCGGATCAATATAAGGTCATTGAAGAATTTTGTGCCAATATGACTGGAGTTCTGAAAGAATGGTATGAAAGTCTCGGGGCAGTCCATCAAGACTCATTCCATAGAATCTCTATCCCAGAGGTGGTTGGAACTTTGCAATTCCAATTTTTAGGAGATCAATCACTTCTAGACAAAGAAGTCCGAAGGGAATACTTTGAAATGAAGTGTTGTTCTCTCAAGAGGACAGACTTAGAACGGCACTATCAAAGGATGTCCCAGAGATTCTACCAGCTGAATGGGGTAAATGATCCTAGTCTGAAAAATACCTATGTTGGTTCACTTCCAGAGGAGTTACAAGAAGAAATGTGGAGAATTCTTCAGGCTATGAATAAAGATGTTACCCAAATGACCATGGGAGAAATCTATCAAGTCAGTATTGCTGCACTTGAAAAGATTTGCAGCCAACAACAACTCTTTGAGAAGATGTTGGATGATAAAAAGAAGTACAAAGGTATCTGCAAAAAGAAATATCAAAAGATAAAATGCAAAGATGAGAATTGCCATTGCAAAGCCTCAAAGCCCTTCAAAAAAGGAAAGAAGTCCTTTTCCAAAAAAGGGAAGAAGAAAAACTTTAAGTTCTTCAAGAAGAAACCCTTCAGAGGGAAAGGGAAGAATAGAAGGTGCTTCATCTGTGGAGAAAAAGGACATTTCTCAAAATACTGTCCTAAAAAGAAGGAAAAGGCGGTCAAACTTGTTAAATCCCTCCTTTTAGATGAAGACGAAGATGTTGAATCTTTGTACGAAGAGCAAGAAGCACCAGATGGCCTTACAGTCTTTGGCATACAAGACTCAGATGTTGAATCTCTTGAAGATACAGGAAGTTCTGATGGAGAGGAAGATGGTACTGAAATGAGACATTTTCCAGTACTAAACATGCAAGAGATTAAACCAGAAATTAATATTGTGAATCCTGAGTCTCTTTCATTGCCAAACATTGAAGTCCAAATACTTCCATCAAAGTATCATGTGCCAATACGAACCATTGCTTTTATAGATACTGGAGCAATGCGCAGTATGATGAATCCAGCCATATTACCCTCTGAATATTGGGTAAAAGAGACTCATCATTTCAAAGCAGCCAACAGAGAGACATTCAAAACCACCCTCATGACAAAAAATAAAATTGGGATTAAGTTTTTCCCTAATTTTATTTGGTGGACAAGAGTCATAGGGTCCGAGCTTCCAGACAAAGATATTCTAATCGGTTGGGATATCTACGTCCAGTGCCAAAAGCTTAAAATTCTCGCCAATGGAATCAGGTACAAAAGAGATTTTAAGCCATTTTGCCTTTTACCTAAGCTGTTTACCCTGGCAGAAGCTCCTCCCGGATATGAAGAGATACAAGAAAAGTTGTTAAAACTTTGTGCAGACAGTCATGACCTCTTCAGGCATCCAAATCCTCTCTGGAAGAAAGAAGAATTTTTTGTTCAGTTACCTTTTAAGCTGAATGAAGACATCAATCCTACAAAAGCGGCACATCCTGGAATGACTACGTCAGAACTCAAAGCTGCACAGGAAGAATGTCAACAGCTTATCAAGCAAGGTCTGATAGAACCAACCAGATCAGAATGGGCTTGCACGGCGTTTTATATGAATAAGAGATCAGAGCAGGTCAGGCAAAAGAAAAGGCTCGTAGTGGATTATCGTCCTTTGAATCAATTCATTAAGGATGATAAGTTTCCATTACCAAAGATCTATTCTCTTTATTCCTATATAAAGAATGCCCATATCTTTTCAAAGTTTGATATGAAGTCAGGATTTTGGCAACTTGGCCTTGATCCCAAGGACAGACCCAAGACAGCTTTCTGTATCCCAAATGCTCATTACCAATGGACAGTTCTTCCATTCGGTCTCAAGGTGGCACCATCATTATTCCAGAAAGCCATGACAAGAATCTTTGAACCAATACTACATACCTCACTGGTATACATTGATGACGTACTTTTATTTTCTCCAGATGAAAAAAGTCATAAAGAACTCCTTCAACAGTTCCA
This sequence comes from Lotus japonicus, assembly GCF_012489685.1. Lineage (NCBI taxonomy): Eukaryota > Viridiplantae > Streptophyta > Magnoliopsida > Fabales > Fabaceae > Lotus > Lotus japonicus. Next base: position 55,890,232 of record NC_080046.1, read on the forward strand.
TGACATATGCAACAAGCATGGGGTCATGCTCTCATCTAGGAAATCTCAAATTGCAACAAAGGAAGTGGATTTCTTAGGAATGCACTTTGCTGAAGGAAAATATGTTCCTCAACCCCATATCGTTGAAGAACTTCCAAAGTTCCCTGATGAAGGACTCAATACAAAGCAAATTCAACAATTTCTTGGAATTCTGAATTACATTAGAGACTTCATTCCACATGTCTCTAGATACACATCAAAGCTCTCCAAGATGTTGAGAAAGAATGCATCACCATGGGGAAAGGAGCAAACAGAAGCAGTAAAGTTCTTGAAAAAAGCTGCTCAAAATCCTCCTCCTTTAAAGATCCCTGGAGATGGGAAAAGGATTCTACAAACTGATGCAAGTGATCACTACTGGGCTGCAGTGCTGATTGAAGAAATTGGTAACCAGAAGTTCTATTGTGGACATGCTAGCGGTCAGTTTAAAGATGCTGAACTCCATTACCACACTACCTTTAAGGAGACCTTAGCAGTCAAATATGGAATCAAGAAATTTGATTTCCATCTCAGAGGTCATCATTTTGAAGTCCAAATTGACAACTCATCATTTCCAAAAATGCTTGAGTTCAAAAACAAAACTCCTCCCAATCCTCAAATCCTCAGGCTTAAGGAATGGTTTTCTCTGTATGATTTTTCTGTCAAACATGTTCAAGGATCCAAAAATCTCATTCCAGATTATCTCTCTAGGCCCAAATCACCAGAAAAACCCATCCAAATGATCTCATCCACCAACTCATATCCTCTCATCCTGATGAACGTAGAAATCTCATCTTCCTCTTTGGCCAGAAGAAGAGACTTTCCACCTGAGCTCTCAACAGATTTTTTGAATCCGAGTATCATCAAAAGATTTGCTGAAGATCACATGTTTCATTATCTAGCACTGTCCTTACACAAGCATGGCATTAAACCTAAAGCTACCTGGTTTCATCCAGCAGCCGCTTTCCTGAATATTTTTGCCATTTTATCAGGACAGTCATTCATTGAGGAAGACTTATGGTATTTATGGTGTACTACGGTACTTCATAATTATCCCATTTTATTCCCAACAATGAAGATGCTTGAATTTCTAGAAAATCCAGGAAATGAATCCTCATTACTTTGGAATTGGTTAGAATGGTATCAACCACTGGATCTTTGGAAGAAAAACCTCAAGTTAGAGCTCGAGAGAATGGAGACTTGGAAGTTAAGTAACGAAGAACAGAACAAGTATGTGACTATTACAATAATTCATCGACCTTATTTCCAACATCCTACAACAAAGTTTCTTTGGACTCAGAATCAAGTTAGGATCTGGTCAACATTTCCAAGTATCTCAATATTCCAAGGGGAAGATAAACCACCCTTTCACCAAGCCGAGCTAATAATCCAGCTCCATGAGCTAAATGGAACTTATGGTGAAGTAATTAACCTTAGCTCCACCTGCTCTCATCTGAAGCCGATGGATATTATCTGTTTCCCTCTAAAGGAAGATCCTCCTACTATTCATAATCAAGGGAAAAAGGTCATACCAACCATCAAGAGTGTTTCCAACAAAACTCTTAGTGCAGTAGACCTAAGTGGACCAGGATGTGTAATAATGCATGATGCACAAGATCCTTATCCAGAGCCATCTTAGCCCTTTGAAGAACCAGAGCCAATGCTTTTTGACGACAGCGGGAATCTGTCTGACATGAATATGTCGCCAGAACATGAACCCATATGCAAAAGACGAAACTAGTGTGCTGAGTCATCTGTCGTTTATTGTAAAATAAATCACTTTAGTAATTATGTTGATAAAGTGTGACAATAATGTGTGATACACATCTACCAGGATGATGATGTAAGCAATGATGTAAAAAACCACTAAGTGTTGTTTGTATTAGGACTCCTCTGCCTATATAAGGAGCCCATATCTTCACTTGTAAGATCATCGAGTTATCTATCAATCAATAATATCAGTGTGTTCTAAAAACATGTCTTTCTAAACTCCTTATTTCCTTTCTGAAAGCTTGATTCTTGTTAATATGACATAAACTCTTGAGATTCCGGAGAAGATGGCTCTTCAAGATATAGAGTATGCTCTACACTTGCCCTTCAAGGGATCTGGTGTATCAGAAATATATCCGACCAAAGATCCATTGTTACGGCCCTCTTATATATATATATATATATATACTGGTGATAACATGGCAATTCATGTTTGTACCGTATCATTACTTAATATATCTCAATTTATTAATTTGCAATATTATAACTATATATATATATATATGACTATTCACATTGCAATAGAGAAGGGTAACATGTTAAGTAAGAAATATAGTTTTTTAGGAATTTGAGGTTATTTTCAAAGATAAAAATATATGTTCATACTTAATGAAATTAGAATTTTACATCATTTTACTATTATTTAATCGATGCATAATTTTTTTAATAAATATTATAGTGATTTTGTATCAATTGATTTTTTTTTTTGAGATTTTTAAAAACCAAAATTTCAAATTCGGTTTCAAAAAAAAAACTAATTCATTTACATCTATGTCGAAACATTTTTCTATTAGTTAAGCCTTTCTAATACTTTTAACAAAATCACTATTGTAATAGACAATATATTTTCTTATTTTCTTTCTTACAGATTAAAACTGTTTTTAGTTTCTGAATAATATAAATTTATATTAATTAACTTTACATTTACTTACTTTCAAGTAAGGGCATAAGCGAGTGCAGTCCGATCTGCGGATCCAATCAATTCAAATAAATAAAAAAATTGGTGGGATGAGTTATTGAACTTTTTGTACCGCATCCGGTCACGGTTTAAGTATATAGTTTAAGGGATTGGATACTCAATAAATTTGATTCAGCCTAATGCTACTGAGAACACTTTTTTACCATTATGCCCAAGAGCTCAAGTCCAATATATTTACTCATTTAGGTTTTACAATTACACCATAATACATGTACTTTTATCATGACCAGCCCTCATTGTTATATTAAATACTTTGATCTTTTGGATAGATTGGAATATTATAGGGAGTTTTTATAATTATTTATTTTAAAAAAAATTAATGAAAATTTCAAAATAGTATTATTTTATTACGAACCCGAACTGAATTAACCTAATTGAATCGGTTTGGTTTAATTATGAGTAGAAGCATAAATTAGAAAATTCAAACCAACTCAAATCTTCACGAATCCCATTCAAATACACTACTTTTAATTAAGAATATAGATTCATAGAACATTTTCAAGATGCATGCTTATGTAGTTATGTTCATGATAGTGATTGATGTACATTAAAGGAAAACACACCAATGTGATATAAGAATTGCTAGAGGCATAGAAATGTGAATCAGGCTGATTTACCATATTAAAAAAAAACCTTAACATAACAAATCAAATGCATCGATCGAGATCTTAAACCTTTGCCATATATATATTCCGATATATGGGCACATCGGACACATATATCCAACCTATTCATGTTGATATTTCTAGCTCTAAAGTCTACTATTGCAGCTGCTTTATGGAAACAACTTATAATTATTTAATGCAATATACGCATATATACGTATTTTTCATGGAAATGGTGCCTTTAATTTCTTTATTTAAAAATGATGTAATGTAATACCAGTATCATGCATGTAAACATGAAATGAAGTTGACAGAAGAATTCATCTTTATAATGTCCTTATCCATTTGTGTATGTTGCAACTGAAAACAGTATTTCGTATTTTGAGATAAAAACACAGACTATTTGGGGAAGCTTTTCAAATTTTAATTTTGTTAACAATTGTATAAATATTGAGGTATTTTTATTTTATTTTAATTTTTTTATAAGAATATAAATGTAATGAAAACATTTTTGTCACTTACGAATGTATAAAAGTAAAAAAAGAAATAGAATAAAAAAAAGTAAAAATTATATAAACTATAAATTAGTTTTCTAAAAGTACATAATTTTTGTGTGGATGTCAACCAATTTTACTGTAAGAGTATTTTATTAATTTAACTTATAATATACAAATATTTTTCTTCTGTTTATTTTTTGGAAACAAAAATTTAAGGGAAAATAAAGTGAAGTAATGTAGAACTAAAAATTAGATTAATATAGATACATTTCCATAATTTTAAGAAATCGAGATAAAGTGGTAACCGCGACTATTATTACAAATCAAGATTGGGGGTGTAAATTTATCTGCATCTAATAAGATTAATCCAGTTGGTGGATAATCATCCCTAAAAAGATTCATGACATTCTTATTTAAGAGTGATCATATGCACTTTAACGGTAACATATTGTTACATGTCCTACACGAACCGACTAGTACTACATATCTTTTCGGGCTTTGGTTCTAATTGGAATACCCTAAGTCCCTAACTTTATAGTTTATTCTCAATTTCTCATGCACTTTCTCTCTTCCCAAAGAAAATCTTTTTCATTTCTTTTCTCAATATATTTGGAACTCTGGGCCCGTAATTAATTAAGCTCCATTAAACACGATTAAGCTAAAGCGAGGAAAAGACCTTGGTTTTACAAACAATAAATACCGACCCATACGGGAGTTTGTCATCAATCAGACACAATAATTATACAACATATTTAAAAAAAAAATTATACAACATGTTTGGGAGATAATAATATTGCTTATTAACTTGGCACGATAAAAATCAAATCACCTCAACAATATATAATTGGTTATAGTTGGTAATTTTTCTTTATGTAGGGAGATGTATGGGAGAGTTTAGTGTGAGAGTTAGTTTAAGTGATAAAAGATAAGAGACATAAGAATTAGGGAAGTGAAGGCTGAAGAAGCTAGGTTCAAACCTTGATGAAGAAACTAATTTACTAACGTTACAGCATTACTAATAGTTAACATTTGTCTAAAAAATGGAGAGTGTAGTATTTTTAACACGCTATTTATGGATAAACAAATTTAAGTAACAATCAATTGAAAGTATTGGTCTAATGGTAGACAACTTAAACAACCTATAAGAATGAGAATAGAAACTTGAACCCTGAACGTCAGATGTTTAAACTTAGAAATGACTCTCATTGTTTTTTGAACTGAATTAATCTTACGTTAAAAAACGTTCTAAATCTATGAAAAGTAAACACACAAAATATGCTATGAAAAAGCTACATTTGCGATGTCATGCTAGACAACCAAGGCTGCTCGAGTATTGATGAGTGTAAAGAGAAATTAAGAGATAAAACATACAACAATGGTCGCAGCAGTGATGGTCGCGATGGTTGTGGTGGCGAGTGGTGGTGGTGGCGGCGATGGTGGTGATGGAGGGTGGTGAAGGCGGCGATGAGGGTGGGGGTGGCAATAATGGTAGCGACAACAATATTGTAGGGCAGTGACGACGGTCGTAGCGAAACGTGATGATGATGACGGTGGAATTGGTGCTGACGATGACAATGGTGACAACAGCGATGGTGAAAATGGTTGGGGTTGTGGTAGAGGATTAAATAATTTTAAGTAGCTTATACGTCACAGTCTTATATATTAAATAATATATATGAAGAATGCTAACTTACTCCCACTTGATTTTGTGAAGGAGTAAGTTAGCAACCAACACCTTTTCCTTTGGACTAAAAACTCCAACCTTCTCTCCTTAAAACCAAATTCAAATGAAGGTTAAATATGTAATTTTGTTATTAGTTATTTAAATTAAAAATCTCATTTTCTCTCTCATCATTTAATTCCATCCATCTCTCTTCTTCTCCATTGGACTTTTCTCTGATTCCCAATTCATTCTTTCTCTGCTATGTAGCGTTCCATATGCACCAGACAGCCGTTGTCGTTGTCTGAATCGCGTCGCACCGAACCACTACGTTGTGTGAACCTCGTCGGAACCATCACGGTTGCTGGATGGTTGCTGCGCCGCCGCCGTCAAGAGGAGCCACCCTCGTCGTTCTCTTTTGTCGTGATTATATACCTATAACCTCCAAGCTTTCATCAAGCAATTGAGTTATCTATTTTAGATTGGATTGGAGATTGAAAATGAAGATTTAACCATTGACGGCAAAGTTTTGTGAAAAGGAAGAAAGCAGGGAACGATGAAGGGGGAAAGTAGAAAAAAACAACTGCAGTTTAGGAAAAAAAAGATTGTTAAATTACTTAATACCCAATAAGTAAAATTGTTTTTAAGTTTAAGATAAGGGCTATTTTTGTCTAAACGAAAAGGTGTTGAGTGCTAACTTACTCTTTCTAAAAAATAAGTGGAAGTAAGTTAGCATTCCCCTATATATATATATATATATATATGCTAGTACTGGAGAAGTAAGAAGGTATGGTCCGTCACGCAGGCCCGACCAATCCAAACAAACCAAAATATATTTTCATGGATTGCATTAAGTCATTAAATCAGTTTGAAATTTTTTACTGCACCAGAGCACATATTAAGTTTGAGGGTTGAATATCTAATGAACCAACCCAATTTGATCATACAAATGCTAGCTACTAGAGTGTATTTTCTAATCTATAAACACTACAAAGAGAATAACATGGAATCTACTGTTCATTCACGGGTTTTATTGTATGTTGCGTGGGTGCATGATAAGCTACGGTGGAACTGCGTTTTATAACTTTTTGGTTTAGATAAGCTTTTATTTACTTTTAAAGATATTTGTTATGAACATATATAATTACTTTTGGATTCAGAACAAAGGACTGATGCCACGTTATTCTATTAACCGGAAGATAAATCAGAATGTTAGAAAATTAATAATTGATGTTTGCATGTGTTATGAAATACATAAATCGTGATTAATGGTTTCAAAAGAAAAAATCGTGATTTAATAAAACTTTTTATTAGAAAAGTATATTAAATTTAAATAGGATAAAATTTGTTGTTTAGAAATATAAATTTATAGCTGCTAAACTTATTATTTTTCTTTTCATTATTAATTATTATAATTATAATATGTTCTTAACTATTAATTGACATATAATAATTTATGATTGTTGTGTAAATAATGGAAGGATAATAATTTTTTTAGCTGAAATTTAATTTTGAATTTAATGACATTTAAAATAGAAAATGAAATGATGTGATTTGTGTAAACTTTTTACACTGTTAGTGCATATAAATTAATCTCATAAATTATATGATGAATCAAAAACCTACTATTTAATAATATTTGGATTAATTAACATGTGTTAATAATATTTGCATAATAATATGGCTTAATAGCACTTTTGATCCCTCACTTATCACGATTTGACAGTTCTGATCCCTTATGGAATTTATTAGCGTACAACGTCCCTCACGTTTACTAATTATTGCAGTTTTGGTTTTCCGTCAGCTTCAATCCAATTTTTGATTAAAAAATCAATTTAAAAAACTAGTAATCATGAAATTGTTAATTAGAAAACATCAAATTGTACTTCAAGCTTTATTTTTAATTAAAACCCGTTAAATATTGGATGAAAGTTGACAAAAAACTAAAACTGCAACAGTTAGTAAACGTGAGGGACGTTCTAGACTAACGAAAATGCTATTAAGATTAATAATATTTAAAGTAGAGATTAATATTCAAATGTTTGTCAAATTACTTGCAAATGATTTAATTTATTTATATATATTTATGAAAAGTTTGTAATGAAAATGAAAATATTTATGTTGATAAAATCAATTGACTATATTTTATAATATATTTAAAACTCTTAAAAAACATATGATATGTACATCGCACGGGATACTACCTAGTACAATACAATCATAGAGATACGAAATAATTGGGGAGTTAACATTACAAGTATTTATTACAATTAGAAATTAATGATGTATATATGGAATGTCATGATACATAACCCATAACTAGGAATATAAACTAGTATTATTATGACATGTGTGTATGAGTAAATAATGTGAAGAAATAGTAACATTAGATTAGATGGGCGATATGATTTCACAATTCACAAACACCCATCACTCCCATTCCATAATATTCTTCATTTCTTCTTCTAATTGCCATTACATTCTAACCACACTCTGCGTGCCTTTATATTTATAACCCCAAAACCAACTCTCCATTAACCAAAACGAAATAAACAACCACTCTCTCTTTCTTCTTCTTCTTCTTCTTCTGCACTCAGAAGCAGAGCAACAATGGCGAAAGAGAGAGAGAAGAAGCTGCTACTCCCTCTCCTCGGAAACTACGCCGCCGAACTCAAACTCCTCCTCACCACCCTCCTCATCCTCTGCTCCATCGCCACTTTCCTTCAGTTCATCCCTTCTCGCTTCACCTTCTCCGCTTCCGATCTCCGTTTCTGCATCTCCAGAGTCACCCAACCCCAACCTGTTTCCATCACCCAAAAAACCGCCACCACCACCACCACCGCAACCTCACCGCCTCCTCCTGTTCTTCCACCGCCGTCACCACCACCACCGGTCGTGCACGAGCAAGTGGTGGAAGGCGGTGTCATCAAACGAACCTTCAACCCGTACGGCTCCGCCGCCTACAACTTCATCAGCATGGGCGCTTACAGAGGAGGACTCAACACGTTCGCCATTGTCGGCCTCGCTTCGAAGCCGCTTCATGTTTACAGCAAACCGACTTACCAGTGTGAGTGGGTCCCTCTCACCGGCGCCGGAGAAAACAACACCGTCACCACCGTCGGGTACAAGATCCTCCCTGACTGGGGCTACGGCCATGTCTACACCGTCGTGGTAGTCAACTGCACGTTCCCGGTGCCGCTCAACGTTGAAAACTCCGGCGGGAAGCTAATCCTCTACGCCTCCACCTCCGGCGGAGGCGACGCCAGCCGCAACATCACCGACCGGATGGAAGTTCTCACGGAGGCGCCGGGGACTCTCGACACTGCCCTCTTCACCTCAAAGCCGAAGTACGATTACTTCTACTGTGGCTCCTCCCTCTACGGCCCTCTGAACCCACAGAGGGTTCGAGAATGGATCGCTTACCACGTGAAATTCTTCGGTCCCAGTTCACATTTCGTGATTCATGATGCTGGTGGGGTTCATGAGCAGGTGCGTGAAGTGCTGAAGCCATGGATTGAACTTGGGTATGTGACACTTCAAGATATCAGGGACCAAGAGAGATTTGATGGGTATTATCACAACCAGTTCATGGTGGTGAATGATTGCTTGCATAGGTACAAGTTCATGGGGAAATGGATGTTCTTCTTTGATGTGGATGAGTTCATCTATGTTCCACCTAAGAGTACTATTAAGACTGTGCTTGATTCACTCTCTGAGTATAATCAGTTCACCATTGAACAGATGCCAATGAGTAGTAAACTCTGCCTCTCTTCTGATTATGGAAAAACATACAGGTACATTACATTACATTACAAGTTTTATTGCAGTTTTGTTACATTGTTGCTCTGGTTTGTTATGCATAATTGGTGTTTGATGAAAGTTCTGTGTAAGTTTTTGAAGCAGCAAATTAACTGGGTTTTTGTGTCGGTTTGGTGTGTAAGATTTGAGTTGGATCTGTGTAACGGTTGTTTGTGATGGGCATTTACTGTGGTAGTTCAAAATTGATGTAATTGATTGGTGTTTTCCTTATTTTGTTTGATTGCTTAAAATAATGGTTTCTTAAATAATACTGTGGATCTTGAATGGTAATGGTTGGATTCTGTTAAATTTCCTTGTCTGGGAGGTAAGGAAATTGATTTGGTTTGTATAATTGTGTGTGTTTGGAATAAGCCCATTCCTCTTGACAGATAGATGTGGGGTCTTTTTGAACTATGTTCTATGATGAATTATTTCTTATTAGCTGGACCGTGTTAATAGTTAAAAATAGGAAATTGTTGTTTGTCAAAGGGATTGAAATTTCTAAACAAGTCTTGTATTTAATCACACATGTCTTCTTGTTGAGTAACTTGGCTGTGCAGCCTCCAGTGGCAATTGTCTTTAATTATCACCTTAATTTTGGTATTTGGCAAATTAACTGAGCCTGTTAAATAGTGATGATGATCTTCCTGAACTTTATTGACTTTGTTCTATGATGATTTATTTCTGATTAATCAGCTGAACCATTCTTTCTAATTATGAAAAAGTAGGAAATTGATCTTGTTTGTTAAAAGAGCCTTAATCAGCTGCTGAAAATTCGGAACAGTTCTCAATTTAATGACACTTGTCTTCTTGTTGTGTAAGTTAAACCATGCAGATGCAGCATCTAGTGACAATTCACAATTGTGTCTATATCACCTTAATTCCTGTAATTGAAATAAATAATCACTGAGCGTGATAAATAGATCATGATGATCTTCCTAGGACCGAAATTGATTTTTTGGCCTTAAGATTAGGACTCATTATTGCCATGTCCACAAATGAACAAATCACAGAGCGTGCTAAACAGTGATGATGATCTTCCTGAACTTTCGTTCAGACACACATGTGGTCCAGCTTCACAATTGAAGCTTTGATCATGACACATTTGTTGTTGTGCACTCAACTCAACTCAACCCTTTTAGCTGTAGTAGTATAGTGTAATTACTATTTGCAACCCAATGTTCACTGCTCAGTTTTTGTTACTGAAAATAGTGGGCACCTTGTTTGAACTTTGGCATGTCTAGTTGCTATAGCTACAGTTGGTTTGATAACTACACCTGCACATTATGTGTTTGTTTGATTGTGAAATGTGTGGTTAGTTTAATAGTTTCTCACATGGTTGGTGAAATGAACATGATGCAGGAAATGGGGTTTTGAGAAGTTTGTGTACAAAGATGTGAAGAAGGGAATTAGGAGGGATAGAAAATATGCGGTGCAACCGCGTAGCTTGTATGCAACAGGGGTTCACATGTCACAGAATCTGGAAGGAAAAACAACTCACAAAACTGAAGGAAAGATAAAATATTTCCACTACCATGGAACCATAGCAGCAAGAAGAGAATCATGTAAAATGCTAATAAATTCAACAGAAATCACATATGACAAGAATCCCTATGTGTTGGATACCACCATGAGGGACATAGCTGGTGTGATAAAGAAATTTGAGCTCAAGATGATTGGAGACAGGCTACAAAAGACACGGCAATGACAGCTTCATCACATTTTAATCTTTTTATTTTTTTAAACTATATAATAACTTTTGGTAGAATAGGAATTCATTTAGTGGTTGTTCTTTTTCTGTCTAAAATATTTTTTTATTTCGTATATTTACAGATGGGTATATGATATGATGATATGTTTTTTTTTTTGTATGTTTCTTTTGTGTTTCCTGTTATTTTATTTTATTCTATTGTTACTTATATCTGTACAGATAATTATTATAATGAATAAAGTTGAATGGTTCAATAATTTTGTCGGTGTGGGACATGAGGGCATATGGCATCCTCAATTTCCCAGTTCAGTGACACCATCTGGAATATAGTGTGTGGCTGTTGTGATGCTGTAAGCATTGGAGGTATGCATGCATCTAGATTTATGTAGTAGTCTTATTTTGTATCCTTTACGGTTTTCACTTTTGCTAACAATTTGTAAACACAATCAGTTGAACTTTCTATGAAATTAACTAGTTAAGTTTAATCTATGAGGGTGTTTTTAGGAAAAATTAGTCGGTAGAGTCTTCAGGCATTTCAAGTGAAATGGAGTGGAGTCTCCAGAGGGTTAGTAGGGTTTTAACTTTTACTTATCTCGGCGTTAACGAACATTTTCCTACTCTTAACTAAGGTAATCTCATAATAGGTAACTGGGAGACTCATCTCTCGATCTATAGTTATTGCATCAAACTCTTTTCATTATTCATAAGAGTTTTGATTTGAATCATCAACTACTTGTTTAAAAAATTAAGTGTTGAACTAGTATATGAATGAACATTTTACTGTGATATTGGAATATTATAAATTAAGCTTGTATTTATTATTAAATTGGTCTTTTTTTTATCATCATAGTAATAGTTTACTCTGATAAATTTGATAATAATCGTGTATTTTTAATCCGGAGAAATATTTTCTGACGGTTTATTCGGTTCTGGTATCTATGTCCTGGCATCCTGATCTTCAGAGGATTGAGATGAGAATTTTACTCTATTTATCTTCATATATTTGAATTCATTGTTTTTCCAATTTAAATAAATGTTTCTAATATGACATTTAACAAACAAACAAATAAAAATATTATATAAATATTGATTTTGATTACAAAAGTAAAAAATGATAAATTAAACAAATGGTACACGTCCCCTTCTATGAAGAAAGACATTCTGGAAACTTGTTATGCACTCCTTGCCTTTTTTACATGAAAGAAGAAAATCATGTTCTGCACTGTTTTGTTTTTGAAGAGAACAGGTCATTATTGAAAGTGCTTTGCTTTTGGACAAGTCAAAAAGGGCATGTGGGTGAAATGAGTGCTCTTTCTCTTGCTTATATTCTGATTCTAATAGAACATGATTGAATCATTGGTCGGACATAACTAATTAGTATCTTTAGCAAATCAAGAAAATGGGATCATGAAATGTTTTGGTCTGAAATTCAGCAATGAGTTGGTGTGTAAAAGGTGTTTAATATGGTTAAAAGAGGATGGGGAGGGTGGTGAGTATGGTTTACTAGTGAGAGTGAAAGTGAGCCATTAACTGAAAATGACATAGAAGGTACAGCAAAATTGAAAATTATTGGACACAAAGCCCTTAATCACTACATTCCTAGAGTTAGATCAACTCCTTGTATATCAATGGTTGTAAGTAATTATGGGGGAGAGAGAGAGAGCAAGATCTTGTGTAGAGGCACCCCGAACAATAGCGAAAGCACCCATTTGGCATGATCTAATTTTTTACAGAGCTAAGACCAATAGTAAAAGACTAATTAAAGAGAAAAGAAAACAAATGTGAGCAAGCTCATTTTTCTAATAATGTTCTGTTCACGAGAAAACTCTGAGAACAGAGTCAGAAGGTTAATCGTAGAACTAAGCCTTAATTATGATTTCTGAGTGAAATGAGCATGTCTTATAAGGTATGAAGGGGTTTCTTATATAGATGAGGTCTCTCTTATATAGTCGAGATCTCTCATATATTACAGTTAATGTAATAGTGTGATTTAGGTCATTACATTTAGGTCATTACACTTGAGGGTTAGCTCAAGTGAAAAGAGATAGGGGACATAAGGGTTGGGGAGGGAAGATCCAGAGTTCGAATTTTGGAAGGAAAATTTAAAGGAATTTTCTAACTTACTAACAACTAACCACTAACATTTATCTATAAAAAAAAAACATTTAAGAAACCTAATAATCAGGTTTGAAAGGATGCATCTAATCACCTTTCTTTGTGGATGGATGATTGACTCATGTCACCATACACCTGGTCAACATGCTAAGTTTCCAATGTCATATTAGTAACTTGGTTGTCTCAATACGCTAAGGGTCCATCTTCAATCAACTGTGCCTTACAACTTAATGTTAGTCTAATTCATATGTTTCAGGGATGCATGATAAGTGGCAAAGGATCCCATCCAAAAACATTCTAGAAATGCAAAAAAAAAAAAAAAAAAAAAAACTAATTAATATTGGAAAAAAATCAACAAATTAAAATCAACAAGAGACGGATTGAGTGCTTTTATTTTTTTTAACGAAAATCCAAACATACACTTATGCCTAAATTTTATAGCTCTTGGCCCAACAATGCTACTATATATATCATTATTCATTACATCATCAGATGTTAACCAGACCAAATTACAGCATTTAGGATAAAACTAATTTCAAACATTCATACCTAGCTAGCGTCTGAAATCAAGAAATTGGGAAGGATGCGCTTGATATTAACAAAACAGAGAGACACGGAAACAGAGTCAAAGACATAAGAATTGGAGTGAAATTTTTACAGAACTTTGGTAATTTTTTTTCACTTCTCAAACGTATAAAACAGAGTTAAGACTGTAAATGAAAAAGCATAACAATTTGTTTAGGCTTAATGATAATTGTGGACCATGACCATCTTTTGGTTAGGCTAAAAGTATACACAGCTATTGGCATTTTGATGTATATGCTGCATGCTTTATTTTCATAGATGAAAAAGTCTCATTGTCATAGAATATGTTGATGAGAGTGCTTAGAAGTATCCAATATAGTAGCCAGCCGACACACGCACATAATCAATGTGCAGTATATATCCAAATGGGTTTCCAAAATTAGTCAACATTAAACCGTGTTTGGTAGGCTTCAATTGTATTAGTCATTTCAAAAATCTACTAGTATATTTTTAAGCGTTACCTAATTGCTTAATGTGTGTGTTTAGATACATGGTAGAAAATTGTGATGAAATTAAAATGATGGTAATTATTTAAAAGCAAATGACAAGGAAAATTGACTTTATCCGTCATGATTTTAGCTCACTTTAATTTTCGTCATATATTTTCAACGAATGTAAAACTTTGATAGATTATTGAATTTGAAAGCCGGAGAGTGTACTTTTCATTTAGTTTTAATGATAATGAAGGGTTCTTGCTTAATTTTTTTACACATGGAACCAAAAATTAAAAGAAATTGAACCTATACAACATTCAAATTCAATCGATATATGCAGGTTTTGTCGATAAAAAACCGTCAGAATAATTGCATGAACCGTCAAAAGTAGTTTTTGAGAATTAAAACCTATAATGTATCTTCTTACATTTTAAGAATTTCAAGTTTTAATTCTCAAAAGATAAATTTGCCATTTAATGCATTAGCGGCGGTTTATACCCGTCGGAACCCGCATATGTTAATTGAATGTCGCTCTCGCATATGGCAAAATAGCGGGGTCCAACTGTTAAACAGAGAAGCCTAAAACTAAAGTTCTACTATAAATTTTCTCTAATGGTATTTGGCTCTTCATACGAAATTGATACTTGCCAATGCAATTAGGCAATGAAGTGAAAATTAGCAATACGAGCAAGTTTGTGAGTTGTTATCATTATGGAAGAGGAGTAGGAAGAAAACAACACAAGAGGACAGAGATTGTAGGGAAGAGGTCGACAAAACAGAGGACCCTGCCTTGTAGTGGTAGGCACGTCATGGAAAAAAAGCTGGCAATGTTCATATGGAAGAAAACATAGCCATTTAACAAATCACCTACATGTTACTTCCAATGTTTCTGTAAGTGATCTCAATTTCTGATAGATTTTTTTGTGTGGGTCATGCTTCTTAGTTTCTTTCTTTCCATTGCGAGAAGCATACTACAACAAATTTACCACTATCAAGTATTTAACGCAGCTACATTTATAAGATGATTTAAATTTGAGATATCTGATTAAACTATGTGTCAGCTGATGTGATATAGTAATAGTTTCTTTTTTTGTTACAAATAAATAAAAGTAAAAGTGTGATATTTAGTATATTAATCATTTAAAGCACTACATTTTAATAAAAAAAATTATTTTTAACGCTTTTAAAAATATTCGCTAAATTTTGGCCTTCATCTCTTTTTTCTTTTCTGGTCTTTCTAGGGACATGAAAGAAGTATAAAGGTAAAAGAGTACTTGGTAGTCCATAGTCCATGAAAGCAACGTGGAAGATTCAATGATGAGTAAGTTTCATAATTAAAGGTTCATTTATAGCCTCCAATATTCATATGTATTGATTGGGATCTTCTCCAGCCCCAAAATCCTCTCCAGCATCTACGGCTCATTTATAGTCATAGATCAAAATAATTAATGATTGAGATGTATTGAGGTGAAAAAAGTAATTTAAACACTAAATTTTTTTAAGTGTGATATACACTGCTGGACCCTCCAGCAGCTGGAGAGGATCCAAATCCATTAACTATCACTAATTACAGATAATTAAACAGAAAAAAATTATGTAGAAAAATTGTTCTGTTCAATAAAGCATCTCTGATCTATTTTTGCCAATCAAAACCTTGTAGGTAAGGCATTATTTTAGAAACTATATTCTGACATGCCATTAATTGTATTTGCTTACATTCATAACTCTGATTAGTGGCGGGGTCTGCTATCTTTGGTAGTATTTACCTACTTTTTAGAGGACACTTTGTCATCAAGAGTAACCCATTACTCAAAACCAAATTAACCATGCATTGAAGTGCTAAATAAATATATATATATATATACATACGAATAAATTAGAAGTTAGTTTAATCTTTATGCATATGACCGAGCAGGGGTGAACATGGGTCAGGTAAATCTAATGAACCCGCCCAATCCAATGCGATTCAATAGAAAAAATGTGGGTTGGATCGGACAATCAGGTTAGTCGGATGAATTTTACTACAACCCAACTAAGTTCGGATCGGATTTCGGATTCAGTTCAAATCCATCCAACCCAACCCAGAATCCATACATATAATAATATTAATAATTTTTATAATTTTACTCATACTTTGAGTGCTAGTGTCGGAGTGATGACTTTTTGAAATTTTGAGACTTAAGTATTTTAAGTTATTTGTCATATTTATTACATGTTTATATATAGTTATTTGGTATGCTGGAGACATCTAAGTTCTAAGTGTCATGACATGACATTTAGTGTTGTTTTTCACTTTTTAGATACTATTTATATTAGATTGTTTCATGTCATTTAGTAATGAAGTTTTATGTTTTCATGGTATTTGGCTATATGTCATTTATGTGGTATTATTTCTATAACTTTTTTTTTTTTTGTCTTTTTCATGCTATTTAGTATAATAACATATTTAGTATTTTTTATAACTTTTTCTGAATTTATAATAATTTTTGTTATTTTAATATATAGACCCAATAAATCCATCCAACCCAATCCAAACTTCGTCGGGTTGGTTCGGATCGGGTTCGAAGAAGAAATTCGTGAAATCTAACCCAACCCAACCCAGACAATTTTGATCGGTTCGAATTTTATTTTGACCAAAATTCATCCAACCCAACCCATATACACCCCCTGTGACCGAGACATCAAAGCATTCAATATTGCAGCAGAGTTTTTTACTTTATATATATAATTGATGTTGTCCTAGATCAGTTGTACTTTAAAGACTTTTACTTTAATCTGCAACAAATTTCCAACAACGGGCTTTTTGCCATGACTCCTATCTGTTGGGTTCATGTAGATGTGATTGGATTGGAAATTTTCATAGGGTAGTACTAGTAAATAACTCTGACATCTCATATGGTTGAACTATCAGTGTAATTAATCTGAGACTTATGAAACTAGGATGGCCCATACTTGTTATATATGAACATAATTTAATGAAACTTTTTTTTGTCTTTCTTTAACTTTCTCTCATGTTAGGAAAAAGTGATTCAAGATGCAGAGTGTTATACCTGCTACATAGTACTTGTGTTTATGTTGGGCCAATTCTACATGTAGTAGCTCAGTGCTTGTTGATCCCACTCTCCTGCATGGTTTATAATCTGAAGATGTACATAAATTTATTGGTTTTGGTAGGACCGTGATTGTAGTCACAATTTTTATCAACATTAATGAGGTGTTTGTATTTTGTAAGATCAAATGTTATGCAACTCCAATATACTTGTAATAATATGCTAGGAAATTGTTTCATACCCCACGGGAAAAAATACTACTTTCAACAAGAAATTGTTCATATTTTAACTGCACCAGTTGCATAAATTGCATTATCTATGTGAAAATTCCAATCGCAACAAGGGCTAAGCTATCTTCATTTTGAGCTATTGCAGTACCTAATAAATTGGGATTATTATTTTTGTTTAAATATAGACATTTACAAGCATTTTCGTCTATTTGTTTCAGAGTCAACGGGTCAGCAGTGTCACAATAAACTTAGTGCATGTTTGGTTTCTCATTCATCCATTTGACGCTTCATAACTAAGAATTGGGAGTTCTAAGAGACCAGACGTAAAAGAGGCTTCCTAGCTACCTCTGTCCACTCACTTGGCATCAACAGAAATCCACACATTGATGATTATAAAAAGATGAATTATATTCTTCCAAGTTCTTCTTTCTCAAAATCTGATGCCATGTGACAAAGGATTAATAATATGCACAAATTGATAAAAATAAATTATATGAACCCTCCATGTTTCTTTAGTTTATAAACAATGGCTTTAGATTTAGCATAAAGTTAAGCGTAAGACACTATGAGAAACCTGAACTTGGATACCACCTTTCCCTGTTAGGACCTCCTCAAGACCTTCAATCATTCAAGCAAAGAAAATGGACTGTTAAAATAAACACTTAAACAGTACTAATTGACTATACCTAGAAAGACGGAAGAAGATTTTTAGTATTGTTTTAGGAAACCAAATTGGTCCTACACGTGTCCTTTCATCGACACAATTTGATTCCCATAACACAATATTTTTTTCTTGATCAATCAAGTGAATAATTCAACTGGCCAACCAGATAATCCTTTCTAGCTTTATTTATTTTGGTTGTTATAATAAGACCATTTTGCCACAATTATGTATCTTTGGCTGCTACAATAATCGAAGAGGAGGTTTGTTTTTCATGTTCATGTGGAGGGTTGTTCTTCTTTGCTTTTGATGCTCTCCTTTCAGTCGCTTATTTTATTATGTATCCGTAACCAATTCTCATAATGTATATGTATGTGTTGCCAAAGAACAAGGCCAAGAACAATACTAGTCATGAGTCATAATAGGTGAAAGGGAAATATACAATAGATTGGAATTAATTAGAAAGCTGGTTTATGTCATGCTTTGCTGTTTCTGTAATAAAACATAATCATAATTTGTGAAAGGGAAATAACATGGAAGTCAAAGACTTCACCTTCGAAGAAATTTACTCCCGGGAATTTGAGCTTGGGTAAAATAATCCCTCTAAGGTCTATAAACAAGCTATGAAGCATGGTGTCATGCTAGATTGCTAGGTGATTGTGCATTTGTGCAATTGTGCTTATATCATTCACCAAGTTTTTCAAATTTCAGTAGGTGGTGTTGCGCTTAGTTACCAAACAAAAGTACGTAGGTGGTGAAAGGAAGCTCATGGTGATTTTATTTTTATTTTTGTTAATACATGAAATTTTAGCTTTCTATTGTGCTTTATTTTTTTGACAATACTTCCTAATGTGACTTGGTAGGTCTGAATTTGCTGTGGTGATTTTTTCGCCTAATTGTTTTTTTGTTGTTGTCAAATAGTCTAATTGTAATTCTTCTTGTTTTTTTCTTTATGGGTCACAATTTCTGTTCAAACATACTTTTGTGTCATACTTGGTTTGTACTTAGGTTCTACTTACTGAGCCCATCTCAGAAATGAGGCCCAGGTTTGTGAATAACTGGAACTCGGACTGTGTGAGAAGCCCATTTGAGGGTTTATTTTCTGAAACCTTATGGATAAAGGAATTAGCAGGGGTATCATTTATATTACTTGCTAAAAAAAAAAGTAAATAGAAAATAAAAAGAAAACAATCACATAGCACAGTAGTATAATAATGATGATCACAATTGTAACACATATATGTCGAATAAAAGGAAAAAAAAACTTCCACACAATGCAAAACTATTGAAGTATTGAACCACTATAATGTCCTTGCTGAGGAGAATGGCTGGGAATTGATCACATTACAACATGGTAGAAGGAAGTTCAAAGTAGGAACTGAGTGACTCATCTTCATTGTTTCTACCTTGTGTTGTGACTCCTGAATTAAATTCAAAGGAAAATGCACTAGACACCACAGGATACACCGAATGATCCATTTCAATATTTCCTCTTATTTTTCTTGCTTTAACTTGCTTTGCTTTACCAAATCCTGGAAAACAGCATTTGAATCCACCATCCTCCATTCTCTTCCCACCTTTAGAACCCTCTTTGATAAATTTTTCAGTTTTGGAGAAGTTTTCATTTTGCCTGTTGTTAGATTGTTCACTCAGCCTCAGATCAAATTCATCTGGGATTGCATGTGTTTTCCCTTGGTTACTAGTTAACAATGATATGCTCCTCTTTTGCATATGTTGATTCTTGAGGGCCAAGTCACTAGCCATACTTGGTGGTAATTCTAGGCTCTGGGACATTGAGGTTGCTGAACCTGGTAGCGTGGGACTCAAGAATCTCTGCTTTGAAGGTTGAAGTGTGTTGTTTTTCAGTGATTGTGGGTCAACCACAATCTGCACTTCTTTTTGAAACCTCATGTTTGATTTGTCCACCATTCTGCTTCAGCTTTCTCTACAATGCTTGCTTCAATTTGGTTTTTAGTGGTTTTTTTCTCACTGTATATGAAAATGGGGAATGTGGCTGACATGACTATTTATAGAAGAAACATGTTTGGAGTGATGATGATCTTTCTGTCTCTAACATTCTGATTTGGACTTTGATTTAGTATCTTCATTTAGATTAATTAATATGATTTTGGTTAATTCTTGGGGTCAGTTGACTTTTGTACTTGGCCGGCAATGTACTTGGATGATTGACTTTATGAGATATCGATGAGGGATTACACACCTTACAAAATGTATATTTTTAGGAATTGGACGTGTGTTTTGATTGAACTTTTCATTTCTTTTTCTATTTTAATTAGTGATGGTGGCAGTTGAATCTATGGTGCATGCGCAACATTCACAAATTAAACACAACTTGTGACGTGCTGATATCAAAGTGATGATACTCATGGTAGGAAGCAGACAAATCTTAGAATCTACGGCCAACCATAACAATTAACAAGTATCTAATGGCATCATCATGCCTTTGTTAGCAAGATGTGAGACAGAGGCACAACGAAATGCTAGAATTATTTGTGCAAACACTAGCTGTTTCTAAGAAACTTTGATGTTGAGAAGCAGCACATTGACCAAAGATATAGTCAAATAAGTTAAAATATAGCAGGATTGAGCAATCCTCACCTTAAGCTAGCTCACAATTCGGTTTAGACCTAACTTTACCTCAGCAGCTAGATTAAAGATTAGGGTTGTTCTAAACCTATATACAAGTTATTTCGCCATATCTCTGGTCAATGTAGACTTTAATATCATCTTAGAATTTGGGTTTAGGCCTACTAACTCTACCCAATAGCTAGCTTAGGGGTGAAGATTGTTTTAACATTTGACAATGATGCATTTACATTGAGCATTTGCTTACATTTTTCCAAGCACTCAAAGGTCTTGGATTCTGTTATTGCTGTTGAATTGTTGATCAGTCATCCTTCACTAGTAGGCAGTTAGGCACCCCTCTAATTGTGGTGCACCTTGCCTTGGTGGAACAACTTATCTACCTCCTAAACTTATATTTCTGCCCAAAAATGGGAAAGATTTATATTTGCAGCCATATGAGAATTGATTCCAGAGGCTAGTGGCAACTACATAGAGGGATGAAGCCAAGCTAATTATTTCATAAACATGTACCTGAAGCAGATGTATCTTTACAATCAGCACTCGGCTGAAGTTTTCTGTGTATACTAACAAACATTCTGTTTATTATAGTCTTTTCTTCTCTATCCCTTAGGCTCTCTGTCCTGCTATCCGGCGAAGCAGAAATTGAATAGGAAGAAAGCTGGTAGTGTAGATTCAGGCTCCCTAGTAAGACCTTAATAATGCTTTATTAGTATCATTCCGCCGCATGTATAGAATATCAATGCTATCTGATCATTGATTGCTTTCTCAGGCTTGTGAAAAATTGCATGACAATAAGACTAACTTCATGATACAGACTTACGGATAGAACAGTTGGCATTAATATCCTTTGCATGGTCAATTTGTGACTTACCATATTTATTCTGTTGATCAAATTTCAAATCAGTTTAGATCACAGTGTTTGGTTATCAACTAACCTAAAGTTTGCCTTTTTGTTAGAATTTGTTGGTAAGCAAAAAATAGCTACAAAACCACCCTTTACCTTTCAGGCTTCTTTCAGATGGTATTCTGCTTGCATCTAATAAGGTCACTTCCCCTAAGAGTGATAACTTTTGTATTTGGGCCTTATGAATCTGAAGTGGGGAAGTTGTTTTGACATTTTGTTTAAAGGTAGCATTCAGTGAAAATCAATTCAAGTTGCTCATTGATTGTATTCATCATTGTAAATAAGTTTCTTTGTGGTTCCTAAACTGCAACTCTCCCTGCTTTTCATACTTTATACAAATAATGAAATACAATTTTGACTGATAGTGGAAGAGATTTTCTGTTTTATTGGTGTATAAAAATTATATAAAACAATCAGGACAAAATATAAAAAGGTACCACTTTGATTCCTCATATTGCTTCTGTAACCCAAATGTGTGCAAAAATAAGTTGTCTCTAGTTTGAGATTACAGACTTCAGATAACCAGATTACTAACTTGAATACAGTTTAAACATGGTAAATAGACTAGCTCTTGCAAAACATTATGCAGGCAGGTGAATACTAAGGTAACATAACCAGCTACAAATGAAGTTTTTGAATACATATTAAGTCTAAATTCAACATATTTCCATAGGTTCAATCTCCATCACTCTCATGCACTTTGTGCTGCTGCTAAAAAGGAATTAAAATCATCCCTCGCTTTTCGCAAACGAGGAGTGATGCAAGATGCTGGAGAGGCAGGGTATGATCCAGAAGAAGATGATGTAGTAAACCGAACGTGGTGGCGAGGCGATGATGTGTCTGATTTTCTAGCACTGCCTCTTGAAGAACTATTCTTCAGGACCCCTTTAACAGGAGAACATTCTTCACTGGCACTGTTGTGTTTCATCAGTTCAATTGGCAGATCAAAGTAGTAATTATTAACCGAGTCTCCTTCAATCTCATGGAACATTGCTGCAGAAGCCCAAGAACCACATTCAAAATTCTCCAAGGAAACTGTCCTAGACATCACAGCTTCCCTTTTTGACCCTTCCTTTCTTGTTTTAACTGGCTTCACTTTACTACCACCAAAGCCTGGTAGATAGAGGCAAAGAGCACTGCATTTCAATCCATCATTCTCTGGTGTTTTCATGTGCTTAATGCTCTTATTACTCTTTGGACTTTCTTTAACAGCTTCAGTTTTGGAGATTTTGCCATCATGGTGCAATTTAACTTGCTCCACTGCACTTGTTTTTGACAACCAGTGATCAAATGATACAAATTCTTCAAAGGGTGTCAATGATCTTGCTTCACCACATGACTTGCTCTTACCTAAATGGACTTCATGAAGCAGATCCTGAAGCTTGTTATCAAACTTACTAGCTTCACATTTTGGTTCAGGACTCCCACTTTTTGATTTCTTCTTGGAAAGAGCCGAACCGAACCGCGGGGATGAGTTTGCTGAATTTGGAAGACTCAGGCTTAAAAATCTTTCCGTTGGAGGTTGAAGTGGTGGAGGGTGGAAAAGGGTGGCGGCGGTTCCAGAATTTGTGATTACAGTTGGAAGCATGAGATGTTTGGTAGGAGAATGAGAATCTTTCAAGGAAAGTGGATCCACCATGATCTGCTTTTCTTTTTGGAAGCTCTCCATGATTGAGATGATGGGGTAGTCCATGTCCAACATCCATGTAGAAAAATCACCTTGTTCCATGATTTTGTGTAGTTCTTGCAGGGAATTAGACATGGTTTTTTATGATAGAGATTTGTGTATCAGAATCAAGACATAGACTTGTGGAACTCCAAGAGTTGCTCACTACTTATAAAGAAGTGGCATACAATGTAAGGAAAATGTGTAGCACATCTTAGTCGTGAAGACCATGTTCTATGTCCACTATGGTTTATTTTATCATATGTTTTTTCCGTAGGTATGATCTGATTGAGAACATTGAGGATTTTTTATATTTTGTTGTAAATCACCCGTTGTTGTCACATTTGGATACCGACTATTCCAGTTTCAGAATTTAATCATATTTAAGGCTCTTCATCCCTCTTCATGGGTGTATTATAAGATCGAATTCGAAAGTTCTTCCAGCACACTCGATCTGTGTTGCCAACTTAGCTACCCCGTTGTACATTTAGGATGATAATTATGGTACATTGTACCTTCTATTCTAAAATATATGGTACATGAATGACTTGAAAATAAACTATATGAGCACGTCCTAAGATGAAATTGTATACGTGCTGGGATCAATCAGGAAAAAAAAAATCATGTCAAAGCATATAAAAGAAGGTAGGTCAAGTATAATATGAATAATTGATGTCAACATATAAGATACAAAACTACAGTTGCAGCAAACATAAGCCTTTCTTTCATCAGCATCTTTTCTCAAAATGACACATTTTATGTTTTAATACATTGATGTACTTATTCATGTTCAAATGTTGCAATTGTTATACACGCTGAATTTGGATGAAAAGTCAGCTCCAAGTGGGGGAATTGTAAAATAGAACCAAAAGTCAAAACTTCTGAAGTCTGAACTCTGAAATACCAATCCTAGAAATCAGCCGTGGGTATATTACTGTCAAAATTGCAACTGGTTCAACTGAATTGTTTCATTTTGATGGGTTAGAAGTTAGAACCAATGTATAATGTTTTCAGTCTTCAATGCTTATTTATAACCTAGCTCTCCATGCTGTCTGTGGTTGTTGCCTATGTAAGAAATATCCAATATGCATTAACCATCCTTGTATTCTGAATGTGTATAGGGGATGATTTTCAAGTTATTAGTTCTAGGCTCCTTCTAGCAGTTTTTTAGGTTTAGCTAGTGAAGTGAATTTTCTTTTTCAGTGCTTTTATGTTTTTGGTCATTGGGCTCAATAATAAAAGAGACATAAGCAAAGTTATCTACCTCATATATATGATAGCTGCAGAAGTTCTGGGCCATTGGCGGGCAACACATCTAGGCCCAAGAGGATAAAAAAAACTTTTTTTGGCTGAAAGACTTATTTTTATTAAGTTTTTTTATATATGATATGATGTGCTATTCTAGAATCGTCCTAATTCCAATAAAGTGTTGAGTATCCCATGATTAGTAACAAAGTGTAACAACTATTTAGAAATGAATATAAAAAAAAATTCAGCTTTGCTCCTAATTGAGTATCCCATGAATGTTATTGATCCGAAATTTCTCTTGACAACTCTCGATGAAAATAAAAAAAATTCTTGTCAATAGATATCAAATGTGTATTAGTTTCACTTTGAATTATAAAGACAATTTCGAGTAGTTTGTGATGATCCATAAACTTAATACCTTAAGGTTTTGAGTGAAAAATGTGACGTCCAACTCACTTGTGGTTTGCTCTTTAAACTAATGTGATGATACTCCGTGGTTTAAATCATCTCCTTTTCTTGACCAAAAAAAATCATCTCCTTTAGTCCAACAGTGTTATCAAAGTCAATGGTTGTTTGGCGAAGATGACCGACTCCTTGTGTCGAAAGTCTTCGTAGCAATGTTGTTACTAGGTGGCGTGTCTTGTCGATCAGCCTAACGACGAGGTAAGTATTTGAAGGCTTCCGTTTTCCTTTGAGATAAACTCACAATTGAGAGAGAGAGAGAGAGAGAGAGAGAGAGAGAGAGAGAGAGAGAGAGAGAGAGAGAGAGAGAGAGAGGAGAGAGAGAGAGAGAGAGAGAGAGAGAGAGAGAGAGAGAGAGAGAGAGAGAGAGAGAGAGAGAGAGAGAGAGAGAGAGAGAGAGAGAGAGAGAGAGAGAGAGAGAGATTGTTGTGATATCACATATGAGTAAGTCTTGATGACCCGGGATTTAAGACTATTTTCCTAGTTTATTTGCATGCTTTATAATATATTATTTAGATCATTTTAGTCTTTTTAGGCCACCTTAGGATTATTTCATGTATTTTATTATTATTTATGTGTTTTTAGTATTTTTCTATAATTTTTATGATTTTTATTATATTTTTATTAGGATTTTCGGATTAATAAAGGGAGCTAATATGTTACTGATGGTCCATGGAAATTACAGTGCACAAGCGGAGATGGACGGCTGCTGTTCCGCTCGTTGACACATGGCTCAATCATGCTGAAGGTCCACCATAAGGCCGTAGTTCGTGACACAATAGATTTCAACCTTAAAGCTAGGACCAATTGCTTGCTGACACATGGCATAAGTAAAATATAGTTTGTTTTAGCTAGTCTGATGCACAAGTCACGTGATTTGAAAACAAAAAGAGCAAAAGGATATATAACAGAGGTTTCTGTAGCGTTAGGAAGGATATATATATATTAGGGTACAGGCTACAGCAACAGATAGAGGGGACGGGAGAAAAAGCAGAAACGGCGTGAATAGAGAAGGAGGGAGACACGACGGTCAAAGGTTCTTCTTCTCCTTCCTTGTAATTTTTATGGCCATGTTAGGCTAACTCCCTCTTTTTAGCACTTGAGGTGTGAATCCTTTTTATTTTTATGTCTTAATATTTCAGTACTTTGTATGACTATTGGGTTTTCAATCTATGTATTCGTTTCAGTTAATTTGTGCTTGAATCGATGCGAGTTTTTTACTAATTCTTATAGGAACGAAAGTTATATTAAGAATTAGGGAACCACCGTAGCGCGAATTTATTAGACCTTCCCTACTGCTTAGGAATAAGAGTAGAATCTAATAGTGGTGGCTAGTATATGAAATTTTAATCTTCAATTCAAGGGTCTAAGTGCTCGTAACACAGACGTAGTAATTGAATTGAAAGTCTTGCTTAGCTATTAATTTAGTAAGTAAGAATATAGGCTAAATCACCATAGAGAGGACTCTAAATTTCATACAAACACTGTTTTGTTTAAGGCAAAGATTAAATTGGTGAAACTATACTCAGGTGCTATCTTTCTCATCTAAATTAAAAAATCTTTTTAATTGCTTTAGTTTATTTCTGCGAAATTGAACAACTGAATCAAACCACCCCAATCGTATTTACTTTTATTCTCTAAATCATAGAATTAGTTTGAATCGACAATTGAACACAATCCCTTGGGTACGATATCTTTTATATTACTTCGGGCAAATTTGTATACTTGCAAATTGGCTTATCAAGTCTCACATTGGAAGATAAAGACAAAAGTGTGATAACCCATAAACTCAATGCCTTTTGGTTTCTGGTGAAAGATTTGGAGTACAACTCACTTGTGGTTTGTTTTTTAGTCCAATTTGATGATCCCTTGTAGTTTAAATCATCTCCTTTGCCCTAACAGTCTCAACATCAAGACTCTCTAAAAGCGCACATTGACGCTAGAGAACAAGTCATAACCTTTGCTCTGGCTGACCTAATGGATAAGGTAAACATGATCTTCCTTCGGCCATCATCCATCCCTCCCAACCTCCTTCTTATATGTTTCCCATCTCTTCCTCCCACCTTCGCCCTCTTTATGACTAAACCCAACCTCACACTCCCAAACCCCACCAAAAATACATAAATTATAATTAAACCCTTTTGAGGGGATCGGTCTCTTGAACCGGATCTTCCAAACTTATTAGTTCTTCCCTTTCCACTAAACCCCACCGGCATGACGCCTTGAGCTAGTTTCTTTTTATATGAAAGTGAAGTCCTAACTGGTTCAAGTGGATGCAAATGAACAACCAGCTAGCTTAACACGTAGAAGGAGTTTTCCATGGAACCTTCTATTCGTTTTAGACCTTCTTCGTACGAGAACCATCAACAAGAGCTATTTGAATTGCCGAAAAATAAAAGGGTATTGTGATCCCATCATATTTCTAAAAGGGTCAATATTAGATTCACTAGATGGTAGACCTTATGTTTAGATCAAATTAACCATACCTTGGGCTAAACCTAAGGTCTACCATCCAATGTTGATGGTGCATTATGTCGATTGACCCATTTTTGAAATTTGATTGAAACATTCGACTCGATTCATATTTGATTGAGTTAACTGATTGATCTGTAAAAAACTTTAAAAACTATAATTTGTTCTCTAATTTGAAGCCTCGTGGGTGTACTTACAACACACATTTTTAGAAAAGAAGGTGGTGGTGGCCTGGGTCACAACAATTTGGATTTTTATTGAACTTAATTAACGATTCACATTAAAACAAAAATCTAGCATGTTAGATTCTATCTTATCCATATTGGTGTATTGAGACATCTTTAAAGAGTTTAATCGAAGCAGTCATGTTGTTCCTGTCCGCGTGACAAGTACATACCATACAGAAGGAAAGACGAGGATATATATATATATATATATTGCCGGAAATACTAGGCCCACTAAAGGCACAAAAATAGAAGGTAAGTTTGTCATAAAATGGATTCCGTGGACGAGCCTCGATTGGGCCAGCATTGATGGGAAAAAAAAAACTTATCCCATCGCATCATTAACCGGTGTAGGATTAAAGATCAGGTCCAGGATTTTCCAGATATATTACTCAAAAGAATCGACACAATACGCCCAGTCGATTAGAATTAAGAAAATTATGTCCTTGTTGTCGCAAACATATGATTCACGCAGAGATAAAGAAATAGCTATTTTCTAGGTTTGGAAAAGTGCGGATTTTCAAGAAAGGGAATCATATGATATGTTAGGAATCTCGTATGATAATCATCCTCGTCTGAAACGTATTTTAATGCCCGAAAGCTGGATAGGGTGGCATTTGCGTAAAGATTATATATATGTGCACATTGAATGAATATGTCATCAATGTCGTCCAAACCCTGACAGAAGCGGCCTGCACATTCCCATGTTGAAGTACAAGCTTGTAAAATAAGCCTCATAAATCACCAACATCAGGAGCTAGACATACTGCCTTATCCAGCAAAGTCTAGGCTTTGCCCGCCTCCCCGTCATGCCAATACAATTTGGCCCTCGCAGCAATAACACGTGGACCATGACCACATTTTTCAAGTGCATCACTAAGCTTGGATTTACGGTTGGGTTAGGGAACCATTTCAATATAAGTTGCCCATAGAATACCACTTCGAGGACACTCTTGTAGTGCTTCTTCCATCAACTTATATGCTTCTTCCTTAAATCCATGCTTTAATTTTGAGAGAACTTCCCTAGCTTCACTTAGTCCACTCTCCCTTACAAGTAGCTTAGCAAGAGAGAGTCAAAGTGGGATACACGTAGGACATTTTTCTGGTCCAGTACGATATGTTTTTTTAACCTCATTCGAGTGACAAAGCTGATTCTCAATATACTAAGCCATTTGGCATCCTCAGCAAGTCATTCTTTGAATTGCCCAATCATCAAGCAAAATTTAAAGGGAAATGACTCAATCCACAAAAAACCAATTCTCCTCCACCTGAAACCATTTCTTCTCCTCAGTAATCATCCCCATTGCTCTCGTAAAATTTATTGCTTTCATCCAGACTCTTGGCGGGAAACTTGTTTCCTATAGGGTAAATTTAGACAGCGCTTCAACCCTCTTATAGTCCTTAAATTCAAATTCTAGGTCGAAAGCTTCAAGGAGTATGTCAACAGATTTGGAAAACATAAGCAAAGCTGCTTCGAGTGCAGTACGAGTTTTAGGCAGATCTCCAACAAGTCGGTTCGCTTTGGCATACATTAGCTGGATAGCTTCAGATTCCGGTAGGAGGATAATAGCTTTGGAAAGTATATTGTCAAGTATTCCTTTGGTACCATATCTCTTTTCGAGATGCGCAGCTTGGATCCATAAGCATTCCTTCGCCCGGGTTTGCAAGGCATGAAGATATATAGCTTTGCCATTATTCATATAACCTCTTTTCATGCAGTATTCCACATCAGCAAACCAGGTATTTTCTACAACTTTGATTTCAAAATTTTGGAAAATTATCAATCTGCAAGTTTGAGTGAACCTGATGACAACCAAAGGGGGGCACTTGAAGATTGAAGAAAAATTCATCAAGAAGTCCAAGAACATTAGAATTTTCCAAAGGGGCACTTGAAGATTGAAGAAAAATTCATCAAGAAGTCACTAAGTGTATAAATATTAAATAGGAAACCATATGCCTTTGAAAATCATATTTTGAAGATTAATCAAATTGAAACTTTGTTTCGTTGTGAGAGTGGATTCTCACTTAGGTTCTTGAGTGAACCACTTATCGATGTTATCAAGAAATGTTTTTCTTGTGGCGATCCTCATTTGACTTATCAATATTTGATTGTGGGGCCTTCCTCCATCCCTTGTCTATCCATCTTTTTGTCTTTAATTTCTCATTGTCCTTGTTAAATTTTAGATCAGCGTTGACCAAACAATTTTGTGCCAGTTTCCAACCTAGATAGATCCAAAAATTGAATCTCAGATAAAATTTGTGGTCAGCGTTGACCAAACAATCTAACGATAAAATTTGTTACTAGAAAATGAACGCACAAACAGCCACTGGGTTGAGAAATATCGCCTCAATTCCAACACTAGAACAAAGCTCTGAATACCAAATGATAGGAACCTCAAATCTAAGATTCAATTTTTGGATCTATCTAGGTTGGAAACTTGCATCATTATGCCCAGAAAGATAACAAGAAAAATGAGAAGTTAAAAATTAAAAGATGGAAAGACAAGGTGACAATAAAAAAATATTTGATTTTTAATTTACTTTAATTAATTACTTAAAAAAAATTAAACATCTGAATAAAACCGAGAAACTTAGGGTAGGAGGTAGAAAGGGGTTTGTGTAAGGTTGCCGAAAATGAAAATTGTGCATATTAGATTTTCCCTATCCTTAGTGGCTTCTATACATTTCACCAAGTATTAGTTTTCCCACTTGCAACACTCCCCTAGTATTCTACCCTTAAGTAAAAATTCACTATCATAATGATAACTTAATGACTCTTAAAAGACACTAAAAACCAACTTGGGGAATACAAAACTCATCAGAAAAATCACCACAAAATTACATACGAAAATAAAAATAGAAAATAGAAAATTATAATGTTCTTGGACTTCTTGATGATTTTTCTTCAATCTTCAAGTGCCCATTTTGGTTGTCATCAGGTTCACTCAAACTTGCAGATTGATAATTTTCCAAAATGGTGAAACCATAGTTGTAGAAAATACCTAGTATGCTGATGCGGAACACTGCATGAAAAAAGGTTATATGAATACAGGCAGAGTTATATATCTTCATGCCTTGCAAACCCTGGCGAAGGAGTTCTTATGGATCCAAGCTGCGCATCTCGAAAAGAGATATGGTACTTGACGGTATACTTTCTAAAGCTATTATCCCTCTACCAGAATCTGAAGCTTTCCGGCTAATGTATGCCAAAGCGAACCGACTTGCTAGAGATCTGCTAAAACTCATACTACACTTGAAGCAGCTCTGCTTATGTTTCCCAAATCTGTTGACATACTCCTTGAAGCTTCCGACCTAGCATTTAAAGTTAACTGAAGCACTGTCTAAATTTACCCTAAAGGAAACAAATTCCCACCAAGAGTTTGGATGAAAGCATTAATTTTTGCAAGAGCAATGGGGATGATTATCGAGGAGAAGAAATTGTTTTGGGTGGAGGAGAATTGGTTATTTTGTTGATTGGGTCATTTCCCATTCTCGTTTGGTTTATGTGGAGTACTGGTCTGGTTTGGTGCCAATAGCTTTTATGAGCATAAAGGTGGAGGATTCTCATTTTCTCGAAAACACCACTTTTGTATTTTTGTATTTCCATTCCCTTTCTATTTATTTTTTTCATGTACTTCTTGTTTTAGCTCTTGTTCTTTTTTACTAGTCCCTTCCTCTATTCATTGTATTCGGGTTAGCACTCCTTGTACTGTTTTGAATGCAATGACTTGACTTATAAAAAAAACAGATATGAGTAGTTCAAATCAGATAAGCACCACAAACCATGAAAAATTGAAACTTTAAGGTGTAGAAAAAATTGAACCAAAGCTTCGATCTCCTTTTTGGGTTGCTGGTGCTGGGAACCTTCAATCTTGGAGCTTTTGTTCGAAGCTCCTTCATATCAAAGAAGCAAAACCCCCAAAAAGGGGAGAAGAGAGGTGGTTGAGTCAGAGGATGCAGGGGATGGCGAATTTGTGTAACTTGCTTGTGGTTGTGCAGCGTGATGAGAAGAGAGGGAGAAGTGATCGAAGAGAAACAAGAAGAACGAGAAAGAAGAGACATGGGTGAAGTTGTGATATTTAGGTTTTGTGCTACAGATTGAAGGGTGTAATTTGTACGAAAGTTCGGTGCTACACATTAAAGAGTATAGATGAAGAATGATGAATTTAATTTGGGTTTATTGCTTTTTTTTGAACGTATTGTTGGAGCAGCAAAAGTATTGTAGTGGAAAATATAAGAGAATGACTTGCACTTTTTATTTTTCTAATTTTCTTGATGAGGAACTTACAATGTTTCTCTATTAATACTAGTGAATAGAAAAGACAAAAGGATGTAACTTATGCAACTACATAAAAGACATTAACCTCTAGCATTATTATGTTTGTAACCACTAAGCATTAATATGCTTGTAACCCCTAAGAAATGCAGAAAGACACTTAAACAAAATGTAACCAACAATTGCAAATTAACATTTCATTTAACACCCCCTCTTAATTTGTAATCATCATAGCATCCTTGAATTTCTGAAGCTTCTCAAAAGACACCGGTTTGGTAAGGATATCTGCAGGTTGTTCTTCGGTATTAATAAAATCCAGGTAAATTTTCTTCTTTAGCACCATGTCACGAGTGTAATTGTGACGCAACTCAATGTGATTTGACCTTTCATGAAAAACAGGGTTCTTTGACGTTGCTATTGCAGATTGGTTGTCACAAAAGATATGAGTAGGATCTTCAATCATTTGCTGCAAGTCACACAAAATTCTTCTTAGCCAAATAGCCTCACTGGTGGCTTCATTTGCTGATATAAATTCAGCTTCAGCTGATGATAAAGCAATTGAGTTTTGCTTTTTAGAACTCGATGAGATAGGCTTAGAGCCGAGACAAAAAAACATAGGCTGATGTGCTCTTTCGGTCATCAAGACTTCCGGCCGAATCACTATCTGTATATCCAACAAGCTTGTTGTCTTCTTCTTTCACATATTTGATCCCAAGCTTCTTAGTTCTTCGAAGTTAGCGAAGAATCCTCTTGGCTGCTGCAAAATGAAGCTTACTTGGTTCATTCATAAATCTAGAAACCAAACTAACTGAATGCACTATATTTGGCCTTGTATTAGTGAGATAAACTAAGGAACCAACAAGACTTCTATAGATTTTGAGATCTGATTTTTATGCACCATCATCCAGCTGAAGTTTCTCATTCGAGGCCATGAGAGTTGGAGCTGGATTAGAATTCTCCATTCTGAATTTTTTAAGCATGTCTGAAACATACTTCTCTTGAGTGATAAAGATCTCCCATTTTGATTGCTTCACTTGGATTCCACCATGTTAGATCATTACCTCCTTAAAAGAGTCCACCATGTTAGCATTGGTCCCTGCATAAATCAAGTCATCAACATAGAGACAAACCATTAAAAAATCTTCTCCATTTTTCTTCACATAAATAGATGGTTCAGATGGACTTCTCATGAATCAACTTCGCAATAAATAAGCATCAATTTTGCAATTTCATGCTCTTGGCACTTGTTTGAGGTCATAAAGTGCTTTCTTCAATTTGTAAACCTTTCCTTCTCCCCCCTTGCTTCAAAACCTTGAGGTTGTATCTGAAAAGAAACTGGTTGAGAAGATTCTTCGGAGTCTTCCTAAAAAATTTGAACACATTATTGTTGTTATTGAAGAAACAAAAGATCTTTCAAAGCTCACTCAATATGAGCTTATGGGGTCTTTAGAGGCTCATGAACAAAGAGTGAACAAATACAACAACCAGACTCTGGTACCAAACTTGTTGGAGCAGCGGAAGTATTGTAGTGGAAAATATAAGAGAATTACTTGAACTTTTTATTTTTCTGATTTTCTT
Source organism: Lotus japonicus (assembly GCF_012489685.1). Taxonomy (NCBI): domain Eukaryota; kingdom Viridiplantae; phylum Streptophyta; class Magnoliopsida; order Fabales; family Fabaceae; genus Lotus; species Lotus japonicus. The sequence goes on from NC_080046.1 coordinate 55,923,779, forward strand.
GATGAGAGAACTTATAATGTTTCTCTATTTTTTTTTTTGAAAGTAGTTTCTCTATTAATACTAGTGAATAGAGAAGACAAAATGATGTAACTTATGCAACTACATAAAAGACATTAACCTTTAGCATTATTATGTTTGTAACCACTAAGCATTAATATGCTTGTAACCCCTAAGAAATGCAGAAAGACACTTAAACAAAATGTAACCAACAATTGCAAATTAACATTTCATTTAACACCCCCCTCTTAATTTGTAATCATCATAGCATCCTTGAATTTCTGAAGCTTCTCAAAAGACACCGGTTTGGTAAGGATATCTGCAGGTTGTTCTTCGGTATTAATAAAATCCAGGTAAATTTTCTTCTTTAGCACCATGTCACGAGTGTAATTGTGACGCAACTCAATGTGCTTTGACCTTTCATGAAAAACAGGGTTCTTTGACATTGCTATTGCAGATTGGTTGTCACAAAAGATATGAGTAGGATCTTCAATCATTTGCTGCAAGTCACACAAAATTCTTCTTAGCCAAATAGCCTCACTGGTGGCTTCATTTGCTGATATAAATTCAGCTTCAGCTGATGATAAAGCAATTGAGTTTTGCTTTTTAGAACTCGATGAGATAGGCTTAGAGCCGAGACAAAAAAACATAGGCTGATGTGCTCTTTCGGTCATCAAGACTTCCGGCCGAATCACTATCTGTATATCCAACAAGCTTGTTGTCTTCTTCTTTCACATATTTGATCCCAAGCTTCTTAGTTCTTCGAAGTTAGCGAAGAATCCTCTTGGCTGCTGCAAAATGAAGCTTACTTGGTTCATTCATAAATCTAGAAACCAAACTAACTGAATGCACTATATTTGGCCTTGTATTAGTGAGATAAACTAAGGAACCAACAAGACTTCTATAGATTTTGAGATCTGATTTTTATGCACCATCATCCAGCTGAAGTTTCTCATTCGAGGCCATGAGAGTTGGAGCTGGATTAGAATTCTCCATTCTGAATTTTTTAAGCATGTCTGAAACATACTTCTCTTGAGTGATAAAGATCTCCCATTTTGATTGCTTCACTTGGATTCCACCATGTTAGATCATTGCCTCCTTAAAAGAGTCCACCATGTTAGCATTGGTCCCTGCATAAATCAAGTCATCAACATAGAGACAAACCATTAAAAAATCTTCTCCATTTTTCTTCACATAAATAGATGGTTCAGATGGACTTCTCATGAATCAACTTCGCAATAAATAAGCATCAATTTTGCAATTTCATGCTCTTGGCACTTGTTTGAGGTCATAAAGTGCTTTCTTCAATTTGTAAACCTTTCCTTCTCCCCCCTTGCTTCAAAACCTTGAGGTTGTATCTGAAAAGAAACTGGTTGAGAAGATTCTTCGGAGTCTTCCTAAAAAATTTGAACACATTATTGTTGTTATTGAAGAAACAAAAGATCTCTCAAAGCTCACTCAATATGAGCTTATGGGGTCTTTAGAGGCTCATGAACAAAGAGTGAACAAATACAACAACCAGACTCTGGTACCAAACTTGTTGGAGCAGTGGAAGTATTGTAGTGGAAAATATAAGAGAATTACTTGAACTTTTTATTTTTCTGATTTTCTTGATGAGAGAACTTATAATGTTTCTCTATTTTTTTTTTTGAAAGTAGTTTCTCTATTAATACTAGTGAATAGAGAAGACAAAATGATGTAACTTATGCAACTACATAAAAGACATTAACCTTTAGCATTATTATGTTTGTAACCACTAAGCATTAATATGCTTGTAACCCCTAAGAAATGCATAAAGACACTTAAACAAACTGTAATCAACAATTAGAAATTAACTTATCATTTAACACGTATTTGGGTTTATTGTTGAAGATTGGTTTATGGGTTTGGTGATGAATTTAATTTGGATTTTGGGATGAAAATTGATATTTGAGTTTTGTGTTACATATGGGTTTAATGTGAAATTTGACACAATTACGGTAGTTATTGTTATGTTGAAGAGGATCAACGAGGGTTGAAATGGAATTTTTTTTAGCGCATTTCAGCTACTACAAGTCAACAATTGTTGTGATGGTTAAAACTTAAAAGGCAACTAGTAAGTAGCCCGTGCAATGCACGGGTGATTTTAAGATTAAAAAATTCAATAAAGGGTTTTAATTATTGTGTAGTGGTTTAATATTTTATTGTATGTTTAACTTGAAATTTAGTACAATAAGATTTTAAAATTTTCACTATTTAGATTATTAACATTTAATTATCATTTTAGGTTATAAGTGGTACATGTTTGATTTTCTTTAGCAAGATCTCGAGTTCAATGTGTAGTTCTTTCAATGAAATATAATAAATATAGTGAATATTGATGGCATGTTGTAGCAGTTTTCAATGTGTAGTTCTTTCAATGAGATGAAATGAGAAACTGAAACTTTCTTTGACACACTACTACAGCCTACTTTTATACAAAATAAGTATACAAAGTTAATTTAAACATAGATAAATTCAAAAAAAAAACATAGATACTTCAAAGTCTGCAATGTTCCATCTATAGGAGCAGCACGAAGATATCAATGGGAGCATTGGATTAGCTAGTAACTTTCAATTTATTAAGAGAAATGTGCTAACTTAGTGTTAGACAATTCAAGTTTAAAAAGTCAAGCGTTAAAGAAAGTTCAATTGGGATCAAATCAACTTATCAAAAACTTCAATCCAACTTATCGTGTATTAAGGAAATGAGATCCTGTAAAAGTTGTATATTTTTTAAATAAATGAAGAAGTATATAATCAGACTTGAGCTAACAAATAAACAGAAAAAAAAAGGCAATACAACAAATCAGGAACAATATAATCAAAACTGATACCAAGCACAAAATATAAAAAAAAATCCCCTTAATTTTGAGCCTTCAAATTTCAGCTTGAGAACAAATCAACTATGCTAAAAACCTTATCAATGGAAGAAATAGTTGTACAGTCAACCACATTTTCGCTTTAAATTGTATCCCAATAAGCATCAAAGATAGATTGCTTATTCAATTCTTCCACATCTCCAAGTTCTTAACTCATTCATTGGTTGAAACTATCAATCTTCTTTAGACCTCTTGTGTGACATTGCCACCTAACAGAGCCGTCTTAAGAGTAAGAGCCGTGTCCTCTATTCCATACACGAGAGGTAGCTAATTCATTTGCATATTGAGAGATACCTAAGGAGAAAAAAGAAAAAACAGGATGAGCAAAAGTGAGCCAAGGTAAGGATTAGATAAAGCAGTTTAATAACACTTCTTTTGAAACTAAAAATTTGTAAAATTGAAATTGTGATAAAATAGAGAACAACACTTTTCTCCAAGGCAGTGTATAGCATTTTTCATATAACCAAGGCTTCAAATCAGTCTAATTATTTCATTCCAAAGTATGCTGAAGTTTGCACCACCAAGAAAATGACATCAGCCAGAAATAATCAAAATGTAGATACAAATAAATGAACAATGGATATTCTGTGTGTATCACAAGTGCATATAAACATGTAAGTCTTTATCTTGAGAACAAACACAAAATAAGAGGCAGTAAAATTTCACGGTTTGCCTATCTTAGACACATCAACCAACTTATAACTAAGAAAATTAAAGAGAATCTTTTTTTACCAAATCTTTCAAATTGCAATTAAATAACAGAAAAAAAGTATATGTTTGAACCTTGCCATAACAGAATGGAAGAATTAAAGTAGCAAAAAGGACTTAACTTCATCCACCAACAATTAAACATTCCAAACAATACCAAGCATTCATTCTCTAGAATCAGCAGAAAAAACATGGATTAAAATTCAAAAATTTCACATAAAATACAGCCATAGCAACCAGTAAAAAGAAAAACCAACAATGAACATTCCAGCCAGACAGCCATACCCAATTAAGGAAAGACACATTAGTATGCATCAGATCAAACTATAGCTACAATACATTCACACCTTTTGTCATATTAATCTATGCCATAAACAGCAAGCATTGAACTTTTACATCTTAAAGAAATTAATACATATTTCTGCCTGACTGCCATAATTGAAACATTTTGTTAAGATGCTCAAGGCCATCATTTGTTCCAGAAGGTTCAATCAAGAAATCTATTGAATCCAATCCTAAAAATTGCAACTAATAAAAATCAAGTCAATAGTAAAGACAATTGACACACAACTCAATATCACAGTAATTGTATGTAGTTATCTCATATAAGTTTAGTCATAGTACTAAACTCTCGTGAAATCATGTTGGCAAACATGATTTTTTAAAGTAAAAAAAGTTTGAGCTATAAACAATGTCCGGGCAGAATTGAAGAGAGATAATTAATATTTTACAGAAAAGATTAGGTGGAAATTTGTGAATAGGGTGTGTTTTTTTGAGTGCCTCACTTTTGAGAATGAGGTCTAAAAAATATTAGATAACAGGGTAGATACCACAGAAGCACTGGTTCTATCTCACAATTTGTATTCAGATCTGAAAAGCCATCCAAGATAATGGTGCATTTAGACCTCATCCAGATATAAACTTTATCAGAAGCAAATTTCAAATTAAAAAAAAAAAAATTGAATTGTCACTCACCTTGACTTTAATTCTTTTTGCAGTCTAATCTCATTGATCATGAAGCTCGATTAACACAAGCTATTACTCACCTGAAATACCAGATGAATGGTTAAGAATTGTTTCAAACAAAAAGGTTCAACAAAGTCATTATCTCATTTTCAACGTCATTCATAAGAAATTTAGTATACATACTTGCCTTCACCTCTATTTTCATAGTATCAATTGGAATTGGGTATAAATCTCTATCAATAACAACAACTCCATGTGTCCCCTTGTAATAGCACCCTCCGTAGATCTCATCAGAAACATTGAAATAATATAAACTCCTGAAACATACAGAAACACATGGACTGAGGACAGAGCTTGGAACTACAGAGAAGTGAGTTCTCATATTAAAATAGGACCATTGAGAAGAACAAATACACCAAGAAAACATACCTGATCGACGGAACCATTGAGAATATGTTTGAACCCTAATCACGAAATCCCCATTTTTGAGTGATGATTCAGGGATTTGATTCGGGAAAGTGAAATTGATGAGTAAAATGAGGGATTTCAACATGAGAGAGTGAGAGAGTTGAGGAAAGTAACAAACAGAGTCTTGAATCAGAGGAAAACCAACAACAGCCTAGCCTTAGCGCGTGATAAACACGTCTTCAAGAAATAAGAGAGAGAATGAGTATTTGTTATTAAAAAGCTGACGTGGAATTTCCTGATAGAGTGTGTGTGGTTTGAGTGTCTCACTCTCCAGAGTCAGAGTGAGGTCTCAAAATTATTAGATAACAGGGTGGATAAATGAAATACAATTAGGCGGTTTAAATTGCCATCCTAGATTATATTTTTTTTTTTTGAAATCGCCATCCTAGAATATACTATAGAATAAATTTGAACAATATGATGAATTTCTCTAAGATATGTCATTATCATTTTGAAAATTGGAGAAAGAAATATAGACGCGCGGATCAATTTTCTGCCAACAACATGATGTTCAAAAAAAAAAATATCTGCCAACAACAAATAAATGTTGACTATACATTTTTTTATAAGAAAAAAATGTTAATTTTCCTATGTAACAAAAAAAAAAAGCAAAAAATGTTGACTATACATACACATTATTTTCTAATCCTCGTACAAACATATTTTTACAACTAAATTTTCATGCTTTTTACATATACTTTATTTAAAAATAGCAACGATGGGGAGAAAACATGATTAGAAAAAAGAATTAGAATACCAATCAAATGTAATGAAAGACTTCCGCATAAATTAACCAAATTCGTTGTAGTGTTTGAAAGCTCTCCTTCTTCATCTATAAATCAATATGAAATAGTGACTGATCCTAGCTGACTTTTGCTTATACTCATTGCATAACATAGAAATATATGGAATTGTCTATTTGTCTTCTTTAAAACTTAAATGGTGAATTGTCTATTTGTCTTCTTTAAAACTTAAATGGTATATCAGTTTTAGAAGGAGTTACTTTCAAAAAAAGTTTTAGAAGGAGTTATATCCAACCTGGGGATAAAATCTTTTTCCCCAAGTATTATTTATGTAACAACCACTGCTCCAATAACATTTGGTGCATTATTGGTGATAATGAGTCGAGTACGTACCATTACAAAGACATTTTTTGCATTATCAATATTATATCTAAGACGCATATTTGGTATTCTTAAAATTATGAAAAATATACTTAAAGCATATGAAATTTTATTTCTATAGTTGTTTTAACTTGAAAGTATTTTTTTGTATAATATTACTCCCCATTGGACCATTTAATTTAAACATAAACAAATGTTGACTATGAATACACATATTATTTTCTAATCCTCGTACAAACATATTTTCCCAATTCATTTTTCAGGCTTTTAAATATACTTTACTTTAAAATTATGATAAAAGTTCTGAAATTATATCAGGTTTTAGGTTTTTATATTTAGATTTGGATTTTTTTTAAATTATATATGATTCAAATATATATTGTTGTTAACTTTTTTTCGTCTTTTGACAAAAAAAAAATTGTTGTTAAAATTTATTACTGTTGGTGGCAAATTATTAGAATTTATAACTTATATGATTTTTTTTGAAAGATATATGATTTCTAAGTAGCCTTAATTTATAAGGGCTTGTCTACATAAAAGAAATTAATTTTATGTTATTTAAATTAAAGCTTTAAGGATTGTCAAATTTACTTCTATAGATGTTATATATAATTTTATTTTATTTCATTTCTCTTCTTTTGTTTTGTTAATTTAACAAATTGTTTTCCCTTCTAATATAAAATAATCAGTGTTTAAATTCATGGATTCCTTAAAAAATATATGGATGGTTCATAGGATCGGAAGTGGATATTCTCTTTATGTTCCATTGCTATATATGTTATGCATGCAGTAGCAGATAAGTTGCATTAGCTGCATTGGCTCACCAATCTGCTAATTTTAATCAGATTTGGATCACACTCCTGATTTAATGTTCTTATTCATTTGCTTTCAGTAGATACTAGATAGTGCAGTGCTAGGCTTTACTCTCCTTTGTTTTCCTTTCCTGTACAAAAAAAAATATTCATGGATGGTTCAATGCTTATCTGATTTCTATAAATTTGGTATGACGTCCAATACTTAAATGCTCATAAATGAATAAATGTCATTGTTATTATATCTGGATTGTCATTTGGTTTAATCAATGTTTTTGGTATGACGTCCAACACTTTAATGTCCATAAATGTTGAATTTTAATTATACTTAAAGAAAACGTCCAACGTATACATTTTTCTTTAAAAAGATAGTATATTGTTATTATGATAATATATTGCATTTACCAAAAATTGCACTCCCTCAATTTCAAAATAATATTTTTTTACACACTTTCAAAATAATTATTGAGAACGAGAAAAAACACACACATATTAAGAAATGCAATTAATATTATTAATTATTATTTTTATTTTTTATTTTTTATTTTATCCTTTAAAGTGTACTTTAATTTCTTTTTTATTTTTTAAAGGGACATTATATGAAAAAATATTAATTATTACTTTTTGGAATTGTAGACAACTGTTTTTTTCTCAAAATAGACAATTATTTTTGAAATAGAGGGATTATTTGAGGTGTCTATTAATTATTTCTTAATTAATGGCCATAAATATTGCCATTGTAGTATTTATGTACTATATCAGTTGAATTCAAAAATTAAAATGATGTATCACTACACTAAATTTTTGTTCTCAAGAAAATGTATTTAAATATATTGATAATCAGTTATCTACTACTTAATACGAACAATTGGATGTACCGGAGGATTAATCATTCTTGTGGCCAGATATGTAATTACCCTGACTTCACACAATATCAGCTTATGACTAACTAACAGAGAGATCTACTCTGCAAATCAAATCTCTCTCCACTATAAAGTATAAACCTCTCTTCCATTTCCATGGCACAAGCCCCACCAAATCCAATTCATCATCAATCTCTCAGCAGCATGGCCCCTCCCAAGACCAACGAAAACGACATTGAAATTGAATCCACTGATCATGAAAGCAGAGCATTTCAATCACTTCCAAATCCCCCATTATCCATGGCCAACAACAAAAAGCACCTGAAAGAAGAAGATCAAAAGTCCTTCACTAACAAGAGGTACATACCCCTTTTGATCATCAATTACCTAATGCTCTTTGTTGGTTCCCTCTCTGGTAGTTTGCTATCCAAGTACTATTTCATCCACAAAGGTTCAAGCAAATGGGTCTCAACTTGGGTCCAATGTGCAGGCTTTCCCCTTCTAATCATCCCAATTTTTCTCCTTTATCCTCTCAATTTAACCAAGAGAAAACCCTTCACTGATTTCACCCCAAGGTTGTTAACTCTATCAATTTTTGTTGGTTTCATGTTAGGGGTTAACAATCTTTTAATCTCATGGGGGGTTGCATATCTCCCTGTCTCAACCTCAAGCCTTCTGTTATCATCTCAGCTTGTTTTCAACCTCATCCTCTCTGCCATCATTGTGAAACACAAAATCACATTTTCTAATCTCAACACTGTGATCCTTCTCACTTTAAGCTCCATCATCCTTGCATTGAATTCCAGCAATGAAAAACCAGAGGGGGTCACTAGAAAAAATTACTTTGTTGGATTCTTCTGCACCATTGGTGCAGGGTTGCTGTTTTCTCTGTATTTGCCAGTGGCGGAGAAGATTTACAAGAAGGTTTACTGCTATGAAATGGTGATTGAAATGCAGCTTGTGATGGAGATTGCAGCAACAGCATTGGCTACATTGGGAATGGCAATTGATGGTGGATTTTCTCAGATGAAGGAAGAGGGACAGAGATTGTTTGATAAAGGGCCCAGAGTTTACATTGTGACTGTGATGGCTAATGTGGTGGCATGGCAACTCTGTTTCATGGGAACTGCAGGGATGGTGTTTATGACATCTTCGTTAACCGGAGGGATTTGTGCAACGGCATTGTTGTCCATGAATGTGTTGGGAGGGGTTGTTGTTTACAGAGATGCTTTTGGGGGTCTTAAGGCTGTGTCAACTGTTCTGTGCATTTGGGGATTCTGTTCTTATGTTTTTGGATTGTATGTTAAGATGGTGAAGGAGAAAGCTAGAATGATGAGGAACAATAGTACTGGTTCATCCATGGAGTTGATCACTATTGAGAATCATGGTGGGAGTACTCATTGAACTAAGTGTGCATGTTTGGATACACAATCGGTATGGCCAAAATCATTAGTGAACTATTATTAAAGTTAAGAAAAATTGCTTATATCCGCTTCTGACTTTAGCTGTAATTTTACTGTGTATTTAAAGATGGATTATTTAGAATTGGATAAGATTATATATTGCAGTGAAGTTGTTGAGTTTGCATGATGGTGTAATTAATCAATTAGTGGCAATTAGACTCAGAAAAATTACTTGAGTTATTGTTTTCAATGTTAACATTTGCCTAATTGTATCTCTATTGAGTCAAATAGTTGGTTATCATTGAAAATAAGAGATATGCTAACTAAACTAACCTTCTTTTTTTAAGATTTTTGGCGAGGAGATGATGCTCGAGTTCAAGACAATAAAAAAATGTCATTGTTTGATATAAAAGACTTATGTTTATCTTATTAGAGGAAGATAAGTAAGGGCTCAAACCTAATTTGTTAGATACAATCTCAGATCATGTTCTACTAAATTAAATCCTTGAGGTTACCTAACAACACTAACTCTAATACTCTCTTTTCATACTAATTTTTCATTGTATTGAATTCATGTGAGGTTGATTGAATTACATGTATCTCACTCCTAATTTGATGTAACTCACATGAAATTTGAATTATAATTAACAAAGAGATTATTCAAATCAAAGTGTTAAAGTAGGTGTTTTTAACCCTTCTCATGAAATAATGCTTCAATTATTACTCCTTGCTAATCATCTTAATGCTTGCAATGTACCGTGAACCAGACAGTTGGTAACTTTGCTATCACTAATTCCAAGCAGGTAATTAAGTTGACCTTGTGTTAGGTACAACTTTTTATCTACACCTCTTTTTATCACAAGAAATCTGTTCTTATACTTATAGTTAGCTGGGAGCTTAAATTGATTCACGTATAATACGTGCTGAACCTTTGTCAAGAGTTCTCTGCAAGAGAATAATTGCTCAGATTTTTTTACCCAATTGAAGAACAAATCATTAACACTTTATTCCGGTTAAATAATTAAATTCGTAATTTTTGCAATTGTTTTTACTTCAAATTCAAATTTTTATCCTGTTTTTTTATATCTGCGCTCTCATACCCAGGTATTAACTGCAGTCTGCAGATACATGAACTAGGATAGTGCATGTCCTCCCAAAGTAGACATTGAATTATACCACATGTGGACTTTTTTCTTCTGATGTCAACATGTAAACCCACGTGTCTTTTATGCATAAATGTAGGTTCGAAAATATATGAAATTTATTACTCATTTGATATGAACATAAAAATAATTCAAGCTAAGCTCAGCTACGGTGTAAACCATTCATGACACATACGTTTGTAACGATTTAGGGCCGCTATAAAATGTGTTCTATCAAGCTTTCTACTTAAACCGCCACAAAATAGGTATCTTTACACCTTTTAGTGGTTCATGTTTTAGTGCTCATATGAAAATTATAGAATTTTTTTAATGAGACAGACCCCACCTACAACTTAGCTACTCAATTCTACTTTTTTTTTCTTTAAGTTTAGTGCATAAGAGTGTCTTGCAATTTTCTACTTCATTTCTCATCTCGTTGTTGGATATAAGAAGAATACTTTGTTTGGGATGTGACGTCGGCCATTAGATTCTTTTGGTATTTTTGATGTTGGCGCATGGGTCTCTTGTTTTTCTAGCGAGTGGTATCAGATTTGATAGTTGACGTAGCCATGGTGATGCCGTCTTATATCAAAAGTTTACCTAACGACGTGATCAAGCGACGTGTCCTGTTGACGCGGTAGGGTTAACTACGACGCAAGGGTCAATGGCTTCCGCTGAAGAGGAACATCATAATATGCTGATGACTTACACTTGATAAGAAAAATGTTGAGAATTCAAATGTGATCATCATTAGAGTCTTATATTGCTTAAATTAAAATGAGGCAAAGACTTTATAATATGTGACTCATATATCTAATGACTAAGATTTTAATTAAGTAACGATGTGACATCAAATTCTCTTATTTTATTTTCTTGACCCATAAGCTCGCTTAGTCTCTTCAACACACTCTACTACGAAGAACATTCTAGAATTCAAGTCCTACTATGTTTGGTTGGAGGAATGGGAAATGAGAAAGAAAGAAAACACGAAAATTGAGGAATGAATTTGAACTAATGTTAAAACCGAATTCATTCATCGATTTTCGTGTTTTTTTTTTTCATTTTCTCTTCCATTCCCTCCAACCAAACAAAACATACCAACTTTGTTTACACTTTGTTTGATTTGGAGGGAAAAGAATGGGAAGAAAAGAAAACATAAAAATCAATGAATGAATTTGGACTAAGGTGTAGTCCAATTTCATTTCCCGAATTATGTGTTTTTTTTTTTCCTTCACCTTTCTTTCATCCAAACCAAACAAAAATTAAAGTCTCATATTTGGTCTTCCCTTACTCGAATAAAACTGTTTGATTAAGTGATTCAAAAATGCTAATCAGATAATGACAAAGTAATTATTCAGGTAAAAACATGTTAGATTAATAATAAGAACTCAAAAAAAAAATTACACATTTTCTTCTGATGTTTATCCTAAAACATTAATTTTAGGTAACAATAAAGTCATAGTCAGTAGTCAGTATTCACTGCAGAATTTAACTTTCCAATGTGGTCAACAGAGATTTCAATACACTTTGCACACGTAAGAGTTTCATCAAATCCAACTTCAATTACAAAGATGACAGATGCTTCTCATTGAGGCTGACAAGTAACCAAGGAAAGTAACACAACAACCTGAAACTGATCGGTTTAAGATTACACCGAACCACTCTCATCTCTGCTCTCTTTTCAATCTCTCTCAAGTCTCATCCATAGAGCTTACATCACTGGCCCCCACCACATCATCATCATCATCATCAATCTCTCAGCATGATGAAGAATAACCATGGTGACATTGAATCCTTTGATCAAGAAGGTGGAGAGGAAGCACATCTTGATCCACCATCAATGCACCTCCATGAAAAAGATGAAAAGTCCATCAAGAACAAGAGGTACATGCTCCTTTTAGTGATCAATTACATTTCTCTCTTTGTGGGCTCTGTTTCTTCAAGTTTGCTCTCCAAATACTACTTCATCCACAAAGGTTCTAGCAGATGGGTCTCAACTTGGGTCCAATCTGCAGGCTTTCCTCTCTTAATCATCCCAATTTATCTCCCTTATCTCCTGAAATTCAACCAGAGAAAACCCTTCTCTGATTTCAACAAAAAGATGCTAACATTATCAATCTCAATTGGTGTCATGTTAGGATTCAACAACCTTCTATTCTCTTGGGGAAACTCATATCTCCCTGTTTCAACCTCTGCCCTTTTGCTATCCACCCAACTAGTTTTCACTCTTATTCTCTCTGCCATCATGGTGAATCAAAAAATCACATTCTTAAACCTTAACTGTGTGATTCTTCTCACCTTAGGCTCTGTCCTTCTAGCATTAGATTCCAGTCATAATGTGAAACCAAATGAGGTAACAAAAAAGGAGTATTTTGTTGGGTTCATTTGCACAATTGGTGCAGGGTTGTTGTTTGCTCTGTATTTACCAGTGATGGAGAAGATTTACAAGGAGGTGCATTGTTATGAGATGGTGATGGAAATGCAGCTTGTGATGGAGATTACAGCAACAGCATTGGCCACATTGGGAATGGCATTTAATGGTGGATTTTCTCAGATGAAAGAAGAGGGACATAGAGTGTTTGATAAGGGGAACTCTGTTTACTGGGTGAGTGTGGTGGCTAATGTGGTTACATGGCAGTTTTGCTTCATGGGGGCTGCAGGGATGGTGTTCCTGACATCTGCGTTGACCGGAGGGATATGCACGACGGCGTTGATATCGATGAATGTGTTCGGAGGGGTGGTGGTGTTCAGAGAAGGGTTTAGTGGTGTGAAGGGTGTGTCCACTGTTCTGTGCTTGTGGGGGTTCTGCTCTTATGTTTATGGCATGTATGTTAAGATGGTGCTGCAACAGAGAGATCAAGTGAGGAAGAACATGAATGGGTTGTCATCCACTGAAATGATCCATATCGTTAATCATCCAGTTACTACTGAAATGTATTAGTCATTTCACTCATTCATATGAAGTAGCCAAAGCTGATGATGTAAACAACAATTACAGTTTATGATTATGATTGACTTTAGTAAAGATAAGTTTGTATTAACACCTCTATATCACCTTCACATCCACCTGATATAGAAATAAAGAAATGAGAGAAATGAGAGACAAATATGAGACATGTGAGGTGATGCAATAGATAGGAAAAATGGAATAATGTTTCATTCACTTGGAGATGAAATGAAAAGAGATAAGAAGAAAAGGAAAATTAAGGGAGAGAAAGTATGAGATGTGGTAGATGATAAAATGAGAGAGATGGAAATGAAAATAGGTGGAAATGAAGTGTTTTGAAAATGAGGTGTGTATATAACTATATATCATTGTTGGGAAAAATGAGTGGAAAATAGTTCAAAGAGAAAGAGGAGTGTGAAAGAATTAAAACTCATAAGATGATACTAGAACATAAGATACAACTTATACTTAGTTTGTATATCTTATTTTTACCATATATCGCATCAATTACTCATCTCTTTTTTTAATATCTCACTAAGATGTATGCACTCTGCCAATGTGTACAATTCATTTTCCTATTGATATGATACGAAATTATTTTCCCGGTATGTGGTGGTCTCCTTCTTTGCTGAAGGAGGGAGTGTTCTATTTGACATTTCTACACACTCCTTTAGATGTGTCAGCTCCTTCGCCCTCGGGTGTGGGTTCTTTCTGCGAGTGTTTTACTAGAGTGAAGAAGTTGTGCCTTTTTGAAAATGTCTTGGTTTTTTAATACAACAACAGTGACTTAAAAGTTATTCGCGGGGTGAGGAAAAAACTTAGGGTGATGTTCACTTCTTAGCATTTTGGTGGTGTTGGTTTGAGTTCTTGTTTTCTGGCATTTTTTAGCCTTTTTGTGTGCAAGTTTTGTAGGTATTTTTTGATTGAGTTTTGGTGTTGTTGGTAATTTTTTGTTTATGCTATTTGCAGGTTGGGTTTGCCTTCCTTTTTTTTTTTCTTGAGAAAGGTTTATCATTTTTTTTTGATGATATATCCGTTTTTTTTTTCTTGAGAAAGATTTATCAGATTTTTAGATGATATATAATTAAAAAGAAATGAGGGTAACAAAAATCAAAATTCCTTACCTGAACCAAAAATTGAAAGGAGGATAAATACTTAAAATTAGACAGAAACTGAAAAAATTGAAGTGTATCTGCCATGTAACACAACATGCTCATTTCATTTGTGAGATGTATAATTTTGATGTGGGTATACATAACTTTGAGAAAAAAAAAGTGGGCTTAACCCCAAGTGTAATAATTTTTATCATCATATTAGCATTTTTGAGAAATGAAAATATATTTTTGAAATTAATACAGTGTTAAAAGAAGTGAAATTTAGAAGAAAAGGAGATTGTTTATTTGTGTAACCATTTTAATCAACTAAACATACATATAGATGCAATCAAGTGTGGTACTCCTTCTTGAGATTCACTCTTGGTTCGCAATTGGAAAGCTCGTCTTTCCTAGAGAAACTAACGCCCCATTTTTTGTCTTGCTCAAATTGGATCGGCTTTGCAGTGTGGTATCACTTATTGTGGATGAGGTTTTGTTAGGTCTTATTTTTATTGTTTATGTTGATGCAACTATTTTATTAATGAAACCGTGTTAAAAAAAGATGTAACTTCTAATTGAAATTAGTTATTATTGAATATTTAATCATGGAACCAAACATGCTATGGTGTAAAATTCTTGAACCCCGTATGCTGATAGAAAAAACAAAAGAAACTTAGTGATTGCACTAGATTTTGGTTGAGAGTACTCAGTCACCTTAAGTTATTTTCAAACACATCCACAACATCTTCCCTCTTTCACCATCTTCCTCCTCTTTCCCACCACCACAGTCACCGCCACTCACTACCACAACTGAAATAGCACTATTGAAAAAGTTACTTATATTTTTACAAAAAAAAACATTTTTAAGTAAAATGTTAATTCAAGGGGCATTTTTTAATGATAAAAAAGTCATAGTTTTTTCGTTCAATCCCCCTCTCTCTCATTCTCTAAACATCGACATTAGGTTGACACCGAAACGAGGGCTACCCTCTTCGAGTGTAATAAATTAGTTGAGTTCATACTGCAAAAAGTCATTCTTTTTTATCAAAGTACGGTTTGAGATAAATTATTGTAAGCCTTTTCTGTGTGTGGACTTCTATTGGTCAGTGGATTTTGGGTTTGCAAAACAGGTGGAATGAATAATTTGATATTTCTCTAAGAGGTTGTGAGTTTAGGAATTACAGTGCTTATTGGGCTTAAGCCCAATTGGTAAGTGTGTTGGGCTATGTTGTAGGTCAACTAATCTAAGGCCCATGATTTTGACCAAAAAAAAAGGCCCGTGATGGACAGAAGCTAGGGTTACTGTTATTATATATACATATGCGTATGGTATGGTTTCCCCTTTCTTGAATTGCAGCTGCGCAGTCTTCTCACCAAGAGTTTAGTTGTGACGATAGAGAATAAGAGGAAGATCGTGATCTAGAATGCGCGCTTGTGCAAGACATCACATCGCATCGCATCGCATGTAGCTTCTTAAAGCCGTCAAACTTCTCATAGTGTTTTCTTCAAAAGATATGTAATTTATATGATTAAATTGATATTCAAAATCCTAGCATAAATTCAATTTAAGTTATTGCTACAATCATACCATAGAAGTTTCATTTTAATAGTTATTCCTATATGTTTTATTTCTGGTTGTTGGCTCCTAATATTTTAACCTTTTGCCTATAGGAATCAAGAAATCTTGCAATAGAATAAACGTTTTTTTTTTCATTTTGAATAACCTTAGTCTGTTCATTTCAATCTTAATGTGGCTTTTTAGATATTTATGTATATTTTGTGTAAGAGATTGTACTATCTCTATCCTTTTTGCATATGTTGTAGGAAACCATTGTTGATTTGCTATTTTATTCTCTTACATTGTTATGAAAAGGGTGATTGAAAAAGTTATTTCTTTGTAAGGGAGTAGTGAAGTCTTATGAATTGTCCATTTTTTTTCTTTCTTTGAACAACACTATTTCTTTAGTCAATTTTTAACTAAGGTTTTGTTCTTTCAAGGACTAATGACAACTTAGCAAATAGTATAAAATATAGAGATCAACATTTCGTATAACATGTAAATTAATCTTTATTACAATAAATATCTTCCCCAAATGAACCTATAGTATGTAAATCATTCATTAACTATTTTTCATGGAAGAAAAATGAATATTATTGGTTTATGGTTAGTATTTTAATTTGAAAGTTGGATGATTAGTTCATTTTTAATACATTGCACTTGCAGGCTATAGATACCATGAGTAATTCTGAATCTAGTCGGAAAAATGCTAAGTGGGAACCAAATAGTACCAAAGTAATACTTGACATTTGTATGGAAGAGGTTCGTAAACGTGGAAAACCGGGCATAAAATTTAAGAGTGAGAAATGGGAAGATATACGTGAAGAATTTGAAAGACAGACAAATAAAAGCTATACTCAAAAGCAGTTGAAGAGCAAGATGTACAATTTAAGGACTGATTTGGTTACTTGGAAACAACTTGTGGGTAAAGAAACATACTTAACAATGAACAATCAGACAGGAACTATTGAAGCTGATGCTGCATGGTGGGATGCTAAGATAAGGGTGAGTTTTATGAATATCTTTTACATTCACATCAATTGAAATGTACCTGGTATAATTTCGTTTATATAAATATTATTTCTTTTTCATGGTTATGCAGGAGAATGCAAAATATGGGAAATTTCGACATCGAGGACTGAAATTCCTTAATGATTTGGAATTCATTTTTGGAGAGATAGTGGAAACAAGTCAAGATGCATCGACACCAACTAGGAGTGTAACTATTGAAACTAGTGGGATAAACACAACTCCAAATGTGTCCAATACTGAATCTGATAATGACGATTTCAATGCTGAAGATGGTTCTAGCCCGTCAAAAAGCACTCAACCCAAAAGGAAAAGAAATGCGCCACAAGATATCAACAACAGAGTGACAAAGGCTAGGGGTGAAGTCCAAGTAATAGAGAATCACAATGAAGCTGACAAAGATGAAATTGCAGTCACATCTTATTTCCATGGTCAGTACTCCATCTCGAATTGCACTCAAGTATTGAATATTCTAAAGGAAGGAGGGCGTTTGGATGGACAACAATTTTGCTATGCTCTAGAATTACTTAGAGATAGCTTTAATAGAGCCATACTTATATCCTTAAAAGATTCGGAGGATTCTTTGGTGGAATGGATTTTATACAAGTATAAGTCATAGGAAAACCTCTAGTCAGTTGGTTAAGATTTGACTTTATGTTTGTTATTCACATTTTAAACATCAAGACCTATGGATTGTAATATGTATTTTTAGTATGCTTTGTTTGGTTCCTATTAATGAGTACTCTTTTTCCTTCCCTAAGGTTTTTCCTACTGGGTTTTTCTTAGGGAAGGTTTTAATGAGACTCGTTCTTAGGGTCGAAATCAACAAAGCTTGGATGGTTAGAAACATTTGCCTGACCAATTTGATCTCATTTAATGAGAGGGTTGTTCTCATGGCTTCTTTATCATTAATAATACATGTTTTTTGTTTTCAAAAAAAAAAAACATCAAGACCTTACATTGCATTGAAATTTATGTTTATGCTTTTGGATTATTGATATGAATATGTATGCATTTGGTGATGCTATTAATACCTTACTTTCAAATTGTTCTAGAGATGACTTATATTTCTTTTTTTTATGGAGATGTAGCTTATATTCAAACAAGTGAATATTCAAGAAAGTGAACATTTAAATAAATTTATATTAATTAAAATACTTTATGATTTTTAAAATTGTAAGAAATAGAAAATATATGATTTTTTTACGAGAGGAAGATATGAATTTTCTCATTTATTAACATTAAACTAATTTATGTCAATTAAATTAATTTCATAGTTTTTCAGTTTACTAGTTTCAGATAAAAATTAAATAAATATTTGGTATGATGTATAGTATAAGACTTGATAGTATAAGCCTCAATATTATTAAGTCTGATAGTATTAGGCATGATAAATTTTTAATACTATGCAGTGTTTAGTGACATACCGTATAACTTATCATTTCGTTTAAATTCAATTTATGTTTTGTGAAATACTGAATAATAATATGTATTATAAAAATGAAGATTGTGGTGTTAGTGGGTGGTAGAGATGACGGTCGCGACCAAGATGACCGCGATAATGGTGGTGGCGGTGATGGAAGGTGGTCGTTGCAGTGGTGGTTGTAGAGGTGGCAATGGTAATGCTAAGTGGTGGTTAGGTGGTGGTGGCAGCGACGGTGGTGGTGTTTGAAGTGATGGTGATGATGGTGGTGATGGTGGCAGTGGTGGTCGTGGCGGCAGAGGGAGATGATTGTGGCAATAGTGGTGGTGCTGGGTCATGGAGGCGGTGGTGAGGGTGGTAGTGGAAGGTGATGGTGATGGTGATGATGGTGGTGGCAGTGGTGGGGGCAGCGATAACGATAGAGATGATGACAACGACTGTGATGGCAGTGGTGTGGCAGAGGTGGTGGAGGCGGCAACAGTGGTGGTGGTGAAGGGCGGTGGTGGTAGCAATGGTGGAGGGTGGTGTGGTGCTGATGGTGGAGGGTTGTGGTTGTGACTTATACATCACACTCTTATCATGTCTTATCCATCATTTATAAGGTGGATTAGATAATCCATCATTTTAATGTATAAGAGGGGATTGATGTATAAGCTCATACAGTACAATGTTAGCACCAAACAATGAATAAGTTCATGGGAAAATCGAATATGCACAAAATAAACTTGCGCAACCTTGCACAAGGGCTTCCTGACCCACTATAGGAGGCTTTTAGGTTTTTTTCATTTTCTGATTAATAAATTAAAAAAAAAATTATCATCCTCTTCTAGAAACACATATCCTTCCTCTCTAAGAAAAACCCTAAAACCTCTCTACCCAATCCAACGATGCGGCTGCCGAGACCACTTCCTCTCCTCTTATTCCTCCCCGCCGCCACCCCCTCATTTCCTGACGAGGGATTGAAGAACAAAAAGAAATGACAACTTTGCTTCAATTGATGCATCTCAACTGAAACTAGATTCAAATCAACGAAGATGAGACCAAATCTAGAAATGACACCTCCTTTAGGTGTTCAAATTGATGTAAATCGATTCAAAGTGGAGATTTAAAACTAGATTCAAATTGCCACCTCCTTTACCCAACCAGATCTGGAAATGAAAAACCTAGATCTATCTTTGTAAGGGAGCAATGAAGCCTTACAAATTATCTTTTTTTTTAACAACACTATTTCTTTAGTCAAGCTTTAAGTAAGGTTTTGTTTTTTCAAGGACTAACGAGTTTGCAAATAGCTTTCCATGTATTTGGGTCTTATTTTGTCCAGGACCAATAACATAGCAAATAATAGAAAATATAAAATTCAACCCTCATATAACATGTAAATTAATCCTTATTACAATAAATACCTTCCCCAAATGAACCTCATTCATTAACCAATTTTTTCAATGATGATTCAATGATAAGGGCCAAAGCCCAAGTTGGTGAGCCCAATATACAGGCCCAGAGATGTTAGGTTTTGGCGGGAAGACGTTGTTCCCTTTATCTCCATTTCCCGCCACAGAGAACACTGCAATCACTTTAGGGCTAAGCCAGAAGAAACCGAATCGCGCGCTCAAAACACGAATAGAGGAAACCAGGGTTCGATTTGGAGTGAGGAAGAAGAAGAACGCCGAAGCAGCAAGTGAAAATGGAAGCTTATGGCGGTTACATGGTGGACGAGAAAGCCGTTAGGGTTGAAAACGCTTTCTTAGAATTTCTCAAAAGGTTCTTCATCTTCTTCTTCTTCACTATCTTCTCTACAATAATTGATGAAGTAACTGTTTCTGTTTTCGTTGATTCAACAGTTTCAGGACGAATCGGAACGAGCTCTGCTACGAATCGGAGATTGAAGTGATGAAAGCCAATGAATCCAACACTATGTTCATCGATTTCGACCATGTCAGTAAATTCAGTAATCACCTTGGTGAAGCTATCTTCGATGAATATTTGAGGTGATTATGATTTGTTCTTATTGAAACCCTAAATTTTCTAATTGTTTTTGGAAGGCACTGGCACTGAGAGTTGTTTTTCTGTGTTGTTGTTTGATTGATGATGATAGGTTTGAGCCTTTTTTGAAGAATGCTTGTTTGAGATTCGTCATGGAGCTGAAGCCGACGTTCATTTCTGATGATAACCCTAACAAGGACATCAATATTGCTTTCTACAACCTTCCACATGTCAAGCGGTATCTCCATTTCTTTTGTCAATTGTGATGATATATTTAATTTTAATTTGGAAATTGAGGATTTGGAGTGTTTCAGTTAGCTATCAGTTTGTTGACCGGCGAATTTACACATTCAGGTTAAGGGAATTGGCTACATCAGAAATCGGGAAGCTTGTATCGGTGACCGGAGTGGTAACAAGGACAAGCGAGGTTCGACCGGAGCTTCTCCAAGGGACTTTCAAGTGCCTGGAATGTGGTGGTGTTATCAAGAATGTTGAGCAGCAATTCAAATACTCTGAGGTGGTTAACTGATGATTATTGTTGTTTGTTTATTCAATTCTTGTCATATTTAGCAGTATCATGTTACCTGCTTGGAATTGGATTACAATTCATTGTCATTATCTGTGTGAATTTTGATTTTTATTTGAGTATTATGGTTCTGATGTTATGATGCCACTCACTGCAGCCAACTATATGTGTTAATGCGACTTGTAACAACAGAACTAAGTGGGCGCTGCTGCGCCAGGAGAGCAAATTTGCTGACTGGCAAAGGGTCAGAATGCAGGAGACATCCAAAGAGATACCTGCAGGCTCTTTGCCGAGGTCACTGGATGTTATTCTTCGTCATGAGATTGTGGAACAAGCTAGGGCTGGTGACACGTGAGTCTTACTCTTGCCCCAAATTTGCTTGCACTAGTCAAAATATTGTAAGAATTTTACTTGTCAAATTAATCTGAAGGTCAAAATAACAATTCACTTACTGTCTCCCTGCAGGGTGATTTTCACTGGTACTGTAGTTGTTATACCTGATATAATGGCATTGGCATCCCCTGGAGAAAGATCAGAGTGCCGGAGGGAAGCTTCTCAACGCAAGGGGTCTGCTGTTGGAAATGATGGTGTGAGGGGCCTCAGGGCTTTGGGAGTCAGAGACCTCTCCTATCGTCTAGCTTTTATTGCGAACTCTGTTCAGGTTGGTTATTTTGGCCTGTTATTGTAATGTACATGTAATGTGATATTGACCATGTTAGAGATGTGATTTTGGAATTGTTTGTTTCAGATTTGTGATGGAAGAAGTGAAACAGACATCAGAAATAGAAAGAAGGATACAGATGAAGATGATCAGCAGTTTTCTGTAAGTTCATGATGCACTCCATATATTTGCTTTATGTCACCATCTAGTTTTGGTTTGTTGTTGTCAGCTGTTGTGACCGTGCTACCTCTATTGTGAAACTTGTTGAGTTGATATAAAGAGCATCATTTGCTATTTCTATTTACTTTAATCAGGTTACATATTTTAGGTTGATCAGTATTCTCCCTATCCTTCCCCAATTTTAAAAGAAGGGCAATCTGGTGCTGTAGAGCCCCCAATGTGGTGGGGTCTAGGGAAGAGTTGTACTGGGGCTCTATTGTGGGCAGCCTTATTTTCCATGTAATCCTGTATGGATTTTTTTGTTCATTTGCTTTTCTTTGTCATGTTTGCTGCAGATCTTAATCTCATAAGTTTTCTCCAATGCATGACATACACAATGTAATTGTTCAGTCTTCTATTTTATATCTGAGAGAATATTTTTCCAATATATTTGGCTGGTTGATTTGCAGGAACAGGAACGGGCTGAAGTTCAACGAATGAGGAACACTCCAGATTTCTTCAACAAACTTGTTGGGAGCATTTCTCCAGCTGTTTATGGTCATGCAGATATTAAGCGAGCAATCCTTTTTATGCTTATGGGCGGTGTCCACAAAGTAACTCATGAAGGAATCAACCTCAGAGGCGATATAAACGTTTGTATTGTTGGAGATCCCAGCTGTGCAAAGTCTCAATTTCTCAAGTACTCTCTCCGTTGGTTACTTTATCCTGGTTTATGCAAATTGAATGGCTTATATATGATAGTTCATCATTTCAGGTATACTTCAGGCATTGTTCCAAGATCTGTGTATACATCTGGGAAATCATCATCTGCTGCTGGTTTGACTGCAACTGTTGCAAAGGAACCCGAAACTGGAGAGTTTTGTATTGAGGTTAATAATCTTCAGCTCTTTTATACTAAGTGTAAAATTTGGTTGGGCTGTCAATTAAGGCAGGGGATGGGGCTGCCCTGGGAGATATTAAGTATTTAAGTTCCCAACTATTTGCAAACTTTCATTGTTTATTTTTCGTATGTGTTTTATTATGTTATATAGTTTCTTCTTTGTATGTTTTAGTAAAAACAATGTATAGAATTTCCTACTTCATGTTAGATTAAAATAGTCTAAAATCATCTCTAATTCTCTATTAATCGATAAAGCATGTTAAGAGGACTGGAACTGCTTTAAGTTGAAATTACTCTCGGGAAAAAAGTGAATCAAGAAATAATAAATGTTACACACACTTACGAAGAATAGAGACAGGAGGTATTTTTGTTTCTCATCAATATGTTCTGCACATTATAGGCATCTCTACCCATCATCTTTGATTGGGAATTCTAATCATTGCACGTTGTTTGCATTTTTTCAATTCAGAATTTTATGTTTAGTCCCCATTTAAAGTGTAGTATAAAAACTATTTATGATACTTGACTTAGTATTGCCTGAGTAGTGAGTAGGCAATAAAAAAACTGCAAAGGAGAGAGGGTTTTAATATCTCCAGTCATTATAATATTCGCCACTGTCTTGTTTAAGTATACAATAAAGATCTTGTTTTCAGGCTGGTGCTTTGATGCTTGCGGACAATGGCATTTGCTGCATCGATGAATTTGACAAGATGGATATCAGAGATCAGGTAAGAGGCATGTGTATTATTTTGAGTTGGCATCTCATGTTCATGGATTGGCAAGTATCTCATATTTGATTGGATTGAAGGTCGCAATTCATGAGGCCATGGAACAGCAGACTATTAGTATCACAAAAGCAGGAATACAAGCTACTCTTAATGCCCGTACTTCCATTCTTGCTGCTGCCAACCCCGCTGGTGGACGCTATGATAAGTCTAAACCACTAAAGGTAACATGTCCTGGTACCTGGTTATTGATTGCCTTGCCGTTATCAAGTTCAACATGGCCTAATTGTCTTAGTTTTTCCCTTTTCTTATTTCAGTATAATGTGGCTCTTCCACCGGCTATACTTTCAAGGTTTGATCTTGTATATGTCATGATTGATGACCCAGACGATGAAACAGACCACTGCATAGCTGATCACATTGTGAGAGTTCATCAAAAGCGTGAAAGTGCTCTTACTCCAGAATTCACTACTGCACAACTGAAGCGCTATATAGCATATGCAAAAACTCTTAAACCCAAGGTTTGATACTAGGATTTTGTCTTTTGGACCAAGTACTTTCCTCCTGAATGAGGATAATTCTGCCCTTATGCTTCTTTCTTATTAAGCCTCGTTATTGTAGCTCACATCGGAGGCCAGAAAAGTACTGGTCGATTCTTATGTTGCTCTCCGTCGAAGTGATTCAAATCCTGGGACCAGGGTTGCATATCGTATGACAGTTAGGCAGTTGGAGGCATTAATCAGGCTGTCTGAGGCCATTGCACGGTGTCATTTGGAAGATCAGGTGCTTTAAGTTTTCAGCCTTATCAATATGCATTTATGATATGTTTTCCTTGTCTGATCCAAAGAATTTGTGACAGGTACAAGCTCGACATGTTCGTTTAGCAGTTACACTTCTGAAAACATCCGTCATAAAGTAAGACAAATATTTCTTGTTGATATTTTTTCAATTTTTATTTTGAGAGGCTTCCGGTGATAACTGCATTTTACTTTTTCCTGCAGTGTGCAGTCCAGCGAGATCGATCTATCTGAGTTTCAAGAAGCAGATAGGGATGAAGGGGCAGGTAATGGTGATGGAAATGATTCAAATGGCAATGCTAGAGATGCTGATGATCAAGCGGGAAACACTACTGCTCAGCAAGCTGCTGGAACTGATGGTGAGGTGTCTCTAACCAATTTTACCTTGAAATCATCTATCTTGATAAAGAAACTTAATTATGCAACGGTTCAATTATCTTGCAGAAAACCCAGCAGATGGAGTTCAATCCCAGGCGAAGAAACTTATTATAAGTGATGAATATTTTCAGAGAGTTACCAGGGCCCTTATCATGCGTCTTAGACAGCACGAAGAGACTGTTACACAAGATGGTAATCACTTGAAACTTTTCTGAAGCTTTGAATACCCTTTGTCTAGTGTCCATCAAGATTTATTTACTACTATATGTCAGGGATGCTTCAAAGTGTCCGACGTGATCACCATATTGAAAAGTGAATTTTCTGTGGGCTCACTAATTGCAGGAACCGGTTTGGCTGGGATGAGGCAACGAGATTTGATTCAATGGTATGCAAACCAGCAAAATGAGAAAAACAACTACAGTTCCATGGAGGAGGCAGCAGCAGAAGTTTCCAAAATTAAAGCTATTATAGAGGTATATATTTTACCTCCTTCGAAAGAGTTTAGCATATTATTGTCAGTCATGTTAACTAATATCAAAAACTTGTTTTGCAGAGTTTAATTCGAAGGGAGGGTCATTTGATAGTAGTAGATGATGGTAGGCAAGCAGGGGCGGAAGCTGGTGGTGCAGTCTCTAGAAACGATCGAATTTTAGCCGTGGCTCCCAATTATGTTATTGATTGATAGCCAAATAGTGATCAAAGAAATTGCAAGTCACCTCATTTCACAATGATAAGGTTTCAGTTACCTGATGTTTCACTTTGTCTTGTCTTGAGCTGCAATTTGGTGTGTTCCTTATTTGGTGACAATAGAAATGCATTTGTCATAGTTTGACGATCATATTAGACTGTATTTAGAATTTACATGACCCTTATTTTGGAGTTGTATGGTCTATACTTTTCAAGGATCAATTGAATATATTTTTAGCCAGGAACAATATTTTAATAATGAATAGATTAGCCTGTTTAACTGTTTTGACAGTTCAATTCTATTTGAAATGAAATCAAGGTAAAATTTCTGATTGCATACAAAGGGTAACATCTAAAAATGAAGGATTTGTTTGACAAGGTTTTCTCTCTATTTACATCACTCCAAAATAATAAACACCATTTAAAATATAATCCAGCTGTAAGTATTTACGTCATCTAAGCTCATTTGTTATAGAATCTTGAAAGAACAACTTCATTAAAAAACATGTTAAGTGTAAGAAATCATATACAACTAAAACAAGTAACATGATAATCATTATCTTTATATATTCATTATAGCGTAGTCAATAAAAATGTCACCCATAATATTAATGGAGGCCTACCAAATAGATAAATAACTTTTGGATATATAAACAAAACCTGTTATTGTGCAACCTGTCAATCTAAATGGAAAAATCGGAAATGAGCGAGTCATGGAGACTTGACAAGACATGATAGACTACTGTATGTTTAGAAATTCATTGAAAACCATGATAAAACTAAAATTATAGTGTCATGTTAAGATTTCACAATATTGTATAAAAAATTTATATTTTAACTTTTTTCCACACAAAAACTTCTAGACGGCATGAGAAAATATGAACCATACCTGGCACAATATTAGATCATTTTATTCCTATTCTTTACTCTGACCATCGCATTCTCACCAATTACCTTGTTTTTTTTTTAACGTACCAATTACCTTGTTGATCTCAAAAATATTTCGCTGCTTTCATATTCGTCACTTCATAAATATTCATTCATATAATTGGTTCCATCATCCAAATTCATATTTTATTTTATTTGACTTTTATGTAACATAACAATTAAGAAGCAAGCAAACGTTGGCTATATTTTTCAGAAAAAAAGAAAGGGAAAGCAAAAGATGTAACAAGATTGATCGGTTCATATGATACATGTTTGATTTTTTAAAATTTCTTTCAACATAATTGTCTCTGTAGGTGACACACTGTGATTTGGACTTACCGACTTTGTATTTTTTTTTTCAAATATGCACTAAGAACTTCCTTACCCTACAAGACATAGATACCTTCAAGTCCAGTTTAAATTTTGCTTCAAAACATTGTTGTCCACACCACAAAATGCTCTGTTTTTGCTTGTTATGTTGGTCAAGATAGTTTCAAGTTTCAACTCCTAACCCACCAATTCCAAGCCTTAATCTACAAACAACTCTCACTTCTATTTTGTTCACCGAAAAGGGTGTAAATAGAGATGAATTCATTGAAGGGTGTAATGATAGTACCAGCGAAGCCATGTGCCAAGTTTCATTTGGGAGACCAATATGTACAGAGACGCATTTTTGTCCTCAACAACACACTATAATTGATAAGTACAAATTATATGAAGTTTACAGATCAACATCATAGGTATTAAAATCAGCAAAATAAAATGATAGATGACATAAATACAAATTGGAATGGACCCACCTATGATATTTGCCACCTATGGAGTGAGTTGATTGCCAACTGTCATCCCCCCCCCCCCCCACAAGAGTTTTGCTCCCTTTAATGCCCCTCTGGCACCCTACATAATTACAAGCAACACCTTGCCATGGAAGCATCTTAAATATATCTGTCACACCTAACCCTCATTTTGAAATACTTGTGTGCATTTGCTGTTTTGTCCTTGCATCATCTTTGACGTGAACACCTCATACTAGTTGCATGGGCACACATCATAGGGGCTAGGGGCTGTGAAGTCATTTGAGCAATAGCAGCCCAAATCCTCCCATATCACACAACAATGTAATGAGAAATTTTGCTTAATTTCTCTTTTTATATAACAAGTCTCCGCCTATTTAATATATATGAAGATCATAGAAATATGTTTTGTTTAAAAAAGATTATTTAAATAACTTATAACCTGTCTATAAGTTGTTTTTAACTTATTTTCATAAGTTGCTTAAATATTTGACCCGTGAAAAGTCACTTAATAAAGTAAAATAAGCCATTACAATTGTTGATCGTGAAATCAATAGTTGAGATTTAAATAACACTAGTTTTTTATTCATGTTCAAGAATATGATCACATCAACCATTGATATGTGACTAATAAGCTTCTTAAATTAGCTTTTTTTATTATTTTTTTAGTATGCATCAAGATATCTACACAACCGTCAGCTATGTGACTAATAATCTCGACTTATTATTATAAACGCTAAGTAAGGTTATTACATAGGCACACCCAAAAACAAAAACAACTTAGGATATAATTGGGTATGCACGTAATTTGGTTGGAATATGAAGGTTTGATTGGTTGGAGCCTTGGAATTATGCATGGTGTGTGTGCTGGAATGGTGCCTGCAGAGTAATAAAAACTTTATTTATATGTGTGGAGCTTAATTTGGAGAGACAAGTGGCTGGGTCAGTTGCATTGAGTTCGACTTTGATAGTTTGATTAGTTAAGGTTAAGGAGCATACCAGAGAGACAGAGAGCACTGATACTTGCATAACACAAGAGACATGGGGTACTGGAAATCTAAGGTTCTTCCCAAAATCAAGAAGGTTTTTGAGAAAAACGGTGCAAAGAAAACTGCTGCTGCTGAGGCCACCAAGTCCTTTGATGAGTCAAAGGTATGTTGTGTACATATTCAGTGTTTGTTTTATGTTTAAACTTCTTTATATCTGTTGAAAACAAACAGCATCTCATGATGTGTTCTTGTATGGTGTTTGGTTTAGGAGGAGTACAATAAAGTGTTTGAAGAGAAGAAGGTTGAACTTCAAACAAAAGTAATTGAAATATATGAGGCTTCACCAGCTGAAATCAAGGTGAGAATACATATATTATCTACTAGAATTGCTAGAAAAAGAATCACAATTATTGATTTACAAGGCTCCTGTTTAAAATTTTCAGAGTTTGGTTAAGGAACAAAAGGAAGCAGGGCTAAAGAAGAACCCCACAGAAGTTCACAAGTTCCTAGAAGAGCTTGCTAAAATTGGTAACAATTTTTGTAGCCTTTTTTTCCTTCCTCTTGTTGATATTTGTACTATACTTTTTATTTACATGATGTTTCAACTTGGATCTCTAGTATTGATTAAGTGCGTGTTTGTAAATCATTCTATAACTGATTTTAATTAAAGTCAAAATTAATTCTCGAGAACAGCTTCTTTAAGTAGCTTCTCGGTGTTAGAATTGAATCTGAGGAAAAATAAACTTATACATCTTATTGGCTTCAAATATATTTCAGAATTCCCTGGATCAAAGGTAGTATCTGAAGCATCATCCAAGTTTGGACCAGCCTTGGTTCCAGGTCCAGTTCTCTTTGTTTTTGAGAAGGTGTCCACTTTCATAGTTACAGAAGAGAAAGTTGAGGCCCCTCCTGCAGAAACTAAAACAGAAGAAGAAGCAAGCACTACCAAAGACAGAGAGATAGTGGTTGAAGAGGAGAAAAAGGAAGAGGAGAAACCACAAGTAGCAGAAGAGACAACTGAGAAAGTTGAATCAGAGCCACCTAAAGAGGAAGAGAAACCTGCTGAACCAGTTGTAGCTGAGGCTCCTCCAGCTGCTAAAGAGGAAGAGAAACCTGTTGAACCAGTTGCTGAAGTTGAGAAAACAGAACCACCAAAGCCTTGAAAATCTCCTTCATAAGTTTGATGCAGATACATATATATGTGTATTAGTTTGCATATACTCATAAATTGTTACATACCAATCTCTCATTCTTTTATAATTTATTTGAGTTGCTTAGTTTGATGTTGGAATTAATGTGCATGTGAATGTGAATGTTTACCTTAAAGACATGAATCATATTGTAATTTTCATATTCTTTTTTATGTCAAGGAAGTGACTTGGATTGGATCATTTGGTTCATCCAATCTTTCCTCTTGTTGTTTCAATTAAAAGTGATCAATTTCATATCCTGTTTGGCTGGATTTTATTCCTTTTGCTAATTTGCTGCAATGCAAGGTTTCATTTCACAATACATTCATGTACACTGGACATACAGAACACAGTAATATGTGCATAAATGGATGGAAAGCTCAACAAATTTGCAAAAGGTGAGTAGCAGATTTTTTTTTTTAATTCATAGGAACAGCAAGCATTAATTTTGAAAAGTTGATGGTCAAATCTGTTGCGTCAGTGACTCAGTTTTGGAGACGTGTTAATTGAGCTAACAGAATAAATAAGTGGATAATATCAAAATCAATATCAATCCAAAGGAGTCTTAGAACAAAACTCTTTTGACATAACATTTTAATTAGAAAAACAACCCTTTCATTTTACTAAAATAGAATCCTAAATTTCTAAGACAGTGCAAATGTGCAATGTTGGATTTCCAAAGAGATAGTTTTTTTTCAAGTTTCAATCAAATCATTAACAATAAAGTTTGGTTCATTAAACGTCTGGGAATTTAGAAATCATGATATTGTTGGATATTTTATGGATTAGCATTAATCATTTAATTAGAATGTGTAATTATTAAATTATTAATATATCAATTATTAGAAATTAATATTAATTATAACGCTTAACCACCTGATGAATATTATTATTGAGCTTTTCTGATGAGTAACCCGTAATGGGTTGGGTTATTTATTTAAGCCTTGTGAGAAGCCCCTGCTCTCATCTGATAGGTTATAAACTTGTCTCCCTATTAGACAGTTAACCTAATCAGACTTATAAGAATAGAGAGCAGTTTTTCTCACCTAGGCTCAAAACACAAAAGGACTGATTCTTCGCTCATATCAGGTACGCAAATTATATATGTATAAATTATTGAACATGCTATAATTTTGTATCTACCTCCTATCTAGGCTACCCTTATAAATTTCCTGCAATGGGTATCAGAGCCTAGTAGATACAGATTATGGCTGTTTTTCTCATCAAACATCGTACACGTTCAATTTCGATCTAGAAAATCATGTGTGCGTCTTTTTTGAAATTGTTTGAGGGGTTTTGTTCCTCTATGGTGTGCAAATAGTATACTGAAAATTCATGAGATTTTGTTATATGATTTGCGAGAATTTAGAATTTTTTGTTCTGGGTTTCAAAAGTCCTAGAATTTTGATCTGCTAATGCTCTCTGTAGTACATGATCCCGAGAATTTCTTGAGGGATTTTACTCCTTATACCCTTGTGCCCAATATGCCTTAAAAACTCTCCCTGCCATAATCTATATAGAGAGATCGAATTGAGCACTCTTTCTGGGTTAATTGCAATCCGGTTGCATACTGATATTATCATTACTGTATCCATTGACTTGGACAAGTTCAGATCTTCAATTACAATAATAAGGGCTATAAGGTGCCTTCAAATCTTTAATCCATACGTCCCTGTGCGAGTACCTGACTTGTATTCCATGTGTGGCTATATGATGTATGCTAGATGGGATGTGACATGTATATGGTAATGTCATTTATGTATGATAATTTGAAATTGTAATTTATTATAATTATAAATTATTTTTAATATGAATTTATTAAGTTTCAATATACATTCTCACAAAATTGTCGAATTTCATTGGGTTTAGTCAGAAGGATAATGTCAGATTCTTTACAATAAGTTATTAAATCTTTTCTATTTATTTATTATATAATTGCATATATGGGGATTTTTTTTTAATTAGATATATTCTCCTATTATGTTTATATTATTTAGCTGTGCAATTATGTATGAATGTGATATTCTCCCAAAATACTTTGGAACTCTATAATTAACTCATTATTATTTAAGCATTGTAATACTTTGTTATTACTTTTTTTTTATATTAAAGTGGTAGTTAAATTTGAATATATGATATGACTACCACATTCTTATAAATCTTACTATGTGAGTTTCATGTTGGGAATTAAAATTTCCTCATATGCATTTAAATAAATAAAAAAATAAAATAAACAATGAGCTTAGTTACAGGCTTATAAACCTAAAATTTTAGACAATGAAGTTCCTTTGCTAGCAATACTTTTTACTATATATAATTTTTTTTTGCTAGTATACTCTATTTGAGTTTCCTCCTTTCGCAGAACAATACACTACTAGTACTCTTTGTACCCTAATTTTTTCTTTAACAAATGTATTTTCACAGTCGATAATTGTGAAATTAAATTCTCATTTTACCGTTAATGTATTAAGCAGTAGAAAACTAACCAATGAGTTTTTTTCATTTATATATGTTTCACCCCAAATTAATTTTTTTTATAAGAGTTGATTTAAACTCCAACCAATACCCCTTATATACCTTATGATTGAATTTTTTTGCTGACAAGAAAAAGTACCATATTTTTTCTTAATTGATTATTAATTAATGGAGATTTACATTTTACTTAATTTCTGTAGTCAATATTACAAAATGTATTTAATCAAAGTGGGATACTTTAAAACAATTAACTCAGTGGTAAGAGCATATGACATATGAATTGTGGGAGGTCCAAGGTTCAAACTTTGGAGAATGGAGGGTGTCATTCATCTTTCAATGTAAAAAAAAAACAATTTGTTATTAGCAATATAATTTTTTGTGAAGATATTCCCAAACAAAAAATTATAAAAATCTGGATGGTAATCTAGAAATATCATAATAAAATATTATAGATCTATATTTGATATTGATTGCTTTAATAAAACACCAAATATTAAAAACCAAAAGAACAGGTTAATTTTATAATCCTGATTGACCCAAGCCCACTATCACTTTTTTGTTTCATTAGAAATTGTCGAAGTCCTTCCATCGTCCACGGGATTTTATTTTGCTTCTTCAAGAAACCGTTACTACAAAGTCGCATACATTGGAAAGCGACATCACTAGAAGAGAACAAAAATTCACTTCAACAATTATTATCAATGGATCCAAATTTTGGTGCATCTTGTTCCAATGTCACGGAGGAAAATTTGAACCGTTACAGGCATTTTGTCAATGAAATTCTCACCAAAGTTCAAAGGGTGAGTTCTTGTTCTTGTTACATAATTCAAAACTCTATATTCTTGAGATTATATTGTGTTCATAATGTCCAATTTGATAGTTTTATTATCTTTTGTCAATTTGTCATTAACCTTTTCTGATTGTAATTAATTGTGCTGTCAAAATTCAATTGGGGGACTAAGGAAATATTTGAATTGAATGAAGACAAAAAAATAATGGATTGTTGGAAAGTTTAATTTTTTTGTTTTCTTTAAAACAAGATACAGATTAATCAAGTATGGCACTTTCTCTTCCTCTCCAATTTGAGTGGAATGAGACTTGTTTCTTGATTCTAGTAATTAAATTTTTGAATAGTAGAATGATAAGTTTATTTGTGTTTGGTGTTGAATGCAGCTTGAGAAGCAAGTTAATGAGGTTGAACAGTTCTACAATCCCACTGATGGTGTTCAAGTTAATCATTACAAAGGGAGGGGGATGCATCTTTCTGGCACCAAGAAGTCAATTTTACAAGGTGGATCAAGTAGGGAAGTTCTGGGAATGCAAGAGCTCATGCACCGGTTTGAAACAATATTGGATGAGGTACATGCAAGTACCTTGCAGCTATTTTTAGTATTTAAGATGCACTTGCGGCTGCGTTGCGTAATTGCGGGTTGATGCAGTCCCAATTGCGGTTACAATACCGTTGCGGGGACTCCAAAAGCATTTACGTTGCATTCGCAGTTGCGCTTGCAGACCGCAATTTAAAATCTTAATGGCTTCCCTTTTGCGTCGAGTCTTGTGGATTGAATCATGTCTTTCTTCTCAGATAACTCAGGATAGATGGGCTGAACCCTTCTTGGAACCTGTAGATGTTAAGGGTCTTGACTTGTATGACTATTATGAGGTACTCTCTTTTTTTCTTTTTTCATTCTAAAGATTTTTACAGTCTTTATTTTATCTTAATTACTCAAGTGACATTTGAAATCAATCTGCTATACTTCAGGAAAATAAAAATGGTCTACATATTTGTTTTGTCAGTATTTCTGCTCAGCCTTTTTTGGCTTGCTAACCATCTATCTTATATATCAGAGTTCTTTTTGCTGTTTTCTTCTAAAAATAATGTCTTTTTAACTTCCCCTAGATTATTGAGAAGCCTATGGATTTCAGCACAATAAGAAGAAAAATGGATGCCAAGGATGGCTCTGGTTATAAGAACGTGCGGGAGATATATTCTGATGTCCGGTTGATTTTTAAGAATGCAATGAAATATAATGACAGAAAACATGATATCCATGTTATGGCGAAGAACTTGCTGGAGAAATTTGAGAAGAAATGGCTGCAACTTTTGCCTAAAGTTGTTGAGGCGGTAATTTTTTTTCCCTCTCAAAATATTTTTCATTTAGGATAAATGAAACTTTCTGATATATGATTTCTGTTGCTGCATTAATAGAAATATGTGTAGTTTCAGTCACCTTATGTAATATTTTACCATATATCCTTGGTCTTTCTGTATTTGGTTACACTCAGGAGAGTGAAAGATTAGCGGAAGAACGGTTGAATGCACACATTGCCCAAGAAGCCAATTGTGCCAATATGGCTAGGGAAATAAGCTTTGAGGTTGGTTGATTATTTTATTGCTAGAATTGTTTTTAAAAATCACTTGCATTACATTACTTGGAAAGTATATTAATGCTTTTATGGTAACCTGATGTTTCAGCTAGGTGAGGTTGACACAGATTTAAAGAATCTCAAAGCAATGGTGATTGAAAATTGCAGGTTTGAAAGAACCATCCTATATTATTTAGTGATCAAGTCAAATTGCAATAAGCAAATGTTACATGCCATCTATTTGCTTGCTATCCTGTCTTTAACACTGAAGTTTAAATCTTATTAGAATCTTGAGACTTTGTGATTGAGATTGAACTCAAAAGATGTTCAATCTAATTAACATTTCACAGCGATGAAGCAAACAAATTTTGTCTTCTAGACAGTATTTTTAGGAACTTTAATTTCTCATGGAGTTTATTGAATTTTTAAGTGCATTAATTAGCTTGGTGTGCAAACTAATGGGGGTGTAATAGAAAAAAATTCATGTAACTAGATTTGGACAACAGGTCAACAAGTTTTGGATGTAAGTATTGACAAGTTTTCCTATTGTGGCATGTATTAACAATCCATTCGACGCTAAAAAGGTAAAAGTCGAAGCTACAGTTGATTTAGTTATGGCTTAGCGCTGGCGTCATGACTCACATTAAATTGCTTGAAGGTAGTATTTCAGCTTCGGTCCAATAGACCGACGCTCTCGCTCTTCACTTGTGCGAACGGCCGACGGTAATGATTTAAAGTTATAGCTAATCGGCTAATGAGGTAAAAGCCGACGGCCATAGCTGATTTAGTTAGGGCTTAGCGTCGGCGTCATGGAATTTTAGGGAGAGTGTTGGTTCTCTTGATTAACCAGTAATTGTGGTTCATAATTGTGGTTCATTGCTTATTCTTGAATAACAAAACATTTTTCTTCTCATTCACCGCTGTCCCTATCAGTTTTGGTGACTCATTTTTCTTCTGTTGTTGACAATATCATAGGAAACTGTCAGCTCAAGAGAAAGTAACGCTTGGGACAGCTCTCACCAAATTGTCTCATGAAAACCTCATGAGGGCAATGCAGATAATTTCTGAGAACAACCCAAACTTCCAGCCAGATGTTGAAGAGGTGAACCTTGACATTGATGCTCAGGTTTGTGATCTAATTGTTACCTATAGCTACTAATGCAGATAGTTTCTGTTGTTGAATTTTTTTGTTTTGTTTTGCAAGTATCTTCTAGCTACTCACCAATTTTACTACTACTATATACAGAGTGATTACACACTGTGGAGATTAAATATTTTTGCTAAAAGTGCACTAGAGGTTCAAGGAAGAACACATGCAGACACAGTTGCTAACCATAACAGTAATGTTGAGGAGGAGGAGAGAAGCAACAAAAGGAGGAGAGTTTAATGGTTCCTGTGTCAAAGACACAATTTTGATCTGGAGCATTCTGATATACTTTTATGTGTTTTTACTTGGTGGTGATTGTTGGTGGTGATATGATTTTTGTTCTTCAGTTTTTTGTGATATAGAGTATGCAAGTCTGGATTTTTTTTTGCACAGGTGGTGCTTTGTTATATTGTTCTGATTAGGATTTGATTATACTTGGTTTATAGATGTCATTTGGCTTGGTTTCAGCCATTAGTTTAATCTCTTTTAGTGGTAATAAAAAACCATCTTCTGCAAATTATCCCTTCTTTTGTACAGCCATAAAAATGATCAACCATATATCTTAGTTGCTCAATTCATGACCAATTTTGTCCAACTTGACTTAGCATATCTATGTTTTTCACTATTTTTCATTGACCAACCTTGAGCATCAGATAAAATTTTGCCAAAAAGTCATGTAAAGGGATTAAAAACTATCTGATTTATGATTTGCTATTGCTTGTACAACACAAGACATAATTGTTTTAATTTGAATTTTGATCAATTGCACTTTTTGTCCACTAGTTTTGACGATGGATGAATATAATCCCCTGAATTTTTTTTAGCATATTTAGTTCCTTAACTTTTCAATTATTGCAAATCAAATCCTCTATCATTATTATTTTACTTAATACTCTCAAACTCGCGTTTTTAAAAGAAAGATATTTACAAATTAAATCAATTTAATCATTGTAGATGTTATTCAAGTCAAAATTTACTAATCAAAACATTAAATTTCAATTTCCCCTCTTCTTCCTCTTCGTCAAAATAAAATAAAATAATAATCACATGTTCGAGGGTCTTAGTACGAAGATTAAAAACGAGTATGAGGAAAAAAAATCACCAATTGTGAAAATTGAGGAAGGAGGTGAGGATAAATGAGTGATGCGAGAACGAGGACCCATAAAATACCCTCAACCGCCGCTCAGTTGTCATCCTTGCCCATATCCCTATTAAAAACAAAAAGAATTATAAAGACCATTTTCAATGCAACAATATAAGTTGGAAACATATTTTTTTTATATTTATATATATAGATATATATTTTAACTTGGAAATAAAGTCATCTTAAACCCTACACCTATAATTTTATTTTATTTATTTATTACAAATAAACCTATAAATCCTGGTCTGGTACAGGCACAGCGCGCGTTCCTTCAACCACAACCCCATTCGGCCGCCCCCTACCTTGCCGCCGCTCGCACCAATCTCCCCCACACCGGGACACTTCCGCAACGCCGTGCTCCGCCGCAGCACCTGAAAACTCACAACCGCTCTAACTCGCGCTCACTCAGGTCAGTTTCCGCAACTCCAACTAACAATTCCAGGTTCACAAAACCAACTCCGATTACGCTTTTGGTGTCTGTTACCAGTGTTGAAGTTCGAGAACTTTCTATCTCTCTGTGTGTAGCAGCTAGCAACAATGGCGACTCATGATGGTGGAATCAAATCAACGACGATAAATGGGGTGAAGATGTATACAATAGCATCACAGCAACCCTCACGCGCTTCTTGGCTTCCCACTAAGAAGGAGAGATCTCATCGCAAAATCAAAAGTACCTTGCTCTTTGCTTTTTGCTTTTTGTTTCGTTTTCCTTTGTTTCTCTTCTGTTTCTAACTTGTTTGCTTTGCTTGTTAGGTTACACTGAAAATGTGCAGTTGCTTGAAGACTTGAGGTTCACCACCGCCACCACCAAGATTAAGGCGACTCCGGATGGCGAGTATATCATAGCATCAGGTAAACTCATGATGAAGATGACTTAATTTTGTGTAGAATAGGGATAGGGATGATTGATGACTCATGATATGGATTATGCAAGGTTTAGGTGGAGATAGAATATTGATGAGTTTTTTAGGTTTGATTATGCATTCTATAGAATGTAGGCTAGGAAAGATAGATATTAATTCAAAAGTGTAAGAACTCGTTTTGATTTAATTTTGAAGGTATATATCCGCCGCAAGTAAAAGTGTATGAGGTCAGGGAGCTAGGATTGAAGTTTGAAAGGCACTTGGATTCAGAGATTATTGATTTTCAGGTAATTTAACAGGTTTAATTGAAAACAGTTTGGTAGCTTGCTTCTTATCAGTTCTTCATCTATGTATTTTAAGCTGTATTTTTTTATCTGAGCTTCCATGTAAACTTTGGAGTTATATATCTGAGGCTTTAACTTCTTTTATGTTAAAATCTGATAGGTACCGCATATCACATGGTTTAGTTAGTTGAGGACTTGAGGGAGTTATCCCATAGGTTATTAGTTAGTTGAGGGAGTTTCACTTAGTTGGTGAGTTAGTTAGAGAGTGAGACTATAAGATAGTAAGATAGAGTATTATCATCTTTTTGTTCATTTGGGATTGGTGTTTCGGGAGGGGAGTGCGACTCTTGGTTTACTCAGCAACTTTTTAATTCTGTTCTTGAATAATATCAGTTTTACTTCTTATTCTTGGCTGGGTTCTATCATTGGTATCAGAGCAGCGATTCCGGTGCCCCGGATGCTATTTTGTTTTTGGGAAGGAGAGGAATTAGGGGAATGATTTGATCTATCTCTCTGTTGTTCTATAATACAGTACAGATTGCTTGCTGAAAGGTATATGATAATAGGTGGTTGTTTCTCAAGAAACTTTCAGATGTTTCATTTCCAACATCATCTTCGAATCACTTTATCTATCAGATGAAAGCTTTCCAATAGATAATAGGTGTTTAGATTTCATCTTAGGAAGAATTTAAGCTCGATTATACTAAACTACAGTAAAAATTCCTTCATGAGATTGAACAAACTTAAACTCATTCATATTTATATTAACATTTTCATTTATCTTTATATTAATATTTACTGTGTTCTTTTACAAAGGAATTAGATGGATGAGTTTATCTACATATTTTCATAATCGTTCTGTTGATAACTATGATAACTGAATATTTTTGGGTGTAGGTTTTAACAGATGATTATTCAAAACTTGCATTTTTGTGTGCTGATCGCTCTGTTTATCTGCATGCAAAATATGGAAAGCACTACAGTCTGCGAATACCAAGGTTTCTTCTTTGAGCTTTATGTTTGTTACTTATGAAGTATAAAGTATAAACTTTGATTTTTGACGAAAAAGTTATTTATCATATTAATACGTGTTGTGTAGCATCTAACCATTTATACTCCGTAACTAACTGTGGTGTTGGTATTATTAATATTAAAGTCACTTTTCTTATTTGAGCTTGGTGTTATCTTATGACAGGATGGGAAGGGATATTACTTATGACTGCTGGTCTTGTGACTTGCTTTGTGCCGCCTCTTCCCCGGAATTGTACAGAATCAACTTAGAGCAGGTTTTTTGCTAACTGGCTGTTATGATAGCACCCTTAGTAGCATAAAGACGCCTTTTCAAATTAACTGAATTTCAGAGAAAAATAAATTCTTCAATTGGAAAACTGTTGTATAATCCTGAAAATCTAACTCCAGAGTTTTAATTACCTTTTTTTATTGGTATTTTGGAGTGGACCTTTATTAAGCATTGTTTGATTGGGATATCTGGTATAAACATCTTTTGTTGGCTGTTTTGTAATTTCTATCTCTCTTTATAAATCAAAATGGGCTGGGATTTCATGAAAGCGTTATGAGCTTGCTTTTCTCTGACTTGTCAGGGGCGATTTCTCTCCTCCCTTAACACACAATCCCCTGCGTTGAATGTAGTTTCTCGAAGGTAATTACTGGAACTTAAATACCGATTTGCCTACTTTATTTTCTTCATTTATAAGAGCTTTGTATATTTCTTTATATACCTTGTATTAAATTAATGGAAGTTATCGAAATTTTAGCAAGCGTCATGGATTAGTTGCCTGTGGTGGTGAAGACGGTGCTGTGGAATGTTTTGACATGCGTGTGAGATCTTCAGTTGGTAGAATTGATGCGGTTGGACCTAGTGGTGATGTCGGCCAGGTAGCATTTCTTCTCTCTCACAGTATCGTATGTCAGGGCATTGGAATTGATTTTTCATGTCGAAGGCTGAAACTTCTGTTGTAAGGGAAATGTCATGGATCCTGCTGCCTGTGCCAATATATGTGCCTCTACAAGTTTTAAAATGGCGGGAGACATTTATCCTTCTCATGTTTCCATGTCATAACTTAAAATTGTGGTTATAAATTTCTTTGTAAATTTTGTTGTGCAATTGATCTCTTTATTGTTAATATTTCTATATCTGTAGGAGGTCACTGCGTTGGAGTTTGATGGAGATGGGGGTTTATTAATGGCTGTTGGAAGTAGTGCAGGAAAGGTAAAATTCTACTTTAGTTAATCTGTTATAATTCAACTGCTCAATAGCCTAAGAGAAACTGAAAGTAAATGATAGAAAGAGAAGGCAAGTTTTGTATGATATGATTCAAGAGAGAGGAAATATTCTGAAACTGCAATTGGACAAGCATTCTCATGACTATTACAAGGTGAGTTGAGGAACTGACTTACCATACTAAAGA
Source organism: Lotus japonicus (assembly GCF_012489685.1). NCBI lineage: Eukaryota > Viridiplantae > Streptophyta > Magnoliopsida > Fabales > Fabaceae > Lotus > Lotus japonicus. Next base: position 55,963,639 of record NC_080046.1, read on the forward strand.
GAAAAAATCATACTTGGCTTGGGTGTAGTGAAATAATTTAATTTTCACATCAATCTTGGGTGTTTGCCTGATCCTCAATATGACCTCCAGTTAGTAAAAACTTCATATTGGGGGGAGGGGGGTCCATAGGAGTATAACCCAATAGTCTAGCAATCTAGCAATCTTTCTTTTCTAAAATCTCAAGTGTATACTTCTCTAAGAAATAGTAATAACTGTCTATGATGGTGCACTTCAATTTTGAGGAAGTATCTTAATCGGCCTTAGTCTTTGGTATAAAGTATCTTGATCATCACCCATAATATCAATATCATTTATGTCCACCACGGCACCACCTAATAAGTACCTTTTTGCAGTGGTGATCAGGTACAAAATATTGAATGATCTACTTCATGACTAGTCTTGTAAATATGAGGAGTATATTAGACGATATAAGGACTTCTGTTTTTCAAACTAGGCTTGACTCCCCATAAGCAACAAAAACCCTGATGGCTAGTCCGTATAAATCTCCTCCTTGGCTCCTCCAACTCACATAGTAAAAAGGCCTTTTTAATGTCAACTTGGTATATAAGCTAGTCTTTCATGGCAGCCAATAGATAAGATATGATGAACAACAACCATTTTAGCTACCAGGGAGAAGGTATCACTATGGTCCATGCCATAAATTTGAATATAACCTTTGCCACAAGACAAGCTTTCAATCAGTCCACTTGTCCATGGAGACCTAGAAAATCCATTGACAACCAACTGTAGACTTACCTCTCGGAGGGGGGATAAGATTTCATGTGTAACTTTACTATGTTGGAAATATAATAAAGACCATTCATATGTCCTTTACCCAATAGCTTAAGCTTTTAAGATAATTGGTTCATGTCATGGAATCAGAGCCTCTATGACCAAGTTGCCTAGAGTTTGATCCCTGTTGCTCCCATTATTCTAATAACAAGTTGAATTTAATCACATGGTAGGTGGGCCTATGCATTGTCCACGTTTCAAGCCC